>NC_059128.1:55064277-55378741 GCF_020740605.2 Lemur catta | reverse complement strand
CTTTATTTTATTGTGGCTGATGGTAATAAATAAATTTTAAAATAATAGGTCAAAGAGAGCATCTCAAAGGAATTAGAAAATAGTTTGAGGTAAATGAAAATCAAAATGCAAGTTGTGGGATGAAGTTAAAGAAGTTCTTGGGGGAATATTTATAACATTAAACATGTATATTAAAAAAGGAGAATATCTCAAGTCAAGAACTTCAGTTTCTATCATCGTAGACTTGAGAAAGTGCGTATTAAACCTGAATCAATCAGAATGAACGAAATTATAAAGATAAGAGCAGAAATCAATGAAATCAAAAACAAAAAATAGAGAAAATAAAAAACTGGTTCTCTGAAAATATCAATGCAATTCATGGAACTCTAGCAAGCAAACAGAGAGAAGACATAAATTATTAATATCAGAAATGAAAGAGGGACATTTCTACAAACTCTGTAAATATTAGAAGGAAAATAAGGAATACAACAAACAATTATCCTCACATAAATTCAACAAATTAGGTGAAATGGAGTAATCCCTGAAAACCATAAACTCCCAAAATTCATCCCATTGAAGAAAGGGAGACCTAAATCTAATTCTATTCTATCTATTCACCCTAATGAATAGATAACCTCAATAGTTTTATAATTAATACAAATAATATTAAACAAATAGAATTTTTAGTTTAAAACTTCCTGAAAAAGAAATCTCCAAGTCCAGTTGGTTTTACCAGTGGTAAAAGAAAGGCATTTGAATGTTCAACATAAAGAAATGATAAATGTTTGAGGTGATAGATATGCTAATTGTCCTGATTTGATCATTATACATTGTATACTCATATAAAAATATCACCTGTATCTCATAAATAGGTACAATTATTACATGTTAACTAAAAATAAAAGGGAAAAGTATCTTTACATGAATATGAAGTGTTCTTAAAACTACTTATTTGATAAACCCCAAAATGTTAAAATAGTACAATGGACTTTACAATAAATTAAAAGGAAAATGCAAACAAAAATGGTGGTGATGAAATAAAAACAAGTGAATGTAAATATTCTGATAACATTTAAAATATTACATTCATCAAAACAAACAGAACTCAATAGATGGGATAAGCTTTTGACTAGATCCAAAGAATGAAACAGTAAATTGACAAGTGATGTTGAGAAATTCATCCTAAACAGAAGACAGATAAGGGAATGAAAAATTATAGAAAATTTAAGACACATGGAGTATGGGTTGAGGGGCTCTAACATTTGTCTAATGAAGACCTCAGACATATAGAATGAAGTGAATGGCGGAGAGGCAATAGCTGAAGAGATAAGGGATGATAATTTTCAGAATTGAAGAAAGATGTTAGTATTCAGAATGAAAGTACACACTAGGTGCTGAGCAACATAAATATATGTTGGAGGGTGACAACAAGAAAAATTACCTTGTAATTAGATAAAAATGTACATGAGAATTTCTACCAACCAATCTATGGCACTTGCACACATTACATTTTATCAGAGTAAGTTAAGTAAGTGGAATTAGAGTTACTATTATTATTTTTTCATTTATGACACCTCAAAAGCCCCTAGAAAAGGGCTTTGCTCATTGTAGACACTCAATATATTCCGTTGAATGAGTGAATGAAAGAAAATTCAGGGAAGATAAATGACTTCCCTCCACCTTGCTTTCCCATACCTGTGGTAATTAATCAGGTGTAAGTGCTTCATGCTGGCTTTTTCTAGTGGGGGTGGGATAGAGTGGGTATCTGAACCTGGGTCTTCCTAAATCATTTTCCATGGCTTTGGCACTTTGTAACTTTTGTTTTTAACTGGCTGTCTCCATCCAGCTACTGAAATCAAGGCGTGCTAGGGTAGTCTGGTCTGAGGAGGATTTGAGTGGAAAAGCCATTTGGATATCTAAGGTTTTATCAAACAGTGAAAAGCAACATGGTTCCTCCTGTGTTGGAAATATAGAGATGTTTTTAAGGGGGACACAGTTTGTCTGCCATGAGTGATTTCCTGGACATGGCACCCTCACGATACTCCAAGGCTTGTCCAATCTCCTGTCTTGGGCAGCAGCAGCCCTGGCCTTCCAGAGAATATGTTTTTTAGGTTCCTTACTCTTCATTTTCACCTGAAATGAAATATCCAAATAATTTAGGTAAAAATGTGGGTATGGTTTTCCCAATGTCTCCCTCATGTTTCTTCCTGATAATCCATATTTAGATAAAATCCTAATCATCTACTTTTTAAGAAATCCACTGAAATCATGATTTAAAAACTAAACCGCAGATTTCTGTGAATTCCCATCTTCTACTCTCTTCCCTTGAATTTCCCTCCTGTGGATTCCAGGGTCATTGATAGAATATTGAGTTAATCAAAAGCAAAATGCCTCTTCAGTCTTCAAACATTGATTTCAAGGAATTGCTTGAATTTTCTCTATATTGGTATTATGAAATTTCAGGATTTTCACTTAGATGTGTGGAAAAAATAATTAAAAATTAGTTTCCAATTAAAAATAATTTCTATCTATAAAATTCAACAGGGATTATTATTTAAAAAGTCATTAAACTCAGTGTGTTACTAATAAAAAAGCCTTTGTATTTCTCATTATCTACACAAAACTTTGAGATTTTCTTCCTTCAGTCTTGACAACCTGTGGCTTTATCCTGTTAATCATGAACCTTTTTTTAAAAATAGAAATGTTTCCCTTAATTAGGGGGAAATCAGTAGCTACCTCAGTATGATCATGTTTTCCTCACTGAGAGAGATAAAGTATTAGAAATAGAGAAGTGTTGAATTAAGTGAAAAATAATTTACCTAATTTTCTTAATAACTTGCAAATAAATATCACATTATTTTTGTCTATGTATAATACAAAATACTGTGATGCCATTGAGTGTTTTGTAGGTGTAGCCCATGACAAACAAGGTAATTTGTATGTTTGTGTGCAAGTTATACCCAGATGCAATATTAAACCCTAGTCCTGGTCTTTGTGGTTGCCAAAGTTAAGGGTTCAAATTAGAAAAAGATGGTGATTGGGAAGGGAGGTCTTTAAAGAGTGCTCACTCTTATAATATGTAGGTAAAGACCAAATATTTTAAATTATAATCCTAATATTCCAGATATCATAAATAAAACTTAACAGTCAATCAGCGATAGCATATTTTATTGTAGCACTGAAATAAAAAAGAAATGTGGGGAAGTTGTAGCATTTCCTACTGTTAGTTTACAAATAACAATATTTAAGCACAAAATATTAAACCAACATAATTAAGGCTCTTATACCTCAAGAGTCAGTTAGCAATAATATTGAAAGTATCTAAATTACTAAATGGTAGAGGAACATACTCTTGTGTAGTCTAGCTGCACTAAAATAGAAATGTCTCAATTGAAGTCAGTGCCATGTTTTCTAAGGAACCAATCAGACTTCTGCAGTTGGTTTGAATGAGGTGCCTGAAGTGTGAATGTCTACAGTTGACTGTCATACACTATGACCCTCTGGAGCTCTCCAATGCTCGGTTCATGCTTCTCTGGTAAGTGTAGCTTCTTGAAGCCTTGTGTGAGACCTGTTGAGAGGGAGAGTAAATTTCCTAATATTTCTTCTTCTTCAGGGAGAGAGTAAAAAAAGAAGGGGAGGAGCTTAAAAATACTCCTTATTTGAAGACGTTTTTTGAAGGTTCAAAAGTGGAGATGTTAAAGTTGAATATGTCACATTTGGTAGTTCTTGAGCAGCTGTGAATTTCCTGCTATAGAAAAAATGATGGCCTTATAGTTGGTTCAGATGTACACCTGAAACTAATTGAAACTTTCACCAGGGGTTTTGGACTTTCTATAAGGAAAAAAAAAAAAACAATAATTGGAAATTGTTCATTGTGAATACATTAGATTTCTACAGACAAAACATTCATGAAGTGCAATTATAGCCAGTATTGCTATATTAGTATGAATGTTAATAGCATGTTTGTTTTTGAAATGGGTTATGCATTCTGATAAATGTCTGCTTTAATCTAGTCATCTGTGTATCACTTGTCTAAGTACTCTCATTTAAGATGCCATATCCCTTCTTGTAGCAATAAAGGGGTAAAGCAACATTAATATTAAATAATTAGAAAAACAAAAGGGGAATGATTAAACATATTTACATAATTGAAATAACACTGTGTCGCAGTAGGAAATCGGGACAATGTTGTCTCCTTTCAAAGTAATTCATAATTCAGATTTTTAATTATGGCATATTCATTCATTTAAAGATGATTCTGGATGAGAGGGCCACTAATGAAATACAATCATTAGCATCTAAACAAAGTAATTTACAAAGTCTCCTTTAGGGGAAAAGATTTCTAGAACATCATCAATCACACAAGATATGCAAAAACAAGCAATTAAACCACACACAAGAACTACAACAGCCTTATATATCAGTAATGTACACATGAAAACATAACTGATTACAATGATTAGACTAGGGTAGTGTGGTTAATTTGTATTTTATGTAGTGATTCCATGGAAGAATGCACCCGGACAGACACATTACACACAAGAGGAACTTCGTCTCATTAATACACTCTTAAAACATATTACCACCCACCCCCCAAAAAAACCCACCTTGAAAACTGAGTCATTGCCTGGACATCCATGTGGGATCAAAATCCTACACAGTTTAGTAAAACATCTTCCTTTCTCCTACACTTCTTTTTGCCTGCTGTATGCTTTTATAAACCGGCAAAATGTGGAATCAGGAAAGTATTTTATGAGAGGCAGGTGCTACATTGGTTTCTCATTATTTGTTCAAATCGTGCTCTAGGCTTCCAGTGACAAAGTACTTCCAGCCCTCACGGGGTCAGTGATTTACTGGCTCTTCCTCCACATACACAATTACACATCATTAAGCATGCAGCAGGACTAAATGGATAGTACAATTCTCTGACTTTTAATACCTGTGTGCAGTATCTTGCTAAATGGGCCCACACAGAGACCGGTTTCAAACACTACTCCTACAGGCCGAATTATAATCTTGTTGAAAACCTATACTACTTACTTCTGCCGGTTGATTTTTCTTTGTGAAGGTGGAAGGAAGGTCTGGGTGTAAAAGGAGAAGAAATCAGAAGAGTGGTGTTATGTTGGGGAGGGGGAAATCTACCAAGGAGCTGGCACCCCTGGTGCAGGCTGAGCTGCCTTTGATAACCAACAGCTATAGAAGCCAAAATATGCGCTATTGAGTACTCGAAGGATAAAAATACTGGTTAATTTTCAACAGTGCTCCTTCATTTGACTTTACAATTTACAACAGTGAACATTAATGCAGGAATGGCTTGGTTGAGGAGGAGTTTAAAATTAGAGCCCCTCTTCTCATTAGCCCCAATAGCCTGACCCAGGGTGACTGAGAAGCAATTTGTCGCCAGATTCTCATTTTGCTTCTGTTATGGCTCCTTGTAAATGAAGCGCGGCAATTTATTGTAGCACCTCTAGGAGTCAAGAACATAATGTGTAAAACACATACAAAAAAATCTTTCTTCACATTCATTAACACCCAGCACATAGAGGCTGTTCACTTTTCCCTCTAATGAAGGAGGGGGATCTTAAATCTGAAGCTTTCCATCAAGTGAAGAAGTCCTCTTCAGGCCATTAGATGGAGGCTGAGTTGGATTGAAGAAAGGTCATTGACAAAAACAGAATGGCAATATGAGGAAAAATAGAAAATGGATAAAAGGAGAGACTTTACAAGCCTCAAAGAATGGAAAGTACATTTTTGGCATCGGTGATCAACCTTTTTTGTCTCTCACTGTGTTTTCTGTTGTCAGTGAAGAAAAGAATATCTGCCTTTTTATTTAGCTGGAAATTGCTCTAGTGTTTGGTCAATCCTCATTTCTTCACCTTTGATCTGACTTTGCAAGAGGCATTAAGTTAGCTTCATTTGAAGAGCATATTGTCTATGATCTTTAAAACATGTTTGCTTATTTCCTCCTCTGCCCTGCCCTGGCCTTTACAAAAAATTGTGGTGTCCATGGTTTTAATGCATTCTGATTGTGTAACAAGCTGCTGTTGCCCAGGGCTGGCTGTGTGCTTTTATCTTACCTCTGTGATTAATTCTGATTAATGGTTTGGTTGTGTGGGGTCCTACATGTGGCACTTTCAGATGAACCTAATGACAAATTACTATATGAAAAAAATTGCAAGAGAGTTTGGGATTGCCTGTTTGGATTAGATGCTGAATGTTGGTGTGTAGTGTATTTGGATGCTCTTCCCCTTGTTGTGATGTAGTAATAGGCACTTAATATTTATAATAATAGTAACATTGGTTTTTTTAAAACTCATTTTAGAAAAGGTGAAATTCTGAGTTTGTAAAAGCAGGTGAAAATGTCAGTAAAATCTGAACGATTTTCTTTAGAGAGTTTCTTGAGTGTTTAATAAGTGCCAGGTACTGTGCCAGGCAGATAACATGAATTAACTAAGTTGCTCTTCACAGCACCGTATGAGCATAACTAAAGTAGGAAGAGGAGACTATATACAGTAATACAGAATACAGATATTATTATCTTCCTTTCTCCCCACTATGCAGATGAGGAAATCGAGGCACAGAGAGGCTAAATTACATGCTGAAACTTACAGAATTAGAAAGGGGCTGAGCTGGCATTCCAATCCAGGTTGTGTTTTACCAAAGCCTGCATGGGTCCTCTTGGCCATACCACCTCTCAATGAGTTTTGTTCTAAACTCCATTGACATTTTCCTCTTCTTATTTCAATTAAACTTAACACACATCTATTTTTTTGATGCTACATGTTAAAGTTTTCTTTTTAAAATATTGAAGTTTATAATACTAAAGCATTTAAAGTTCTATTTTACTGAATGTATCAAATTTATTGTAGGGAATTTAACATTATCATTTCTTTTCTGCCTAACTCAAATAATCAATTTCCATTTTTATATTGCTTTATTGTCCTATTATCTTTCTTAATTCTACTCTTAGTATACCTGAGATTTGGTTTGGTATTGCTTTAGTCAAATGAGCTTTGGTTTTTAATATTTTGTTTGTCCTTATTCATACACAGAATGTCTACTGAATAAATATGGTTAATATTTAAAGGACAAAATTTGGCATGTAAAAAAAGCAAAATTAAAGAAAATTTGAAAACAATTAAACCAAAAATCCTTTTAAAAACAATTTTCTATTTCTCACTGCTTTTTGAGTCCTTGGTCAGCACCTAAGAGCTGTAGAACAGGCTGGCAGTGCTGACTGCTATCCATAGCTCGTTCCTAGGTGGGGCCTTAGACTACCTTACCTGAGTAGCTGCTGCCACCTGCAAATTGCACGAGACATAGACCCAAGCAACTTAACAGTGAAAGAAAATTAGATGTTCAATGGCACAGGTGAATCTCAATGTCACCTTGTGATTGTGATTGGGTGCATCTTTCAAAGTTCTTCTAGACTATTAGTTCCACATGGAATGGACCTGTCACTTTTAGTGTGTTCCTAAGGGCAGAGTATGGTACCTGCCATCCAGGAGGCACACAAGTTGTTATTAAAGGCATAATTCTTCTTTAATTAAAAGAGCCCTGGAGTGTCTGTATGCTGTAGGCTTTAGACAAACTTGAGCAAATGTGACATGGGCTGGAAACTGATGGCCAAGCATCTTCTAATTGTCTATCATTTCACTTAGAGCTATTTATTCAATTTCTTTGGGTTGCCCTCATAGTCTCCCTGTAATTCTTATTTTCTTCAATGGAATGTGATTCCTTGGGGGGAAAAGGGAAAAGAGGTAAATTTTCTTGCATAATGCTTTGTGTATAGTAAGCTCTAAATAAAAATTGCAGATTGGTAATCTAAACATTTATTCATTCTTTGATTGATTCAAAAACATATATTTGAACCTATTGTATGCTGTCAGCCCCTGAGGTAGGTATTGGATATAGAAAGATGAAAAATTCCTGTTCCTAAGATGCCTAAGAATGGGGGTGGGGGAATACAGATACATAATCAGATGCAAAAAGGGAGCTTCCTCACTGATGGTGTGCTAGGCTGAGGAGCCAAGAGCTTTGTATACAAACTTGCATACATCTAGTATCCACAAACTTGGGATATATTTGGATGATTGACTGGATTTATTTTTTACCTTCTATAAGGCTTCTTTGGTGTGCTGTAGACCCCAGGGTCTCCAGATTATTAAAGCAATCATGCTAGAGTGTGAAACAAATATATTCGGCATCTTCAAAATTGTCTCACTCAGTTAAATCTTAATCCAATTTTTATCTGATGTCACTTGGGTAGTTGAGGGCCGTTCTCAGTTCCCCATGGAGTCTTCTCTCTTCTAGCTCTTTCTGCTTTATTTTGTATTTCCTGCTTCTGTAAAAGCATAAGACCACAAGAAACAAATTTACAGTGAAGCTAAATTTCAGGGTCCCTGACTCCCATTGGGCCCTAAAAATGTGTTCACATGGGCATATATCTTTGCAAAACTTGCTTTTGGCCACTGCTATCCCTTTCCACTTTGACTTCCCATTCATCACCCTTCCTCTCAAGTAAGGTGTTGTCATAGTGGCCTTGAGCATTTCTGGGATACAACTAAGGGAAAATTGATTTGAATATGCATTTGGTTTGGATTCAGTGGGATCCATTTTTGTGGCTTGCAGTCACTTCTGCCTATAGTTAAGTTATTCTAGCTACTGTAGTCCCTACTTGAAATTTGAAATGAAACATACGGAATTCCAAGGGATCTTGAATAGCCAAAACAATCTTGAAAAAGAACGAAGGTGGAAGACTGACACTTTCTGATTTCAAAACTTACTACAAAGCTATAGTTATCAAAGAGTATAGTACTGGCATAAGGATAGACATAAACCAATGGAATAGAATAAAGAGCTCAGAAATAAACTCTCACATATATGGTAATTGGTTTTCAACAGGATGCCAAGACCATTCAATGGGAAAAAGACAGTTTCTTCAACAAATGGTTCTGGGAAAACTGGATATTCACATGCAAAATAATCACTTGGGTATTTTGCAACCAACAAATAGGTGGAAAAGTATTACAGGGGTGTGTCAAGCAGTTAAGTAATATGAATATGAATATTATGTTATTCTTATTGATTTTATGATACTTTGATAACTTTTCCAAGTTTGGTATGATTTCTTATTATAAATAAATATTCACTCTCATATCTAATTTTCTATTTATTCTTTTATATATATATTTTTCTTTGAAGAACCCTCTTTCCTCCCACACCAATTGTATAAGCTTCAAACCCCTAAAACCTGGATTTTCCTCTGGAAACCAGGCAGTATCTCCATGAGCCCACATAGCACATCACATGACAAATAGACTACAGTTGAATTTCAGCTGCACTTACTCCCTGGGCTGGGTGACCTCATGCAAAGTACACACTGTAAATTCTATATCGGGGCAGCCCTATCACTCACTATAGAAGAAGTTTCAAATGGGGTTCGATCTTCTTAGTATAAAGTAAAACTATCTATAGTTCTAGTAAGAGTTTTCAAAAGAGTTAATGACTGTAGTATGTGCATTAAGTGATTTAACACTTTATATTTTCATTAATTAAAAAAAATTTATTGATAACCTACTCTGTTCAAGGTCCTATAAGAATCAAAAAAATATTAGTGAGACCAGATTCTGTCCTCAAGTCACAGACTAGTAGGGGA
This sequence comes from Lemur catta, assembly GCF_020740605.2. NCBI lineage: Eukaryota > Metazoa > Chordata > Mammalia > Primates > Lemuridae > Lemur > Lemur catta. Next base: position 55,369,104 of record NC_059128.1, on the reverse strand, counting down.
GCTAAGACATATCCATAAGTTAGTACAATATTGTATACACAGTGATAAGTCTTGGAGGCTCTGAGAAATCATTATGAGTGGAGCGATCATATCCTGTGTTGTCCAAACTGGGACACTTTTAGGAGTGACAAAAGATGCTTCTAATAATTAAGCTAAGACAACCAAGTAGGAAAGTACCAGGAAAACCAGGACTTATGGTCACCCTGGTTATGGAGAATTGCAGAAGGAAAAAATCACAGTGGAAAGGGACACCATGTTAGATGTAGAAACTGAGGGCCAGAGGACCAGTGAGTTAACGACATGTGAAGAAAGTAACAGATCATGGACTTCTGATCACCATTTGTCTCAAGGTTGACTAGACCATGGTATTCCTGGCTCCTCAGTGAAATGTTTATTATATAACAGTGGAAAAACTCAGACACGAATAAATATCTCTGAGTAGTCCCTTTTCTAAAATCATACGTCAAATAGTATTTTTCAGCAGTGGTCAAAAGCATTTCTCAGGACAGAATGTTTTCTGATCAAATGCTGTTTTAAAATTGTAATATCATACTGTCTTTCCTACCTTTATCAGGGTGTCTGCAACCTGATTAGTTGCTTAAAAGAGTATTATTTCCCTGTGTTCAACCCACAAGTCTGCAGGGACAGGGCTGAGAGCAACCAATCAAAGCCCAGGGTTTAGAAATGGCCGAGTATCATGAGGAATAATCTGTGGACTATTTTAGATACTAAAATTCTGACAGCTTGTTCTTGTGACAAAGATGTTAACAAGGAAAGAAAATGGCACTAATTTAATCTATTCTTATAGTTCATTCTAAAATGAGACTAGCATGACACCAAGTTATAATAATAAATACTATAGTAATTTCACAATTCTTCCTACATGCTGTTCATGGTCCTTTCACATGCAAATATGCCATCCATTGCTTCATGACAGCGATTTTAAGTGCATTAAAGAGTTCTGAATTTTCTTATACTTATCTCCTAATTATGTTGCAGGAACATACACAGACTAGTACCATGTACTGGCATTTGTCTGGTTTATAGCATATCTCTGTGCAGTGATATCTCTGTGCAGTGGATTTCCCTCTTCTCCTGACATAGCATCTGTGTTCAGGAACATAGATTTCACCAGTAAGATAATCACTGGCAGTGGTGAGAGAAAGAGGTAAAATTTGCCAAAAATTGTAATTGTGAAATCCCAGTATACCTTTATTTTGTAATACAAATTTGCATTTATGTGAAGCGTTTTTAAAAACACAGAAAACATTTAAAAGATATGTTTAAAACTTTTTTTTTTTAAGTTTTTGAGGAGATGCTTGAAAAAACCATGTTATAACTGTGAACAAAAGATACTCAAGGTCAGTGCTGCTGGGTACCCACTGTCCTTCAATGCCTGTAGGACAGTCAGCTGGCCATGGGGCTGGGGCACTGGGAGCGAAGCACAGCATTGGTATTGTGTGAAATTACAAAGAAAGTAGAAATGTTATGGTTAAGAACTGTGAGACCGATGCCAAGTGGGATTTTCTCATATGTGTTAGTGATTGCTAGTGACTGAGTCAAAAAATGCTTAGGTCTAACATAATGGAGGTTTGGTGGTCTCAAAGAGAATGAAAAGTCTGGAGAAAGCATCTATCCCTGACTTGATCTAGTTTATGACCCATGAAAAGGTACCCTCTGAATGTAGCCCGAAAGGAAGTATATTGGAAAATCCTACACTTCAATGAAACTATGAAGAAGTGGTGATTGATTTCATTACATGCTTTTATTTTTAAACACTTTGTTTAATCACTGTGTTTAGTGATTCAATGGCAAATGACCATGGGGGTCTGAATTAAAATGTCTGCTCTCAGGGAAATGACTTTGGAATGTGTCCCTCACCCCTCACCCTATAAACAGAAAATTGTAACTGAGGGAGAATTCCAGGTGACAGCCCTTCTCACTCATTTCTTTAGCATCTTGCTCACCAACAGAGTGAAGATGAGGCTCTGACCCTGTCAGTAACTTCTCTGCGTGCTTGTTTAATTAATTAAAGGCTGTAGGTGTATCACAGCCTCTGAATTCAGCTTAATAGCTTTAATTATGCAGGAAAACAATACACTGAGTAAATTAGTACACACCAGACGTGACATAATTACCAGGGCAGGGTGGACAACATTTTGTTGAAGGACTGCTTCCAATGAGTCATTTCAATGCTGAAAAAAAATATATATATATTTGTATTTGAGAGCTAATGTACTGAATTGTTCTTTCAGAAACCTGCTTCCAATTGCTTTAAAATGCCAGGTAGGAGGAAAATAATAAATTCTGTGTCTTCTGAGATAAAAACCACATTTTGTATTATACTGCTGGGTGGCACAATCACTGTAATTTAGGAAGGTTGCTATTACTGTATGAACAAACTTTTTTTGTATTATTACTGTTTATTTTAATGCAGGGACATATTCTCTAGTAGTAGACACATAATGAAAATGGTCTTGTATTAAAATTGTTTACCTGCTGTTTGCTGAAAGGAGTTGTAAAAATTAGAAATAGAAAAAGCCTCTTATGTCACCTAGCTCTTCCCAGGAAGGGCAGAGAAAAAGATTATACTCTAATGTGGCTTTTTTCTAGGGGAGCCCCAAATAGACCATACTCTTCTTCTATCTCACTAGGTAAATTGTAGAGGGCAGGATGAGATTGTTTGTATCAATTCAGGAGGAAAAACAGTATGCCTATAGATGTTGAGAAAGAGGGGTACCAATTTATTGACAAATTTATTGACTGAGGTCCCACATTTGAGGACTTTAAGGTCAAGAGAAATTTTTAACATTCTCCAGATTGGTTGTGCTGAATTATGCAATCATGCAGGATTTCCCTATTAATTTATCCAAGTATGGGTAAGTACATAAGCATTGGGAGGAGAATGTTATTCTTTCACTCTGGAGATAAAATGTAATATAATGCTGGATTGGTTTGAATTTTACTACTTCTCCTTTCTCTCCTGAATTTTCCAAGGGCCACAAGAAGCAAAAAAATGGCAAAAATGGACATAAAATCAGCAAGAAGCAAATGAGACATTAAAGACCAGGATAATTTACACCAGAAATGAACCCCCTTAACCATCAACTGTGGATGTGACATGGCAGTGATAAAGTTGAATTAGCCCTTGGCAAAGTTGTAAAGCAGTCTCAGTTGTCCCTTCTCTTGGTTTTGGAGGCATTTTCATACTTTCCTCCACCTTCTGCCTCTCTTGTCAATGCCCACCCACTCCCCCTTGCCTTCCCCGGGACCCAAGAAGCTCCCCTAGTCGTCTAGAATCTTCATAAAACTAAGTTGAAAGGAAACTGATGCTGGATATTTGCCCACGTATTTTATAAATTCTCTTCACTTTTTGGCACCCTGCTCCACCCGTTCTGTTAGACAAATCTCCATTGTGATTAGAGAAGTGCTTGCTTAGCAAGTCTTAGTCCCTTAAGAATTTTGAGGACCTTCCTACCAGTGACTGTGGTAGGCAGCCACTAATACAGCCTCCCCAACCCAGCCTCCCACCACCATGCTGTCCACTTCCTGGTGTTCCTGCCTGTGTGTAATCCCTTCTGCTTCAATGTGAGCTGGACCTAGTGACTTGCTTCTAACAAGTAGAATATGGCAAAAATGAAGAGATGTCACTTCTGAGATTAGGTTGCAAAAGGACTTGCTTCTTTCTTAGGCCCTGTCTTGCTTTCTCACTGGCTTGCTCTGTCTGAGGCACGCTGGCTGCCATATTGTGAGCTGCCCTATGGCAGGGAGCAGACAGAGGCTGACCAACAGCCAGCGTGGAACTGAAGCGTGCTAATGACAGGAACACACTTGCAAGCTGATTGTTTTTTACTGTTAAGCCTTCAGATGAGAACACCGACCTAGATGACAGCTTGCCTGCAACTTCATGAGAGATCGTGAGCCAGAGGCATCCAGCTAAGCTGTGCCCAGGTTCCTGACCCACAGAAACTGGGAGATAGTATATATTCATTGTTTTAAGCTTCTCCCCCCGCCCTTTTTTTTAAGGCTGGTCAAGTTAAGCAGTGGGAGTGGAGAAGGAATAAAGGAATCTGTAACTGGTAGTGATCAATTAGTTGTAAACACCACTGCACTTAGGCTAACCTTTTTTTTTTTTTTTTTTTTTTTTAGGCAAGCATGAAAATGAGTTTTATTGAGGAGACAAAGATAGGATTATAGGGCAAGAGCAAGATATAGGTTTACAGAGCATGATACATACACCACAGATGACGACCGGACCCATTGTCACAGCAAAGGGATAGCCAAAGGAAGGGTGAAAAAAGGGCCTGGTTATGGTCTGTGTCTTGTTTTATGGTGTCTTGATAGGGACCTCCCCAGGGTTCAAATGTCACCATAGAACCACTTTGATTGGACAGTTGGGGAGCTGCATGACCTGAGTCCTACTGTGCATGCAGATCATTCTAGTTCAATTTCTGGACTCTATTGTACCTATGCTGCTTAGCCTGTGGGCTAGAGAGTCCTCTGCATTCTTTTGCAGATGGTGCTCCAAGTTCTGATTGACAGATTTGTAGGGTATTCCCTCCTCCCCCAGGTATGGAGAATTAGGGTGGGGCAGGACGAAGATAGGGGCAACAGGACCCACTTTCATCCCTAGGAGACCCAGAATACCTCACTGCCTACCTGACATTCCCTACTCTCTATTCTAGAGGTCCAAATCATTGGGTAGGGGTCTTGCCTCATCTGGCTACTTCAGGCTAAGTAGGGGCGTCAATCCCTATTAGGGTGGCCTCTTGTAAGGTCTCTCCAGGGGACTTTGGTATATGTTCTCAGTAGGTTGTTGTAGTTGTAGGTGTGAGGAGGAGGTAGGCACCAGGGCTGGCAGAGAAGGTAGGAGTATTTGTAGCTTGATGACCTCTAGGCAGGATGAAATAAACTTAGTTAGAAAATTTATGAGGATCCAGGCTTGAATGTGTCAACATAGTAAGTCTCAAAATCATAATGCTGTAGGCAAAAAAAAAAAAAATGTTGAGTATAGATATAGTATCAAACATTTAGGAAGTTTATCCAAAGGAAAAAAAAACATATATGACTATGATTATACTTATTTCAGGAAAGTGTTTTCCTCTGAGTAGACAGGAATGAGGAAGGGATGGAAGGTGACTATAGCTATATTTGTAATGTTTTGTTTCTTCAAAAATAAAGATAATCTAACAGAAATGTAGCAAAATATTAATAGAAACTTAATCTCAGTAGGGCGTATATTGATACCATGTACGTAGGGCATAAATATAATAAAACCTAAAAGAAAAGCATGTATTAAGGCCATGATAAATAAAAAAATTACATTTAAATAAACAGTGAAAATAGTAAAACTTATAAATAATGACTAAGTTATTTGTGTTAACATGGCTCTTAAACACAAATTAAAATTTTGTTGATGGAGAAGATACTTGAGTTAAGGAATTAATAAATAAAATCTGGGTCTTTGAAAAAAGCCTAAGCCTTTGCCTCAAGGTGGGACAAACACATGGTGCTAATTGTACTCCAGAACTTTCCTGGGATCAGGCTGAGGCAACACTACAGCAGAAACCACATCTTTACTTAGTTTCTTCCCCTGCCTTATCCTGCTCCCCTTACTTCCTTTTAATTTACTCAAGAGAGATGAATCTTAGTTAATCACTTGTACAGGAATCCCTTTTCAGGCTGTGTTTATAGAATACCTGATCTAAGAGTTTGATGGACACAGCTTTGGTTCTTGAAAAATATTTTCACTTGGTACATAGTCCTAGGTCACAACTATCTAGTCTTGAAATTGTTATTCCATTTACTTCTAGCTCCATTGTTGCTTTTGAGAAGTCAGCCATCAGTTATGGGATCAATTACGGCATTACTTTGTTGTTGGTTTGCTTTTTCTCTCTGGCTGCTTTGAAAATCTTTTTATCTTTGGTATTCTGAAGAATATTCTAATTCTGAAGAATACCATTTTAATATGTCTAGAAGTGTATTTTTTATTTAGCTTTCTTAGAATTGGTTGGGCTTCCTGAATCTATGGATTTATGACTTTCATAATCTGGGAAAATTCTCAGCCATTTACTCTTCAAATATTGTCTATTTCTATTACCTCATTTCAAAACTCCAACTAAATTTATCATTGTAGCCTCCTTGTCACTTAATCTCCCTTTTACATTTCTTTCTTTTTTTTTTTTTTTGAGACAGAGTCTCGCTTTGTTGCCCAGGCTAGAGTGAGTGCCATGGCGTCAGCCTAGCTCACAGCAACCTCAAACTCCTGGGCTTAAACGATCCTACTGCCTCAGCCTCCTGAGTAGCTGGGACTACAGGCATGCACCAGCATAAAATTTTTTCTATATATATATTTTAGTTGGCCAGATAATTTCTTTCTATTTTTACTAGAGACGGGGTCTCACTCTTGCTCAGGCTGGTCTCGAACTCCTGACCTCGAGCGATCCACCCACCTCGGCCTCCTAGAGTGCTAGGATTACAGGCCTGAGCCACCACTCCCGGCCTACATTTGTTTTTTTCCTCTGTGTTATAATCTGTGTAATTTCTTCAGATTTACTTGCTAGTTATTAATTTTCTCTTTGTTTCAAATCTGCCATTTAAGAATAATTACTATATTTTTAATTTCTAGAAGTTATGCATATTTTAAAAATCTACCTACTCATTTTTGTAGTGTCTTGTTTATTTATTTATTTTTTATATTTTTATTGCTATATCATAGTTTTGGGAGTATATGTGATATTTTGAATCATGTATACAATGTGTAATGATCAAATCAGGGTAACTGGAATATTCATTACCTCAAATATTTATCTTTTCTTTGTTTTGGGAACATTACGATTCTTCTCTTCTAGCTACTTTAAGATGGATAATAAATTGTTATTTATAATTTCCCTACTGTACTGTTAAATACTAAAACTTATTCCTTCTATCCAACTGTATTTTTGTATCCGTTAACCTACTTCTCTTCCTTCCCAGCCTTTGGTAACCAACATTCTACTCCCTATCTCCATGAGATCCACTTTTTTAGCCCACACACATGAGTCAGAACATGTGATATTTGTCTTTCTGTGCCTGGCTTATTTCACTTAACATAATGACCTCCAGTTCCATCCATGTTGCTACAACTGACAGGATTTCATTCTTTTCTATGGTGAAATACTCCACTTTGGGAGGAAAAGATTTTTTTTTCCAGCTCAATTGTTCCCTGTAGGTCTGGATTTTTTTTTTCTTTAGGTACTCTGTGTACCTGAATTAAGAGGGGCTCTCCAATCTGACTTCCACTTTGAATGGGCTCTAGATTTTGTTAAAAACATTGAGATCAGAGCTGTCCAATAGAGTGTTCTATAATGGTGGAAATGTTCTGTATCTGTGTTGTCCAACATAGTATATACAGCCACTATGATTATTGAACACTTGAAATGTGGCTTGTACAATTGAGGCATTGAATTTTTAATTTTGTTTTTTAAAATTTAAATTTCAGTAGCCACACGTGGCAAATGGCTACTGTATTCGACAGTACAAATCTAGACCATCAGGGATCACCCGTTGCCCGCAGGGTGTGTAGGTTATACATAAGTGGATTCTTGAATGTAGAAAGGAAGCAATTCATGCAAAAATGAGTTCCAGGGAAAGGAAAAATGCAAAGTCCCTGGGGGAGGAATAGCTTAGAATATTCAAGAACTATCAAGACAGCAAGTATAACTAGTGTGAAGTAGTAGCAATGGGGAAGGAATAGTAGAAGATAATGTCAGAGAGGTGGGCCAGAGATAGGTCCTTTTAGAGACTTATAGAATATAGAAAACATTATAGATTTCTATTCCAATTTTGATAGGAAACCATTACAGTAGTTGGAATGGAAAAGTGATGTGATATGATTTACATTTTTTCAAAGATTACTAAGATTGTTCTACAGAATATAGTTAGCAAAGAGATCAGTTGGGTTTTGGACTAGTACAGGTGGGAAATGATGAAGGCTATGTGGATTATCATCTCTGTTTCCAAAACAAACAAACAAAAAACTCTGAATACCATGGCACATTGATATTATCAGCATACATGCCTTTTGTTACCAGCACCGTCCATGCCACAATGCCCTCATCTCTACACCTGCTACAAGGCAGGCCACTTGGAAGACAAATTCATGTAATGAGTGTTTTTAATGCCATAATTTTACTTCTGCAAACTCTGCTTCCATTAATTATTTTCATCATAGTATATTTTAGTAAATTCCATGGTTAGTCTTCTTGTTTAAGGTAATTTCTCATCTATTCCACAAATTACCTGCAATATATTATTGAATTAAATAGAGTATCTGGGTGGAAAGGCTGTTTATGGGCAGGGCATCGTTTATTGAACATAAGTGCCATTATTCATCATTATGCTCATTACAGTACAAAGGATTTATCTGCTTTTGACATCTTGCCCTTTAAAGTAACCCAATTTTGGCTGCATGTGGAGGGTTAAGAAGAAGTATAGACCATTTCTCTAATGATAGAGCTATAGAAGCTAATGGCACCATAAGCCATTCTAGACAACTAAGAACGACTTGAGTAGTACTTTTAAATACTTTTAGAGCAGAAATCTGAAAAACCTATCAAGAATGGAAAATGGAAGTTTACTGTATAATAAAAGAGCTTTTACTTTTTGTTATTTCTATCATGGATAGGGAAAAAAGGAAGCATGTCTTAATACAAAAGGAATTTACATTTTTGTGTGTATCTGTGTGTTTCATAGGTAATTTTCCCTACAGAGTCCCTGAGTAGTAGAAAGCATGTGTAGTATTTAAGAGTAAAAACATGAGGAATCAGAAGTTGAATTCAAGTATGAGTTCAAGTTCTGGCTTAATCATTTGTTGAGTGCTTTAGATAAATCAGTTTTTCTCTTGGACTTCATGCTCTAATATTCCACAGTTCTGCAAAGCAACCTCTCGCCCCTTAAAGGAAGAGGGTGTGGTCAATTTCTGCCAGAGAAGTATCTCACTTACGGATAGCTGCTTGACAACTGATGTCTGCCTCTGCAACTGTGATCACCAGGGGTACGGACCTCAAAATTTTCTGTCTGCTGCTCATGCTGTGTGTGTCATAGGCTTTAGTAATAATTTTTGATAATGAAGTTAGTGCTCATAATGAAATTGAAAATGCATGAACTTAATATTTGTTGTATTTTAAATCTTTTATTATTAGGAAGTCTTCTAGGAAAGTCTTAAGAAATATTGCTACTGTGAGTATAACCTGTATTTTGTATTTTGTCCCCAGTTTTCACTGGTGGTATACTCTCTGCAGAATACTGTCTCTCTAAAGAAAGGACAGGATGAGGATTAACTATTAGGTATATAACTTTAGTGATGCTTTAAATTTCCTATTTATACTTTAGAAATAAGTTTCTGAGATTGCTTATCTAGGATTAATAAGAGGCAAGAGTAATAAGATATGATTAAAGGAAGGCATGGGTAAGGGAGAAGTTAACAATAAACTTCAGGGTTTAGGTGGAGGTTGTTGAAAGAAGAGTGAGTGGAAGTATGAGGGAGGGAGAAAGGGGAGGGTTTATTTTATTTACCCAGTAATTTTGCTTATAATACAGACTCTTTGACAAGTCATTCATTTATTTATTCAAGAAATATATGTTAAATGATGTTATGCTAGGTGCCTAAGAATCAAATGCAAATAGGATATCATCAAATAATGAAAGATCTTCATAGGTTTATAGAAGCTATGTAAAAAAAATTATTTGGGAGCCTAGAAAAAAAAGAAAGTTCTCTGTTATTCTTAAGAAGGTTAGGAAAGTCTCCAGGACAGAGATCTTGAAGGATGGGGTAGAAGTTTTGTTCTTTTGATAACAAATACTTAATGAACACCTGTTATGTTGCAGCTTTTATTCTTGCTGTTAGGAATACAGCGTTAAACAACACAAAGTCCTTGCTCTTGAGGAGGTTTCGTTCTGGAAGGGGAGGACAAACAAGTAACATGTGCTATTTCTTTTCTTCTTTTTTTTTTTTTTTTTTATATATTTTTTTTTTATTTCAGCTCATCATGGGGGTACATAAGTTTAGGTTATATACATTTTCCATGTCCCACCCATCCCCCCGAGTCAGAGTCCCAAGCGCGTCCGTTCTCATTCTCCCGACAGTGCACCTGGCACTCATCATGTAGTCATACCTCCATCCCCTCCCCCCCCACCTCCCCGGGTCTGCACCTTCAAGCATGACCATTCCCCAGAGGGTGTGCAACGCACTCATCATGTAGGCATACACCCATCCCCTCCCCCCACCCCCCATCCCAGTCTGATATCCAATTGGTATCCTTCCCTGATGTACATTTAGGTGATGATCAGGGAAACCAGTTTTCTGGTGAGTACATGTGATGCTTGTTTTTCCATTCTTTGGATACTTCACTTAGTATAATGGTTTCCAGCTCTCTCCAGGAGAACCAAAGAGATGTCGTATCATTGTTATTTCTTATAGCTGAGTAGTACTCCATGGTATACATATACCACAGTTTACTAATCCATTCGTGGATTGATGGGCACTTGGGTTGTTTCCACATCCTTGCGATTGTAAATTGTGCTGCTATAAACATTTGGGTACAGGTGTTTTTGTTAAAGAATGACTTTTGTTCTTCTGGGTATATGCCCAATAATGGGATTGCTGGATCAAATGGTAGGTCTACTTGAATCTGTTTAAGGTATCTCCATATTGCTTTCCATAGGGGTTGCACTAGTTTGCATTCCCACCAGCAGTGTATGAGTGTTCCTGTCTCTCCGCATCCACGCCAACATGTGTTGTTTTGGGATTTTTTGATAAAGGCCATTCTCACCGGAGTTAAGTGGTATCTCATTGTGGTTTTGATTTGCATTTCCCTGATGATTAGGGATGTTGAGCATTTTTTGATATGTTTTTTGGCCATTCTTATGTCTTCTTTTGAAAAATTTCTATTCATGTCCTTTGCCCATTTTTTGATAGGATTGTTTGATTTTTTCCTGCTGATTTTCCTGAGTTCTAAATAGATTCTTGTTATCAGTCTTTTATCTGATGTGTAGTATGCGAAAATTTTTTCCCATTCTGTAGGCTGTCTGTTTATTTTCATGACTATTTCTTTGGCTGTGCAGAAGCTTTTTAATTTAATCAGGTCCCAGTCGTTTATTTTTGTTGTTGCTGCGATTGCCTTAGGGGTTTTCTTCATAAATTCTTTGCCTAGACCAATGTCTGTAAGAGTCTTTCCTACATTTTCTTCTAGAATTCTAATTGTTTCCCATTTAAGGTTTAAATCTGTTATCCACCGTGATTTAATTTTTGTGAGAGGTGAAATCTGTGGGTCCTGTTTCAGTCTTCTACATGTGGCTATCCAGTTTTCCCAGCACCATTTATCCAAGTAGGCTTCATCCCAGAGATGCAGGGGTGGTTTAACATACGAAAATCTATAAATGTAATTAACCACGTAAATAGAAGCAAAAATAAAGACCATATGATCCTCTCAATAGATGCAGAAAAAGCATTTGACAAAATTCAACACCCTTTTATGATAAAAACACTTAACAACATAGGCATAAATGGGACCTACATAAAAATAATACAAGCCATATATGACAAACCCACAGCCAACATCATACTGAATGGGGAAAAACTGAAAGCATTCCCGCTCAGAACTGGAACCAGACAAGGCTGCCCACTGTCCCCATTACTTTTCAACATAGTATTGGAAGTCCTTGCGAGAGCTATCAGACAAGAGAGCAGAATCAAAGGTGTCCAAATAGGGACAGAAGAGATCAAACTCTCACTCTTTGCTGATGACATGATGTTGTATCTGGAAAACCCCAAGGACTCAACCAAGAGACTCCTGGAATTAATTAACGAATTCAGTAATGTCTCAGGTTACAAAGTCAATACACACAAATCAGAGGCATTCATATATGCCAATACCATTCAATCGGAGAACCAAATTAAGGACTCAATACCTTTCAAAATAGCAACAAAGAAAATAAAATATCTAGGAATATATTTAACTAAAGAGGTAAAGGACCTCTATAAAGAGAACTATGAAACGCTAAGGAAGGAAATTGCAGAACACGTAAATAAGTGGAAATCCATACCATGCTCATGGATTGGAAGAATTAACATCGTTAAAATGTCTATACTACCCAAAGTAATCTATAGATTCAATGCAATTCCTATTAAAATACCAACATCATTTTTCACAGATTTAGAAAAAATAATTATACACTTTGTATGGAATCAGAGAAGACCCCGTATAGCAAAAGCAATCTTAAGCAATAAAAACAAAATGGGAGGTATTGATTTGCCAGACTTCAAACTATACTACAAAGCTGTGGTTCTTAAAACTGCTTGGTATTGGCACAAGGGCAGGGACACAGACCAGTGGAACAGAACAGAAAACCCAAATATAAAATCATCCTCATATAACTATCTAATCTTTGACAAAATAGACAAAAACATACTCTTTTCTTCTTCATAAGTGTTATAGAGAAAAATGAAGCAGAATAACAAGGGTAGAAAATAATGGATGGTGCTATTTTATATAGGTTAGATGAGGATGGCTTCATAAGGCAGATAACATTTGAGCAGAAACACAAAGGGAGGATTGAGTAATCTATACAGGTATCTTGGGTGTGAGGACTGCAGGGAGAGGAGGCAACAAGCACAACCACCAGGAACTAGGACATGCTTGACATATTTTAGGTACACCAAGGAGCAGTGTGGCTGGGGAAAAGCAAGCAAGGGGAGAGTAATAGAATATGTGACCACAGAGATATCAAGGGGACCACATTATGGAGAGGCTTGTACCCTATGTAAGAACTTTGGATTTTACTCTGAGCAAGATGGGCAATGCTAAAAGGTTTTAAATATTAACAGATTGGTACATTGTTGGGTGAAGCACAGAGCACATGTGCACTGGAGAGAAAGGCAAGAAATGAGGAAAGCATGGAGACTTGTTAGGAGGCTATCACAGTAGTCCAGCTGAAGGGTGATGGTGGCTTAGATCTGAGTGGTAGCAGCAGCAAAATGAGAAAAGGCTAGGCCGGGCGCGGTGGCTCACGCCTGTAATCCTAGCACTCTGGGAGGCAGAGGCGGGTGGATCGCTCGTGGTCAGGAGTTCGAGACCAGCAAGAGCGAGACCTTGTCTCTACTAAAAAAAAAAAAAGAAAGAAAGAAATTATCTGCCCAACTAAAATATATATAGAAAAAAAAAATTAGCCGGGCATGGTGGCACATGCCTGTAGTCCCAGTTACTTGGGAGGCTGAGGCAGTAGGATAGCTTAAGCCCAGGAGTTTGAGGTTGCTGTAAGCTAGACTGACGCCATGGCACTCACTCTAGCCCGGGCAACAAAGCGAGACTCTGTCTCAAAAAAAAAAAAAAAAAAAAAGAGAAAAGGCCGGAGTCTGTATATATTTTAAAGGTGGAGCCCAGGAGATTTGCTATTGGATTGGATACATTCTGTGAGAAAAAGAGATAAGTCAAGGATGACTCCAAGGTTTCTGACACAGAGCAACTGTAAGATTGACATGTAATCTTATGTAACATGGACCAATTAATATGGTGAAGACTGTAAAAGGAACAGGCATGGTGGGGGAAGTATGGGAATTAATATTTGTGTCTTTCTAATAAAAGGACAATTTCTTGGTTTGTATCCAGTAGTAGTTATAAAACAAGATATATAAGTTTAATAACTTACCTATTCTATCTCTTTCTAAAATAGAAGCCAATACACGTTCTGTTTGACTCAGAGAAAGAGAGAGAGAGAGAGAAAGAGAGAGAGGGAACTGAAGTTAGGGAGTATACACAAATCGTTAGGTTCCTCATACTGTTTAGGATTAGGAGTTGTGGTGGACTGCAAAAATGTTCACAGATTTTTGCCATTGTTGTAGATGTGCCCCTTTGCAATGTGATTTTGCAGATTCTACAACAAAAGGTGGACTCTGCTCTATCTCGAAGCCAGGCTGTCCACATACATGACTTCATTTGGACAACTGGACACTGCCAAATGTGACTCAAGCAGCAGCTTGGATGTGCTTGAGCTCTGGGACTTGTCCTCTTGCTGCGTCTGAAACTCTTGGATCATCATGTGCTGAAAGATGAGAGGTCATCTTGAGGAGAACCAAGGTGCCCTGGCCAACAATCAGCAGGATCTGGCCAACAGATTTCTTAGATAGAACACAAAAAGCATAAAAGAAAACAATTGATAAATTGGACCTCATCAAAATTTCAAAACTTCTACTCTTCGAAGACACTGCTAAGAAAATGAAAAGGCAAGCCACAGACTATCAGAAATTATTTGTCAGGTTATAAAACCTGACAAAGGTTTTATACCCATTATATAAGAAATGTTATAACTCAATTAAGAGACAAACAGCTCAATAAAAATTAGGCAAAATTTTAGACAGTTCACAAAGAAGATATGTGAATGACCAATAAACACATGAAAAGATGTTCAACATCATTAATTATTAAGGATATGCAAATTAAGATAACAAGGAGCTGCCCATATAAACCTACACTAGGATGGCTAAATTTAAAAGATTGGCACAACCAAGTATTGATGAGAAATGAAACTCTTATACATTACTTATGGGAACATTAAAATTGTACAACCACTTTGAAAAAAAGTTTGGCAGTTTAGCAGCACATAAAGTTAAACATTCCCTTTCTGTACAACCCAGCTAATTGACTCATAAGTTTTTCCCAAAAGCAATGAATGTATATATGTCCACACAAAGACTTGCACATGGATGATCATAGCCCCTTTACTCGTAACAATTTTAAACTGGAAAAAACTCAAGATAAATTAATTGTGAAATATCCATGAAATGTAATACTACTGAGCAATTAAACAAGACCAAACTACTGATACGTGAAAAAACATGGATGAATTCCAAAAACATGTTGAAAGTACAAAGCCAGACATAAAGCAGCATATAGTGCATGAATGCATTTCCAGAAAATTATGATACAGACAAAAAATAATCTATAATAACAGAAAGCATATCAATGGTTATCTGTGTTCTGGAGGTATAGGTATGGGATGGAGTGATTGATTGCAAAAGGAAATGAATTAAGTATTTGGGATGATAACAATGTTCCATATATTGATTGAGATTATGAGTCTATACAATTTGTCAACACTTATTGAAATTGACTCAAATGGTGTGCATTTTGTTGTATGGAAATTATACCAAAATAAAGCTGCTAAAATGATATATAATAGGGAGATATTATTACCAACTTTGTGCTAATAATCATGACAATTAGAATTAAATGAATAAGTTTCTATAAAATACACTTACTAAAGCCAACACAAGAAGAAATAGAACATCTGAAAATCTTATATTTCTAAGGAAATTGAATTTATAATTCAAAGCTTTCTCACCAAGAAACTACAGGCACAGATGGTGAATTATTCCAAACATTTAAGGAAAAAATAAGATAAATCTAATACAGATCTCTCAGAGAATAGAATAAAAGAGAATACTTCCTAATTATTTTGTGTTCAGCATAATTTTGATATCAATACCTCTAAAAGCATAACAGAAAAGGGTAAACAAAATAGATGAATGGAAGAGAATAGTCCAGAAAGAGATACATGCATATATGACACTTGTCATTTGTTTCATGATAAATGTCTCCTACTGCAGTGCTGAGTAAATTTAATATCAACATATGAAATATATGTATATTTACATACACATATATACATACCATATATATAGAATCTATGTATGAATATATATTCTATATGTAATTATGGACTCTAGAACATACACAAAAATCAATTCTATGTGGATTTAAAAAAATTAATAGACTATATTTTCAAACAGTTTTAAGTTTACAGAAAAATAGAGCTGATCATGTAGAGTTCCTATATACCTCCTCTTCCCTGATAACTGTTTCCCCTGGTTTTAGCGTCTTGCATTAGTGTGATATGTTTGCTACAATTGATAAACCAATATTAATACATTATTATTAACTAAAGTCCATAGTTTATGTTAGGGTTCTCTTTGTGCTGTGCAGTTCTATGTGTTTCAACAATGCATAATATCAGGTATCCACCATTACAGTACCATAAAGAATAGTTTCACTGCTCCAAAAGTTCCCTGTGCTTCACCTGTTCATCCCTCCCATTTCCCTCCACAAATTCTTGCAACCACCAACTTTTTATTGCCTCTATAGTTTTGCCTTTTCCAGAATGTCGTATAGTGGGAATAATAGAGTATGTAAACTTTTCAGACTGGCTTCTTTCATTTTACAACATGCATTCAGATGTCCTCCATGTCTTTTCATGTCCTGATATCTCATTTCTTTTTAGTGCTATATAATGTTCCATTGTATGGACATATCACAATTTGGTTTATTCATTTACCTATTGAGGGACATCTTAGCTGCTTTTAGTTTGGAGCAATTGTGAAAAATCTGCTATAAACATTTGTGTGCAGGTTTTTGTGTGTCCATAACACACAAATGTTGTCAACTCATTTGGGTTAAATACTTAGGAGTCCATTGGGATCTGTATAGTAAGTCTATGTTTAGCTCTGTAAGAATTTGCTAGATTGTGTTCCAAAGTGGCTGTGCCATTTTGTACTTCCTCTAGTAATGGATGGGAGTTCCTGTTGTTTCACATCCTTGCCAGCAATTGATATTGTCAGTTTTTTGGATTTTAGTCATTCTAATCCATGTGTAATAGTATCTCATTGTTTTAATTTTCATTTCCCTAATGATCTATGATGTTGGTATCTTTTCACACAATTATTTGCACCTGTATGTCTTCTTTGATGAGATGTCTATTGGTTGTCTATTTTTTAACTGGTTGTTTCTTTTCTTATTATTGAATTTTAAGAGTGCTTGGTATATTTGGAATACAAGTCTTTTATCAGGTATGTGTTTGGCAAATACTTTCTCCTAGTTTGCGGCTTGATTTTTCATTCTCTTAATAGTGTTTTTGACATAGTGGAAAATTTTAATTTTAAAGAAGTCCAACTTATTGTTTTTTTGTCATGGATTGTGTTCTAAACACTCATCATGAAACCCCAGGTCATTTAGATTTTCTTCTTTATTATGTTCTAGAAGTTATATAACTTTGAATTTTGCATTTAGGTCTATGATCCATTTTGAGTTGATTTTTGTGAAAGGTGTAAGGTCTAGATTCACTGTTTTTTTTTTTTTTTTGCATGTGGATGTCCAGTTTTTCCAGTACCATTTATTGAGAAGACTAACTTTTTTCCATTGGATTGCCTTTGCTTCTTTGTCAAAGGTCAAGTGACTGTATTTTTGTGAGTTCATCCCTGGGCTCTCCATTCTGTCCATAACTGTTAATCAATTTGTCTGTTTTTTCTCTGATACTACACTGTCTTGATAATTGTAGCTTTATAATAAATCTTGAAGTCAGGTAATATCAGTCCTCTAATTTTGTTTTTCTTCTTCAGTGTTGTATTGACTATTCTGGGTCTTTTGCCTTTCCATATAAACTTTAGAATTCATTTGTTGATATCCACAAAACAACTTGTTGGAAATTTGATTGGGATTGCATTGAATCTATAGGTCAAATTGGGGACGACTGACATCTTAACAATACTAATTTTTTTCTGTCCATGAACATAAAATACTTCTTCATTTATTTAGATCTTCTTTGATTTTTTCATCAGAATTTTGTAGTTTTCCTCATATGGATATTGTAAATTTTTGTTAGATTTATACATATTGTTTTGGATGTTTTGTGTGCTAATGTAAATGGTATTGTGTTTTTAATTTCAAATTCTAATTGTTCATTGCTGGTATATATTAATGGGAAAACAATAGAATTTAGTGTATTAGCCTACAACTTTGCTGTAACTGTTTATTAGTTCTAGGAATTTTTTGTTGATTCTTTGGTATTTTCTACATAGACAATCATGTCATCTGTGAAGAAGGACAGTTTTATTTATTTCTTCCCAACCTGTATGCCTTTTGTATCCTTTTCTTATCTTACTGTGTTTAGCAAGAACTCACATTCTGGTCTTTTTCCTGACCTTGGCAGAAAGCAATCAGTTTCCACCACTAAGCATGACGTTAGCTGGAGGATTTTGGTAGACATTCTTTATCAAGTTGGGGAAGTTTCTCTGAATTTTTAGTTTGCTGAGAGTGTTGATCATAAACAGATGTTGGATTTCATTGAATGCTTTTTCTGCATTTATTGATATGATCATTTGATTTTTCTTTAGCCTGTTGATGTACTGGATTACATTAGTTTTTGAACGTTGAATTGGACTTCCATACCTGCTATCTGGTTGTGGTGGATTTGATTTGCTCATATTTTGTTAAGGATTTTCATATCTATATTCATAAGAGATATTGGTCTATAATTTTCCTTTCTTGTAATATCTTTATCTGGTTTTCATATTAAGGTAATGTTGGCCTATTAGAATGAGTTAGGAAGTGTTCCCTCTGTTTCTATTTTCTGGAAGAGATTATAGAGAATTGCTATCATTTCTTCCTGAAATGTTTGGTTTAAGGAAGAAGCATTTTGGATTTTGGATTTTCAGATAAATGATGCTCAACCTATATTTAAAGGGAGGTTATTGTAGAAAATGTTTGATTGGGTCTTGTTTTTGATCCACTCTGACAGTGTCTGTATTTTAATTGGTATATTTAGATCATTCATATCTACTGTAGTCTGAATGTTATGTCTCCCCAAAATTCATATGCTGAAATCTTAGTCCCTAAGGTAATGGTGTTAGGAGATGGGGCCTTTGGGGAGGTGTTAAGTTTTAAGGATGGTGTCCTCATGAATGGAATCAGTGCCCTTATAAAGAGGACCTTTCACCGTATGAGGATACAAGAAGGTGCCATCTATAAACCGAAAGGTGTGCCCTCACCAGACACTGAATCTAGCTGGTGCCTTGATTGTGGACTTCCCAGCCTCCACATCTGTGAGAAATAAATTTCTGTTGTTCATATGCTACCCAGTTTATGGTATTCTGTTATAGCAGCATGGATGAACTAGGACAACATATAAAGTTATGGATACAGTTGAATTAATATATATCATATTTTAAATGGTTTCTATTTGTTGCACTTATTTTCTTATCTTCCCCTCTTTTTCTGAGCATTTTATATGATTCCATTTTTCTCCTCTCTTATCATATCAATTAACTTACAAAAGTTTTTTGTCATTGCCCTAAAGTTTTCAATATACATTTACAACTAATCTAAATTCACTATCAAATGACAGTATATGGCTTCATGGGAAGTGCAGATACCTTGTAACAGTATTTCCAATTTCTTCTTCTCATTGCTTATAACATTGCTGCACTTATTTTACTTATAAAGGTTATTTTAAACCTTCCTCTATACTTCTTTAGCACAATTCCTTTCTTAATGTAGATCCAAGTTTCTCACCTATATCATTTTTATTCTTTCTGAATAACTTCTTTTAACATTTCTTGCAAAACAGGCCCACTGCTGACAAGTAGTCTCAGTTTTTGTTTGTTTGAGAAAGTCTTTATTTTTCCCTCACTTTTGAAGGACCTTTTCACTGGATATAGAAATCTAGGTTGGTGGTCTTTTTCTTTCAACAATTTAAATACTTAACTACATTCTGTTCTTGATTGCATGGTTTCTAAAAAGAATTCCAACATAATTCTTATCCTTGTTCCTCTGTAGGTGAGGTGATTTTTTTCCTCTGGCCTTTTTCAAGATTTTTTTCTTTGTCTTTGGTTTTCTACAGTTTGGATACCATGTGCCTAGGTGTAGATTTTTGGTATTTGTCCTACTTAGTGTTCTCTGAGCTTCCTGCATCTTTGGTTAGGTGTCTCTCATTAATTGTGGAAAATTCTGAGCCATCGTTAATTCAAATATTTCTTTTATCCCTTCTTCTCATTCTTCTTCTGATAGTCCCATTATGTGTATGTTATACCTCTTGTAATGTCCCACAGTTCTTGGATATTCTATTCTATTATCTTATGATTAAAATCAACCTCTCTCTCTCTCTTTCTCTCTCTCGCTCTCCCCCATCTCTCTCTCTGGTGGGCCAGATTCCCTGAGCTGTGACTTTCAGAAGAGTTTCTTAGCCTTTTTCCTCCCTATAGATATGTGGGACTAAAAGACTAGAGGTGACTGCCATTGGCTAATTGTGCTTCCTCTAGGTCAGATAAGGCTTTGGTAAAGTAGTTTCCCTGAAGGCTGGCCTTTGTTACAGATAACAGAAGAAAGAACAGAATACTCTGGACATATTTCAAAATGGGTACTTTTCCCTTGTGTATATTTCAGAATTATTACTTTTACCTCTGCCTGCTAGAAGCAAGAGGGAATTTTTCTCAGATCCTCACTGTGTTGACCTGGTGGATCTACTGGAGATAACACTCATGAAAGTGTGGAGACTTCCCTAAGGCTGGGCTTGCTGGGCTTTTAACTTTTAAACTAGTTCACACTGAGACTCCAGCAATTCATCAATTAGAGTTTAAGTGTTCCTATGAGTACTTACTCCAGGCCGTAGCTTCTACTACTGGTAACAGTGATTCTCTGTATTTGCCTATCTCTCTAGTTTTTGAGATAGTGATTTACACTGCAACTGCAATTCTCTGACAGAGCTAAAAAAAGTTGTTGATTTTCAATTTGCTCAGCCCTCTTCTTGTTGTGAGGACAGGAGTGATGACTTCCAAGCTCTTTATATGTCAGAGTGCAAACTGTAAGTCTTCTATGTGGATTTTAGATATAAATATAAAAGGTAAAATAATAGAACTTCTATAATAATTACATGCAAATATATTTTTATGATTTGAGATAGATATTCTTAAAAAGGTAAAAGATACACTATAAAGGAAAAAATGAATAAATTAGACTTCATTAAAATAAAAAAACTTCTGTTTACCAAAAGACATGAAGATAGTGAAAATGCTACCACAGAGTAGGTAAAGATATTTGCAATACAAACAAATATTAATATCCAATATGTATAAAGAACTCCTACATCAAAGGACTTATATTTAGCATATGAGAAGAACTCTTACTTAATCAAAAAGAAAAAAGACATAGCCTAAAGTCTTGAGGAGGCAGTTTCCAAAGAGAATATCTGTCTTAGTCAGTTTGGGCTACTATAAGAGAATACCATTGACTAGTTGGCTTAAACAAATACATTTATTTCTCACAGTCTGGTGGCTAGAAATCTGAGATTAGGGTGCTAGTATAGTTGAATTCTTGGTGAAGGCTCTCTTCCTGGTTTATAGACATCTGTCTTCTCATTGTATCCTCACACAGCAGACAGTGATTGTCTCTCTTGTATCGTCTTATAAAGGCACTAACCACATTCATGAGGGTTCCACTTTCATGAGCTAATTACTTGTAAAAGGCTCTACCTACTAATACCATCGCCTTGGGGTTAGGATTTCCACATATGAATTTGAGGTGGACACAAACATGTATTCCATAATGATATCCAAATATCCATTGAGCCTGGGAAAACATTGTTGGCCATCAGGGGATCACAAATTAAAACCATGATAAGATAACTCTACACACCCATCAAAATGTCAAATTTAAAAATAAAAACATGTTGACACTGATGTTGACACCTATAGTATTGGGCAATGGAAACTCTCACTTGCTACCAGTAGGTGTTTGTTTGTACAACCACTTTAGAACATTCTTTGGCAGTATCTAGTAAAGCTAGCATATGCATTCTTTGACCCAGAAAATTCACTTCTGGGTTTATACCCAACATAAATGCGGCTATATGTGCACCAGAAGACACATTTGAGAATGTTCATAGAAGTATTATTTGTAATAATGGGAACATTCGGATTCTAATACAAGCAGGATGGATAAATAAATCTTGTTATATTTGTACATGGAATACTACACAATAAAAATGAACAAACTATTGCTACAATATTAAATGGAAAAACACAGAAACTAAAGAAAACATGTTGTATAATTCTGCTTATATAAAATTGAAATACATGCACAATCAATGCTATTAAAATAGCTGTTACCTTTGAGGAGGTAACAAGCGAGAGGGGGCAAAATGAGCGCTTCTGGTGAAGGAATGATCTATTCCCTGATCTGGGCGATAGTTACACAGATGTATTCATTTTGTAAAAATTAATCAAGCTGTTGAGTTATGATTTATATGTATGCTTTACTTTGATATGAAATTTACTTTACAAAACAAGTTACAAGCAGTCCCTGGGTTACAGATGACCCAACTTACGGCATTCCGTACTTACTAATGGGCTCCCAAGGCACCCCATAAGGATAATTTACAATTAAATAATTAAATTAATAATTCGAGAACTAGTGTCTTCCATGCATATAAACAAACCCACATGGCGTGCGAGGTTCGCCAGGATCTTTATGCTTGCGGCTAGTCTCTTTGTTTATACGGTCGCTTTCGCATAGCATCATTTTTGTCTTAACTTTTTTATTTGATTTTGTGAGTCTGTGTTTACCCTTATGACCATGCCTCCAAAGCAAAAGTCCACTGCAAGTCCAGATGAGCCTGCAGTGAAGAGAAAGGTGATTTCAATGGAAAGGATAATAGAAATAAATAAGCATTCGGAGAAAGGCCAGATGCTATCATTCACTGGGAAAGCATTAGGCTTCGGTCGCTTGACTATCATAATAATTACAAAGGATAAAGTGAAAATAATGGAACATGTGAAAGGCAGTGCTCCAATGAAAGTGTCAATTATTACTAAGCAGCTTAGTGGATTAATTGTTGAAATAGAAAAGTTATTATTGATTTGATTAGAAGATCAAAATAAGCATAAGATTCCTATTAGCCTAGCATTGCTGCAACACTAGGTGTTAACTTTTAATATTCTTTTTTGAAATTTCTCGTATCTCCTATCCAAACTTTTTATGAGTTTGTTTTTATGTTCTGTTTGAATTAAAAGAAAAAGCATAATAGTTTCTGAAACTTATTATTACAGTACAGAGGTATTGTTATTATTACAGTTTTGTACTGTATTATTATTATTACCACATGTGAGCCATTGTATTAATAGTATTATTATTATTACCACATATGTGCTGTCCATCAAGGGTCTGAGTTACATACAAATCTGACCTAAAGACGTTTCCAGGAACGTATCTTGTCCATAACCTGGGGATCACCTAAATACATATAATAATATGTATTCTCTAAAATTATGTACACACGTAGACAAACTAGAAAGATATACACCAAAATGGTAACAATGAATATCAACGAATAGTGGGGTTTTCATTTTTGTGGATTTTATTGTTGCATTTTTCAAATTTACTTCAATGAACCACATTACTTTTGTGATCAGAAAATATCATTAAATATTGCTCAAAATAAAGATCACTCTAGGAACTGAGTGAAGGATGGGTTGTGGAGAGGTGAGACTGGAGATTCAGGAGGTGTTTGTAATAGCCCTGTGAGAAGTGATGAGGGCTTGAGCTGAGGCAGTGTGGTTAGAGATGGTACATGAAGCTGAAATCAGGAGCATCAGAGGAGTATCAGGTCTACTGTTCTCTCTCTCCCTCTGTCTCTTTGTAGAGGAGTTCAGTTTTAAACATGTTAGGATTAGATTCCCTTTGGGACATCCAGGCAGAGATGTCTCATAAACAGTTCAAATTTTTACATAAAATGTCTAATTTCAACATTTTCCACGGTTACCATTTGATAGTTTATCCAATCTAACTGAATAAAGTGAGTCAGCAAATGAAAGAATTTTACCTGTAACATCTTCCCTTCCTGGCCCTATGCATTCACAAAGTAGTTTTTTTATATCATATAAACGAGAAAAAAGTGCCTCGATGAGTATCATGCTCTCTGCTGGTGCTTTTCCCTCCAAAGGTGAATTTTCATGGCACAAATTACCTCTCAGAAAAAAGGCACAACTTTTTGCAAGACAATGACTGAACTATGGAAGACAAGGGTTAAACAGCTAAAGAGCTATAATGTAATTGCATCATCATTAAAGGTTCTAGAGTTCAAAAATAAAAGAAGTCTATTATTGAAATTCCAAGATAATTCGATGACTGAGAAATATTTTTCTGCCTTATCTATACAACCAATGTAAATCAAGGGAAAAGAAATTGAGATAGAAGAAAGAGATTTTAATAACAATTTTGAGATTATATAATACAAGTTTTTCTTTATCAAGAAAACCTAATTAGATAATGATACACAAACTACTTCAGATGTACAAGTAGCTAGTTACTACTCCCCAGCTCCCCAGTTCATAAGTGACTCTTTAATGCATATACTATGTATTTTATAGCACTAGTCTTTAAATTACAGTCACTTGCAGCTTAAGAGACAATCTGAATAGACCGTTGTCTTTAGATAACACAGGAATAGAGGATGTATTAATAATGAAAGAAGTATAAATTTCAACTCATCTGCACAATTGAATCTGCCAAATATTCTTGCTAGATTCGCTTGATTGAAAATTTCTTCCTTTCTTTCTCTGTGTTCTACACAATTTCACAAAATAATCCTTAGATTTGGATGCTCAGGTGATGGCAGTATTTTTTAGGGTTTGGTTTTTAAGTTTGATCATATAACCAAATTGTTGGTGAAAGGGATTTATATTTCTAGAGAGTTAATCCACGGCAGTATCACTTTGTTGTACTTTCTTGGAGAGGATGTTATCATTGTCTTTAATTTAGGCAAAAATGCTAATAAAGAAATGAAGTGATTTTCAAAACCATGCTGTGATTCGATCAGTAATGGAGTTTGGACTGGTACTGGGAACCTCTAGGTATTGATTCAAGATCACGTGCTTATATGATGTCAACTCTCTTCATTAGAAAGTGTTTTTAAGCCTTCTAAAATTTCCATAAAATAAGAATGATGGTAGTTTTTTCTTTTTAAAGAAAAATGTAACTATCTTTATATAAGTAGCTGCTTAAGAATTGAAAAATGAAGCAAGGTTAAAATCTAAAGCAAGAGTGCTTGTCTCAGGTTTTGATGTATAAATTGAGTGAAAAAGAAAACAAAAATAGCTGGTCACAGTGGTGCTCCCACTTGAGAGGCTGAGGCAGGAGGATCACTTGAGTCCAGGAGCTCAAAGCCAGCTTGGGTGACATAGTGAGATGTTTGTCCCCCCCCCAAAAAAACAAAAACAAAAACAAAAACCAACAATAAAGAAGCAGATTTTTTAAAAATTTTAAAAAGAAAATTAAGCATAAGTGGGTAGAAATTAAAAGGAGACACTAAAGAATATTTCACTGCCTCCACATCTTCCTTGCTCTCACCCTAAGGCTGTAATTTTTGGGTTCTTTTCATCTTTTTCTCTAAGAAATGCATCCTCCCCAATGGAAAGTAGAAAAAAATTGACACCAATGGAGAAAGAAAGAGTAAAAGAACAAAGAAAGAAATTACAGAATTAAGAAAGAAATGGGGAAGGAAGAAAGAAAAGGAGGAAGGGAGGGAAGAAGGAAGGAAAGAAATAAAAAAGGAACTAAAATCTAGAAGTAGGGTATAGCAGAAGTGGACTAAATTCCAGAGGTCAGGGCTACATGGGTTCAAACCACGTTTAGGCCTTGATTGTAGAGGAATTCTGCACATATCTAGAAGGGCTTTTGACTAAAAACTATAAAGCTTTACATTCTATTGTGATTGTTTAATGACATAAGGTAGTTTTAGTAATGTATTCAAGGTCAAGAAATGTTTCTTTTTACAATATAAGGACATGAATCCTCCTTTGTCAAGCTCATTAACAGAAAATGATATCTTTATTATTTTTCAGTGGATTTCCAATCAATTACCATCTAATGCAAAAATAATCCCAGGAGCTAAGATTAAGTATTGTTTAAATCATGGAACCAAGACCTATAGTCAGACATGACCTCCGTAATGCAAATGTATTTGTGAATAGCTGGGAAGACATTCATTTATAACAACAGACAGTGTCAGGAGAAGATTAAAATATATATGCACCACATAGATGAAATAATTGTAATCAGGACAGCAAAATTACCACAATTGGAGAATTTCACTGAATAGCTGAATTTCATGTATAACACAATCAAATTTTCTGCCTCATTCAGTCTCACCAGTGTTCATTTCCTGGATGTTCTGATTAATTTAAACTATGGTTAATTGAACACTGAAATATTCGGGAAACTGACAGGAACAATTTGCTGTGGACAATTTCCACCTGTACTCTCAAGATTTAGAGGCCATGTGGATAGAATGAGATAGGTGAGGTGAATTATATTTTCATTAAATGTCTGCCATGGAAGTAGAGATTTTACTTGAGAGGATGTAAAGCAAGGGACTATAAAAATACCAAGGTTAAAGCATTTGTTTAAAGAGGGGGATATAAATAGTTATGAGTTTCAGTGTTCATTGGTAGAAAAGATTTCAAGCAATTTCAGACTCATAATCCTGAACTAGGCTTGTATTTATGTGTTATTTTCTTATAAAGCGAATTTGCCTGTTCAACTGCACTCTACAAAACAGTCGTTCTTTTCATCATCCTAAATTGTAAAATTTTCCAGGAAAATGTTTTAAAATTAGAGGTATTTTTAGAAAATAAGCATCCATACTTAGACATTTATAGATCTATTGATTCTCAGTTTTCATATTTAGATGGATAATTTAAAAACGTTGGATATTACAACCTATACATTTCCCTACTGTACCCCATGCCCCTACCCTTTTAACTAAATTGTTCAATAGTTCTGCACTGCTGCCAGGAGACATCCAAAATAGTTTTACAATATAAACACACTGAGGAAGATATTGCCACCTATAGTATTGCTATTTAATGTTGACGAAGTAAATGTCATAGAACACTTTATTTCCCTGGTCAGTATCGTATCTTCCTTTGATCAGAATGTGAAAGCCAGTCACAGCTAGCTCATCTGTTACTAGAGCAATATACTGGTACTCATAGAATCACAATCCTTAAAGATTAACCAATTAAAACTACCTTAAAGATGAATTCATACAATTCTGAGCCTACATACATTCCAACTTGTTGCCACTGTTATCATTTTAATGGTGATGTAACTGATGTAAACATTTATCAGTGACATCAACTCATGTTATAGTATGCTCACATATGTTAGCTGTTAATCCTGTGATCATGAGCCAGTGGTGTGTTTTCCTGATTGGATTCAATCATCATTAGACACTCTGAAGTGTCTAATGCATCTGAAGTGCTGTGACAGGGTTTGTGAGGGCAATCTGAGGTCTGCCAGTAATTATTGGGGAGATCATTAGCAAGATAAGACCCTAAAGGGTGATCTGCCTCACTATTTATAGCTGAAATCATCTTCTATAAAAGGCATGACAATATCACATGTTGGACCTTGAAGTAACCTTAATCTTTCCAGGCTAATACCCTTATTTTATGGATAAGGAGCCACAGTGGTTCATTGACCATTCCAAGATCACACAGCTAGTGAGGGAATAGTTTCTAGGATCCCAAGTTGGGAGGTGCATGACTAGAAGTGGAGGGAGTAGGAAGTAGATAGAGCATAAGACTCTGTTAAGATTATAATGAAAGCACATTAGAGGAAGCAATGAAAAAGCAAGGATGTGTGACAGAGAAGGTAGTCCAAAGGTGGTGCCCTTTTTGTGTGCATGTCCCATACAGCCACACACAACTGTCCCTACCCCGATATTAGAACCTGGCTACATATTTGTCCCAAGTTCTGTGGTCTTTCCACCTCCATGGCCCCTCTGGTAACTTTAGGACTCTCTGTCTCTGTCTCTCTTTCTCTGAGATCATTTTCATTTTGACCATTGCCCTCATTTATTTACCCTCAGCATAATGACAGCAGATTGAGAGTTAAAAATAAACCCCTTGCTTTCAATTTCTACAAAAAGCATTCAAATTTAAGAATGGGTCAAAAAGAGAGTGCTATTAAATTGTAATTAACCGAAGAGCACACATGTGCACAGAGGGAAGTAAAACTCAGTGGAAATCAAGCGGGGGTGGGGGCACACCGGGGGGATAGACGAAAACCTACCTAACAGGTACAATGAACACTCTCCGAGTGATGGGCACACTTATAACCCTGACTCAAGCATAACAAAATTGGTACATGTAACCAAAAACATTTGTACCCCTGTACTATTTTGAAGTAAAAATAATAATAATTTTAAAAAGAGAGATGGTTATCGCAAGTAGTTTTTCAAAAACACTAATGTTTTAGGTATTTTACCAATCATCTTTCCTTTAACTCAACCGTAGTTTCAGCTGAGGAGATTAATAAAATAGATGGGTATTTCTTAACCTATTTATTTTTCCTTTTTGGTTTTGTAGGAATAGATGAGATCTTTGAATATCTACTGCAGGATGATAATAAAACTAATGATTCGGGGAAGTAGAAGAACCCAGGGGAGGAAGTTTCACATTTGGTGAAGGAAATAGAATTTTTGCAGGGCTTACTGCTTTTGAAAACTCTTGAAAATGTGCTTAGTGGTTTTGTGACTCATGGAGCATATCAAATATTGAAAAGCTGTCAGTGAACAGGATGAAAAATTCTCTTTTAAATACAGTTGGAGGCACAGTAAAAACTAGCAATTCTAAACCTATTACAAAATCAAAATTGCTCAAAAGAATTGTCATCTCAGAATGCTTATATGTCTCTCTTATCAGTCAGCTAAGATGAATGGTAAGTTCAAAAGGTCTTAATATTATTGCTTTGTCCATCCATCTGTCCATCCATCTACCCAATGGCTATTGTGTGCATGATTTAATCTGACATAGTATATATTCCAGCCACTGTAGACCAATAGTTTGCTCACGAATTTCCTCTGACTTCAGACAAGTCCTAAGTCCTTGATGTCTTTTCAATCAGATGTGCTACAGAGTATGTAATGACTAAACACTGTCCTGCCAAAGCTGAGAAAAATATGTATGAATTATTAAGATACAACTTTGTCTGAAATTTTAGTGCTATATATTTTGAATTGTTTTTTTCAATGAAAATAACCCATTACTACATTTCCTTTGTTAAAAGTTCAAATACTCCAGACAAAGCAAAAGTACCTTCTCCAAGCCTGAGTGTTTGGTGTGTTTCCTTTCAGACTGAAATATGTAATTTACATATATTTTATGTCAATAATCTCATATTGCATGTATTGTGCTGCATCCAGCTTTTTGCACTGCATACATCTGGGAGAGATTTCCATCATTGCAGTCATCCCAGAAATCTCTCTGTGGTTGGTAGGGAATGTAAATCTTTGGTTTAATAGTCATATTCACTTGTCAGGCAGAAATAGAAGGTATGATGAAGAATGATAATATACATCTTGCCTAACAGTGAATATTGTGAGGCAATTGTGGAGGGATTGCCAATTTTGAGTGGTTTTCTTTCCAAATTTCTACTTCCTTCTATTGAAGAGTTGAAAAATTAACTTACGCAGAAGTCTGAACATTGTTGGCCTGCACTAGAAAGTTAAAAATGCAACTCTCCTGATAGAGTTGTTACAATCATTAGGGAAAACACCATCTGAACTTTACAGGGACTAACAAATTGGGTTAGAACAGGCAATGCACATCTGCTGGTCGTGAATTCTAAGATGGATACACCATTTTCTTTCTGTCTGTGGGGCAGAATGCCTTTCACAGCTGATTAGCTCTGTGGCTGAGGTCAACTTCCTGCATGTTAGAACAAGCACTTCCGCAAAAGAGAGACCATTTGAAACCTAGCAATGCTGAGTGCAAATTTATTTCAATACTTTTTCTCCTCTTTGCAAGATGATTAATCCTACTACTATTTCAACAATCTATTTTATGTTGAAATCTTAATTATTTTCTAATCAATTACTGGGAATTGATTGGAGGAATGGATAGCTGGCCTATTTCCTCTCTGTTTTTTTGCCTTTTTTGCACACCAGTGAAAAGATGTTGACGCATAACTTCTATAGATGCCATGATTAATTATGTCATTATAAATGGCTTATTCTAGCTGGCCCTCCACAAGCACAGGGAAAAGAATACAATGTCATTCACAAAGAAGACTGAACCAATTTTAACTCCTGTATCAAATACTTCAAGTAGGTTGACTTCGCCAGTTGTGTTTAGTCCTGGGTAAAATGTGGTCTCATTATGCAACTTCACCACCAAATCCTAGCTTCTCAAAGTTATCCAAAGCTGCCTTCTTCCTCAGAGACCCAAGTCCCCTCCCAAAGCCCAGGGGAGTGTAAACAAATCTCTTTCTCTCAGGGTTACATGAAAAGCCAAGTCATCGTCCAACACAATAAAATAAGCTGGCAAAGGAAAGAACCAATCAAACCTCTTTGATTCTGAGACTTAGGAAAAGCACTTAGGAAACCTCATAGTCTGTCCATCAGAGGGAAAAAAGCCTCCAATTAAATGGGAAGAGTACTCATTTTAAGCACTCTAAAATGTTAAGATTTAAAAAATACAGTGCTTAACGTTCTGTAGAGCTACAACAAAGAATACGCTAACCTTAGAATTTACACGCCAGGCTTCTGCCAAGCCATTTCATAATGCACTTTAAAAAAATTTCATGCTTTCTCACAAAAGGCACCCCTCCCCGCCCTGCTGATGGCCTGCATGTTCCCAGGCATGTGAATTGCATACTTTTGAAGTTCCAGTGAGGCTGCTAGCTTGAAGCTCTTGCCAATAATATTGTTGAACCCGATGCTCAGAACTGTTGCTGCTGAATGGTGTATTTTCTATCTTGATATTTTCTCTCCGTGACTTTGGCTGAATAGGCCACCGTTTTGTCAGGCCAGTTTCATGTGTGTTATCTGTGTCCTGGAAAGTGAAATTAACTACCACCTGCTTGTTCCATTTCTATTATCTTTACCTGTAAGAAAGAACACCCTCTCCTTAATAAATCATTATGCCCTTGCATTTCTTCCATTAAAACCTATTATTAGGAGTTCAGTTAAGCTATTGATTCTGATATTTTATTATATATATATCTTACTTTTTACATGGCTACAGAAATACTTTGCTATTACCCTAATCATATGCTGGAGTTAGAATCCTTCCAAAACTTTGTAAATAGCATAACTAGAGTGCTGTCCACTGGAGTAAAATAATATAAACAGAAACTCAGAGATGAAAAAAATAAACAAAAAAAAAAAAAGAAAGGAAGAAAGAAAGAGAGAAAGGAAGGAGGTCTTAAGAATAGCTTAGAACAGCAGCAAAAAATGCAATTACCATAATTACATTAGAATAATAAACTTCAGAGCTAAAACAGGGACCTAAAAGACCCTCTTAATTTACATATTAAGAAAAATTACATAGAAACATTTTAAAAATCTGTCTCAAATCTCATAACTGGATTAGTAGTAGAGGGGACTGAACATGCAGTTTGAGTCAGAGATCTTGCAATTTTACGTGTTGAATATGGTATGTAACATTTAAAAACTCATCTGTGGGGCAAACGTACATTTTAAAACACTTTTTTGAGTTTTTAAAGCTATGGGTAATATGTCCCAAAGATATAATTGTAATACAAGATTAGAATAGCACTCAAAGTTCTGTTTATGCCGACTGCATAAATGATATACTTTAAAAACATTTATGAATATGTATTACCATTATGAATGGTGCCTTCGATCTCTAATGAGTATTTTTGTGTGTGTGTGCATATCTGTGTGTGTAAGTACACAAATTCCTTTGAGAGAGAATGGAGCAAATGGATTCAGATACAATCCGAATCTCCCAAACTCTTTGTCTATTTCTGGCATCCATTTTGACCAGAATAGCTTTTTTTTTTCTTTTTTTTTTTTGAGACAGAGTCTCCCTCTGTTGCCCAGGCTAGAGTACCATGGTGTCAGCCTAGCTCACAGCAACCTCAACTCCTGGGCTCAAGCGATCCTCCTGCCTCAGCCTCCTAAGTAGCTGGGACTACAGGTGCATGCCATCACGTCCAGCTAATTTTTTCTATTTTTAGTTGCCTCGCTAATTTTTTTTTTCTGTTTTTAGTAGAGAGGGGGGTCTCACTCTTGCTCAAGCTGGTCTCAAACTCCTGAGCTCAAGTGATCCTCCTGCCTCAGCTTCCCAGAGTGTTAGGATTACAGGTGTGAGCCACTGCGCCTGGACCAGAATAGCTTTCTGAAGTTTAGAAGTGTTTGCTTTCTTTCTCTACTTGGTGATTATATTCAATGACAATTAAAATGGGAAGTAGAAATGTGGGACAGGTTAATTTTTTTATTTGTTCCAATTCATCTTTCCGCCTATAGATTTGCTTGTGTTCAGGGAAGCAATTAATAGCAGTTCTTCACCCTTCCGGTTTCTGTACAAAATGAGAAATAAAATAGAAGAGCCAGATGGGAGAGGAAAAGTGGCTAGGAATAAGACAGCTAGTAGAACTCTTTGCCCATGGAAGAAAACATACAGAGTTTGGAAACAGCATGACCACTTTTTCTGCACATAGTGACCTTCTATGGTCCAGGCACTATGCAAGGCACTGAAGATACAGCAGTAAGAAAAACACAGTCCTTGTGCTTTTAGAGCTCACAGGCAAGAGGATGAATTAGATTTGTAATAAGTTTTTATGTTATTATGCATTAAGTGCTATAATAGAGACATGCAAAGAATTTAGGACTCCAAGCTCTAGAAAGTTGACCTGTGCCTGGAAGTAACAATGTGTATACTGGGGAATAGACAGGGTCTTTTGAGATGTTCAGCCTTATGTTTGTGTCTTCAAAAGGCTAGACATTTTCTGATGTTGGGAGAAGGTATTATCTATGCTTGTTTCATTTTGGAAATGTGCATCTGTGTTCTTGCTTGCAAATAGAAGTGCTTACATATATTAAATGACTGATAGCTCAAGTTCAAACCAATTTCTCAGTAGCAATGAAGAAAGAATAGCCTCGATTCAGTATTCTGAACAAGAACTCCAAACAGTTTAACAATTGATCCAACCAGTTCCTTTTAGATTTTCATTTGCTCATTAGAGTTGAAACTAAACATTAGTTTCAATGTCCTTTCAATATACCCTACTCCTAATATCCTGTGTACTGTATTTTTTCGTATGTTCTTTGTATTTAAACTATAAGCTTGCTAGAGCTCAAAATTAATATATTTAGTGTTCTGTTCAGCATTGTGGTGTCTGGCATGTTGTATGAACCTAGTATATTTTGAAAATAACCTAGAGTTGAATTAACTGGAAAGAGCCCATTTGAATCAGCAAGCTGTACCATATTTGAAGTGAGGAGGAGAGCTTCCGCTGGAATCCTGGACTAAAGAATTTTTTAACACCAAGTTGTCTTTTCCCAGGCTGCCCAGTGTCTATTGAGGTCTTGGGAAATAATAAAAGGGAGAATAACCTATTTTATGGGCTTTCAGAGAGTTCCTTCTGAGCGTCCTGTGGTGGTGAGTGTCCCAGGTCGTGACAGGTGGCCACAGTGTATGAAGTACTGACTTGGGGCTATGAAGATACATTTGCCAATAAGGTTAGTCTAAAAAAGTTATTTATCCTTCTAAGTATTTAAATACCACATATTTCTAACTGAATAGTTTTCTGCTACTGTAATTTTTCTAGTACTTTCATTTCACTGCAAAAATATATAGGCTGTGATAGGCTGGCCTAGGTACCTAATTACCAATTATAATATTGTTTCTGATACTGTTTCCATGGAAATGTAGATTTTTGAGTTCCAAACAGTAGCCTAATAAATGAACTGTTGGAATACAATCTTTTTGTAGGTTAAGAATTTCCTATGTTTGCATTTTTATTACTTCTTTTTACCTTCTTTTCTATTATCTCTTTCCAACACTGAGGTCTAATGGTGATCAAGTATGATTATAAACACACTACCTAGCTGCCCTTCTTTTCAGGTAGCAGGTACTAAAATAGCATGATATAATATAATAGGAAATGGAGATGATAATAGTTACACATTTCCTACTTTTCAGCAATGACAGAAAAATAATTGAGGCGATATTTGTGAATACTAGGAAAACTGTGCTGTATTGAAATCTGAATGTCATTATTCTCCCATATGCTGTATGGGGAAGAAAAATGTAAACATCATTATTGTTCATCTCACTCCTTTTATCCCAGACTGAGCGACCTTTCAGAGTCCTTTATTCTGAACAATCTAATTGGGAATTTCTCAAATACCTATGCATGGTGGCTTCTGCAATCCCATTGCTTTTACATGTGAAATGTGTATAGTATCATTAACCAACCCCCAATACAATATTTATTTGTAAATTTGACAGGATAGAAAAAAATCAGTTTCAATCCCTGGGGAAAATAACTGTCAAAGGCAAGCAAAATGCATTTCTAGACAAGAAGCTGATGAAAGCAGAAAGTTTACTGTTTAAGAAATGTTTTGTCACATGAAGAAGCTGGCTAGGTGGTAGAGGCAAGGGATGCATAGAGATCGCCTGACTTCCTCCCTCAGTAAACTCCTCACATACATTATCATACCCAGGGAGTATTAGCAAATGTGGTTTACTTAATGTGTTCCATCTGCCTTGTACTTCCTCTCCAACTAGTAGCAATAGCAAGGCTCTGGTGAAGGCTAGCAAGGAGAAAAATAAAAGCTGAAAGTTCTAATCAAAACTCTAATCAGAAAGATGACAACTGGTGAAGATTATTAAATTTTCTTTGCTCCCTTGATGAATTTAATAAAGAACTAATCAAAGATCATTAGAAGGCTTTTGTGCCTGGCTTGCATTGTAGCTGGATTGCAATCTGAATTTGTGTTTTAGTGGGCTTCCAGGGTTGAGTTGGACATGTAAATATATTAAAAACTATAGATGGCTAGACTTTTTTTTAGTATTTTTAGTTAATGTACAAACCCATGAAAATGTATAAGCTATTTATTGTGCTCATCTACTCTGCCAACTAAAAATATAGAGGATTTTGATTTTGATCTTTAGTAATTAGAATTTAAAAATTTTGTATCAGTGTCTAGCTCAAAAATTTTCTAATGATCTTTGATTAGTTCTTTTCTTAAATTAACAGGAAAATAAAAAAAGTATCATTTAATTTCCAGTGCATAAAAATATGTAAATAACTCTGTAACTACCAGAGCCACTAGAAATTTATAGAAAATTATGGTAATAGCTGAAGAGGTTTCTCACCTCCCCCAATTCTGAACATTTGCTTAATGTTCCTTGTTTTCAAATGATCTC
This sequence comes from Lemur catta, assembly GCF_020740605.2. Classification (NCBI taxonomy): domain Eukaryota; kingdom Metazoa; phylum Chordata; class Mammalia; order Primates; family Lemuridae; genus Lemur; species Lemur catta. The sequence continues at coordinate 55,334,060 of NC_059128.1, read as the reverse complement.
CCCATAGCCTTCTAACTAAATTTTAAGTACTGCACTTATAGTGTCTCAGAAACGATCCATTTTGATTTCCTTATTTATAGCACATGTACTCCATCCATTTTTGGTGTTCAGTTTTTCATACCTCATTGTCCGATTGGTTTAATGCAGTCACCTCCCCAACCCCCAACACCACATTAGCCCAATAACTTAGGACTCCTGACATTATTACATTCTCCCATCTCGAAGAGCCTCTCACTTCTCTGAATTTATGACATTTGGTTTTGATTTGCTTTAGCAGCAAAATACCTCTATGCTCATCATAAATAATTGGCTCTCATTAACATAAAAAACTTAAGATTTGTTTGGGTTTTTTTTAAAAAAGTATAGTTATATCCTTAATAAAGTAGTTCTTAGGTTTCCACCTGTCTTTTTACCAGGTCAGAAAAAAATTATTCTGGAATTATCAGGATAAATAAAGGAAACAAAAGAAATAGAACATCTTTAAAATGTAATAAAATGTTAAACTATGAACAATGGGCCCTTTTTACCAGATTCTGCAGATAAACTTTAATTAGTTTTGTGCTATCTATTAAAGCAAAATTAAGTATTTAAAAGGGATAAGAACCCTGAGTACATAGTAGAGGAAAATCTGCTTCTGTACTAGTTCCTACATTTCTTTAAACTAGCTCATGACTATTTAAAGCTTATAAAAGAATTTTTAAAAATGTACTGAGATGGCCGTTGTAAAACTGTACTTATTAGATAAGTCCAGCTCTTTTACTAAGTATTGGTAGAAGCAATCAACAATGTAACTCTGAGTTATAACCCTCTTCTGTTGGACAAAGGAAACATAGATGGGAACTCTGAAACTAGATAGAATTCTTCATATTCAGTGGTAAATTAAATAAAATTAAACATTAAATTTGCAGAAAATTTTGGAAAAGAAGGCTTTAATTTAAAAAACTTTCCAGCTAACTTTCAGCACCATTCTGATTACAAGGGCCAGATCTTAAGACAGTTAATTCTTCGGTGGAAGTAACTTGAAATTAAATATGTAGGAACTTCGATTCCATAATGACCTCTATCTTTAACATGGTCCTGAATAAATTTCTCTAACTTTTCATGTTTCCCATGAAGCTGCTGCCCATCCTCTCTGATTTACGATTTTGCTCTTGTAGATCCAAATTTCTCTTTGACCTGGAAGAAATCCTTCAGGTGGTAAAGGCAGGCTTGAAACAAGTTCTCTCAGTTTTTATTCTTCAGCAAATGTCTTTATTTAACTCTTGTTTGTGAAGGCTATTTTTACTGAATACGAAATTCTGAGTTGACGGTGTTTTTTTTTTGTCTTTCAGTACTTTAAAAAAGTCATTTAATTGTCTTTTGGACTCCATTTCTTCTGATGAAAAGTCAGTGATAATCCTTATTCTTGTCCCCTGTGTAGAAAGTGCCTTTTTCCCCTTTGGTTGCTTTCAAGATTTTTTCTTTATCTTTGGTTTTCAGCAGATTGGCAATGATGTACCTTGGTTGGTTCTCCTTATATATGTATATCCTGTGTGAGGTCGTTTATGGGTAAGTCTATTTTTTTTCCAATATGTGAGTAGTTTGGGGCCATTATTTCTTCAAGTTATTTTTGTCTCAAATAATTTTCTTCTCCAGGGACACAATTACCTGTATGTTAGGCTGCTTGATATCATCCCTGAGGCTTTCTTATTTTTCTTTAATCCTTTTTTTTTCTTTGTTCTTCAGATTAGGTCATTCCTATTGGGTTGTATCTAAATTCACTGACTGTTTGTTCTGTTAAATCTGATCTGCTGTTAAGCTCATCAGTTTCTTATTTCAGTTACTATACTTTTCAGTTCTAAAATTTTCATTGGGTTGTATTTATAGTTTCCATTTCTCTGCTATTACCTATTTGATCACTCATTAGCAGCATATTTTTCTTTGAGTCTTTTCACATAATTTTCTTTTAATTATTTGTATTCTAGTGATTTTTTAAATTAAATATTGGTCATTGTGGATACCATATTATAGAGAGCCTAGATTCTATAATCTTCCTCTGAAAAGTTTTGATTCTTGTTTAAGGAGGCAGTTCATTTAATGGCTCATTGCTTTAACTTGTTTAGACTTAGTGTTTTACATTGTTAGTGTAGACTTACGGACAGTCCAAAGTTTTTCCCAAACTCTTCAAACTGAGAAGTACTCACTCTCCATACTGTGTCTTCTATACAAATCTTGCTGAGGTTTGGTTTTAGGCTTTGTTAGGCTAGTTCAAGAGTCACATCTTGATTTCAACCCTACCTGAAATCACATTTCCACATTGGGCAGAAACACAAGTACCATCACACATTCTGTGAAATGTCATTAAATAACCTCCACCCCAGTTGCAAAAACTCAAGTAAAAGTTCATGTTAAATAATTTTAAGCTTGAAATTATATAGGCTATGCCTAGCAAAATCCATGATACAAGCAAGTTCTTTTATAAGTTATTGTTTGCTAAGTAGAGGGAGGAGAAAGAAACAAAGAAGAACCCATTCCTTAGAGTTATGACTTATCTACCAAATAACTCTACGATCTTGGGCCTACAGTTGTACTTAACATGTCTTTGTTTGGAAACACTGGAGTAAGTTCATTGAAAACTAAGAAAATCTAGTTAGATCTTTATACTCATAATTTGCCTTGATTATACCCTCTGAAGGATATTTTCCAAGATCAAACATCATTGTTATGGTTTTCCTGCAGAATTAAACACGTTTCAAGTTTGGCAACTAGAATGACAACTTTGGAGTGGAGAGCTTCTCTTAATTTAATAAAGAACCTTACTCCCATAATTGTATTCAATTCCTCTAGAAAGAAAAGAACCAATGACAGAAGAAATATCTGGGTAGCGAATAGCACTTTGGTAGTATCAAGGAGGTGGGAGGAGGCCTTTCAATTAAGAAAATGATATAAATACATACATATATACACAATGTCATGTGAGTGATTAAATTGTCCTTTCTCTAGAGAGCAATATTAAGGCCTCAATGGGCCAAAATGCTATACTGATGTAATATATTTATACCTTTGGGTGAAACATCAAAGATGCAGTGACTGTGAGCTAAGGAGGCCACAATGCAGCTGAAATGCCATTATTTAAAGAAAGACCAAGAGATGCAATAAGAGCACTTACTAACATGGTCTAGTGATCACTCTCAGTGCAAAGTATTAAGCCTGATACCTACTCTGCTAGGCCTTTCACCTGTCTCCTGTTGACTTTTCCAGAACAGTCTTCACTTAACAGACAGAGTAGAAGTGGAATGAAAAGAAATACAAGTCCCAGATAACTTTTTTTCTCCTTTTCTATTCCTCTTTCAGTTATGAATTCTGTTTTGATTTGGAGAAAAAAAAATGCAATCCCCTTGGTATCCTTTCCTGGGCCATCACCAATTCATCCTGCCCCCCAGTAATTCATACTTAAATGCTTGAAAATTTAAGATGTATTGGGTACTGAGGGGTCTGAAGAGAGAGTTTGTATTGGAACCCTGGCCTCTGACATTTCTGCTGGATAAGCCATTCCTTCATGCTTGAAGGTGAATGCACATTATGAGTTTGCTTGAGGAATTTCTGGAACTGAGCCTGCAAGGCTGTCTAAACTAGTGCAGAAATGAGATGTGGGGTGGCCATGCCTACACATATACTGCAAAGAAATAAAGGGAAAATGACAGTGTTAAAACGAACCAACTCAATGAAGTCTTTGGGTATTGCATAAATTTCAGATGTTACATAATCACTCTCTGTTGAGCTTTTCCTCATTATTATTACATGCAATTATATGTGAGGCTTCCTGCCTTTACTGCCACAATTTAATGGGACAAACTGCAGGCACACAGTCCTTCCTTACTTTCTGTGCCCGTTTCTCTGGCATAGGTCATTGCCAGTAAACACTGAAACCTATTGGTTTTTAAGCAGTGAAAAAGTATAATGTTCCATATAAGGATTATTCATATAATCCCCAAATCCTCTATCATTCTGAGGTCACCCTTTTCTTTTAATAACCATCCTGTATATTGCGGGAAGTCCAATCTGTTCTCCAATTTCTCAGCAAATTTTAGAGTTGAGACTTAGTTATCATTTTTTTTCTTGCTCCTGACTTTTCTCAGTTTCTTCCTTCCATCTGCCCACTGCCTCTCCAGGCTGCCCTAGCCCATCTAGTCTGCTTCACTTCAAAATATGGACTCACCATCTTCTCCTTCATGTATATACTTCTGTGATGAGTAGTGTTTTATTGTTATATTATTGTTATATTACATTGTTATAATATTATATATTATTGTTATGTTATATTCTATATTGTATATAGAGCATCACATAAAGGAATTATAGTACAAAACAGAGAATGACTTAGGATTACATTTTACTGCGTATTTCTGGGGTCTGCTCTCCACCCTCAAGACTCTGAGAAAGCTTTTTGTTTTCAATTTCTCTCTTTCATGGTCCGACCCTTCTCAGCTGTACAGCAGTGGGCAGAACCCACTCCAAAATTCCTGTAACTTCATGATGCAGAGAAATTTGGCTTTCTCTTAGACTCACCCTCTTCTGTCCGGACTCTCCTGGAGTCTACTTTCCATGAGTTAACAAAAGCTCATTGGATGCTTTCCCAAACAAAACAACAGTTTTCAAGAGGAATTCTACCGCTCTCCTAGAGCAACCACCTAAAACGACTATTGGCTTATAATTTTTTTTTTTTAGTTATAGCCATTATTTCTCTAAAGATAAGTTTACACGATGTTTTAAATAAAGTGATTTGACAGAAGATTTAATAAGGTGATAGACAAAAGTGCAGGGCCCAGTTGTCAAGAGTGGTGATTCTATTGGAAACAGGAAAATTTATAGATAGAAGAGACGGCGTTTGTGATTTCTATTTCTTCCTTCCAGGGACCTAAGAAATGCGAGGGAGAGGATAAGTTAGACAGGCAGCAATAATGGTTTTACTGTGGCTTCTCAAAACCTGAAAAATAAAGCTATTCCAAAGTTAAGTAACTGAGGAGTGGAACCACAGTCCACAAATAAGAGATGAAGGTTCAGCGAAGGCTATGCAGAAGGAATTTTGGGCAACTTCTCATGGTCCAGGAACGCAGTTGAGGCCTGGGGAACTGAAAGGCTGCTCTTAAAGGCAACCACAGCCCAGATGTCACCTTAGGATTCCACTCAGGGTAATGATAACCCTGGGGGAATAGGCTTTGCAGACTGAAGTTCAACTATGTGTTCTCTAAATCTTCAAGGTTATTGTATAATATTCCAAATTCTGTTTATTACATCAATTTAAAAAAACTTTATGTTAAGAGTAGTTTTATATTTCAGGGGTTCCTGGGGACATTAGGAAAGGGAAATATATCATATGGCAATATTCCATAAAATAAACTACTTGGAGAGATTTATAAAACTTTGCAAGAATGCTTACACATGATATGTATTAAATAATTATTGCAAATATATAAAGAGTTTATGACTACTTTTAGATGTAATCTCCTAATACATTCCAACATTGCTTTATTAAATATCTATTTATGTATTTTGTATACATTGCCTCATTTAAAAATAGATATGAAATAGTACTTAACAATAAAAGGTTTATAGCACCATATGTATAGCATAATCTAATTTTTGTAAAAATTATGGCTCGTTTTATATATAGACAGAAATAGCTGAAAAGACATCTGTCAATCTGTACATGATGACGTCACTGTAGTGTGGGATTATGAGAGATGTGCTTTTTCTGCCAACATAAATTTTCAATTATCTGCATCTTTTCCAGAGTTTCATATTACTTTTTTAATCAGTAAAAAAATTATGCACATAGTCAGTTTGGGAACTTAAATTGCCTTGAATACTTTTTGGATAGGAAATAATAAAAGCAAATAGTTAATAATTCTTATGTGTAGAAGTGGGTAGTGCATTTGGTAATCAAAACAAAAAAACCAAAAAATGCAAAATGACATATATCAAAAGAATAATAGTGCTTGAGTGGTGGAATGATAGATAAATTTTATAATTTTTGCTTTGTGCTTTTCTGCATTTTCCAAATGTTCTGTATCAAGGATGTAATACTTTTGTAATTAGGTGGAAAGCTAAAGTGTAAATGTTGCAAATGTAAGCAGAAAATGAGAAAGCTTTCAAATGAGACTAACCTCTTCTCTGTGCTAACCTCTCTTAAACCAGGGCTGCATCCTCCAAAGATATAAAAGCATTAACTTGACCTTCAGCAGCCCTTGTATAGTTATACTTTTTCTAACTCCTGCCTGCTAAAATATTTTTTTAGCTCACAATGGTAGATTAAAACCTCAAGTAGACAAACTGACCTAGCTGGGTCTGACTCAGGAAGAATCCAAGAGCCCTCTTTGCTTAATGAATCACCATGGTGTGGCTATTACAAAGGGTGAGAAGATATCAGATTGTGTTATAGTTGCTAATACTTTGCTGGCACTTGCCAGCTAATTGTGCTTGATCTTAAAGAGAGAAATCAGGAAAGATAATTCACAAACAACTTTAAAAGCAAACTCTCATCCCCTCTCTGAGTTCATCAGAATGTAGCCCGTACAAAGGGTGATTAGCCAAAACAATTCTCTGAGAGATTATCTGAGAGAACTGTGGAGCTACCTCCGAGACAGTGATTCTACTGGAGAACTGAGTTAGAGGCATGGAAGTCCAAAACTGCAGTGCGCACCCTCTGCTGTCTCTCCTGAAGCAGGCACCATTTATAGGTGTGTTACAGCAAGCTGGTCACTGTGCGAAAGCGGATGTTTCTATGTTTGAGGAACACCTTTCTATGTCATGACTTACGCAAGCGGAAAAAAAAAGAGTTCCTCAGTAGAAGACAAAAGGAAGTGCCAAAAGTTCAAGGCAATGAGGGAAAGGAAACCTGGAGGTAATGTTCAGAAGAGGGTGACAATGACAAGTTTTTCCCTTAGAGGGTAAGTCTGAGCTTGCTGACCTGCGTAGGTACTTGGAGGTACTGAGGATGATCAGAATGACTCTTTCTCTTGAGCGGTGTTGGTGAGAGGTGCCTAAAAAGATACAGATAGAAGAAATCTCTTCAAATTTGGTGTTCCCAGTCAGAAAAATTTGGTTCCTCTAGGTTGGTGATTTTTCTCCAACATTAAATTTTGAAAAATTTCAAACATACAGAAGGTAAAAGAATTTTGTAGTTAATCCTCATATACTCACCGTCTAGGTCCTACCATTAACATTTTACTATGTTTGTCTTATCATGTGTGTATGTGTATATCATCTCCAACCTTCCATCAATCTTATTTTTTGATGCATTTGAAGGTAGATTTCAGACGTCGGTATATTTCTCCATAAATGCTTCAACATGTACATCATAGACTAAAGTTGAATATTGGTTTACATTTTTTTGCTTAAGATAAAATTTACAAAGAATGGAATGCTCAACTCGTAAGTGTACTATTTACTAAATTTTGACAACCACATATACCTTTGTAACCTACATGCATATCAAGATATGCATTACCCAAACCTCACAAAGTTCTCTCAGATCTCTTTCCTGTGAACTCCCACCTCCTCTCCAGCAGAGGAAACCAGTGTTCCAATTTTTTTTCACCATAGAATAGTTCTGCTTGTTCTAGAACATCGTATAAACGAAATCACACAATACATACTCTTGAATAAGGCTTTTTTCTCTTAGTATGTTTTTGAGATTCATCTGTGTTGTTACATCAATAATTCATTCCCTTTTGCTGCAAGCAGTATTCCCATTGAGTGAATATGTGACGGTTTGTCGATCCATTCTGCTATTGGCATTAAAGAGTTTGGGGCTGTCATGAATGAAGCTGCTATAAACATTGTTGTGCAAATCTTTGTGTGAGCATATGTTTTCAGTTCCTTTGAGTAATTACTTAGGAGTGGAATTGCTGAGTAATGAGAATTCCAGTTTTTCTGCATCCTAACTACATTTAGCATTGTTGGTCCTTTTTAATTTTAGCCATGCTGGAAGATGTGTAGTGATATTTCATTGTGATTTTAATTTGTATTTCCTAGGCCAGTGGTTTTCCAATTTTGGTGTGCTTAAAACACATCTGGGGTGCTATAGACTCCTAGGCCCCGCTAGAGCATTTTTATTTGTTTGTTTGTTTGTTTATTACTTATTTGTATTTTTACTTGTGCCAAGCTCCCCTGGAGATTTTGATGAAGTTGGTTTGTAGAACAGCTCTGAGAAATTGGCCCTCTGGTAGTTGCAAATTGATATTTGATATCTGACATCAGTGTGCATTCACTTCTCCCTGGCAACTAGGATTGGTTTACTTTCTTCCAATGGAAGTGTGTGGGCACTTTTCATGCTTAATAAAACATTTATTACTAAAGTTTTAATCTTAAGAAATTGATGAGCTCAAGGAGGAATGCATTGTCCCTCAGAGAAAGAATAAGAGAATCTGGATTTTCTGAACCAAATTCCAAAAGAAAGATGTTTTGAGAAACTGCTAAAAATCCATATTTTCAGGGATCTACAATCAGCATATTATTCTCAAAAATTTCCTTATTGGTCAGAGATTAAGAAAATGATTACCATATTTTTATTTTCACCAATGGGTTAATGTATTTGCTACTTCTATATAACACCAATACTGTTATGTGTGATCTAGTGAACAAAATATAGGCCCAAATAGTCTAATGGCAATTGATAGGAAAAATATTGGAAATACATAAGCATTTTATTATTACTGTATTAGATGCTAAGAGTGAGGTGAAAAAAGACAAAGCTGCTATTAACCTAAAGCAACAATAAAAAAAACATGTTATCCACAGGGCTCAGCCAAAGGAAAGATGTGAATAATTAAAATAATAATAATAGTAATATTAAATTTATCCAGTACCTTTTTATCAAGAAGTCAAAGGCATTTATGAGTGATGGCCCATGAAATCTTACAGCATCTCTGTAAGTTAGGCAGGGGAGTTTTCCAGTGGAGAAATTATGGATAGAGTCTTTAATATAATGATAGGTATAAAGGATAGAACCAAAGACAAGAATAGAACTAAAGAGGATCCCAGGGTTCATAATTTCCTTTTGTGTGTTCTAGTTCCCAACCCGTGTGATAAACTGAGTCATTCCCAGAACACATCTTGGGTTGCAAAATATGTACCATAGGGACACACAGGATACAGCTGGGCACAGGTGAAAAATAGACTGTCCTGTATTTGAAGAATGTTGACAGGCAGAATTCGTCTCTTGAACTATCTAGTTCTTATTTCTTTTTTCGTTAAATCAGCTCTGACTAAAGAGTAAAGAGTACCAGTTAAGAAGAACAAAGCAAAAGCCATCTTATATCAGTCCTCAGGGCTTTGCATATAAATATCCTTTTAAAAATTTTTTTATTTCAGAATATTAGAGGGGTACAAATGTTTTAGTTACTGGGATTGCTTTTGTACTGCTTGAGTCAAAGTTATAAGTGTGCCCATTACCCAGATAGTGTACATTGTACCCGTTAGGTATGATTTCGCCCATCCCTTCCTCCCCCTTCATGAGTGCTCATTGGTTAGTTCTAACTTAATAGTGAGTACATGTGATGTTTGTTTTTCCATTCTTGCAATACTTCATGTAGGAGAATGGTCTCCAGTTCTATCCAGATTGTTGCGAAGGTATTAATTCATTTTTTATGGGTGAGTAGTACTCCATGGTATACATATACCACATTGTATTAATACACTCTTGAATTGATGGGCACTTGGGTTGATTCCACATCTTTATGATTTTGGATTGTGCCATGATAAACAATATAGTGCAAGTGTCTTTTTGATAAAATATCTTAATTAAATACAAAGCCCAAACTCCCCATTTTTGCCTTGAGTGATTTCTTCCCCTTCTTCTCGTACTGAGCACATGTGTCTCTTTAAATATTAACATTTGTCTGGCCTGGTGGGTAACCTGTCCCGCTGAAGGCTGAAGGTCATCACAGCCTTTTTCTTGGAGCCTCTTCAACTCTCAGCCATCGGCAGCTCTGGACTGATTAGAGTCAGACATTCCACCGAGAAAAATGATTTCTAGATCTCTAAAAAGAGAAACCCTATTAGGTGTTTGGCTTGGACAAGATGTCACTTTTCAAATCTGCTATATTTGTGGGCATCTGTGGAAATGTTCTCTGTGATTCCGCAAATTCTGTTTGGCAGGTGGGGAAGTGTGAGCAGTTTAAAGATGATGTGTTCTCTCCCACTTGAAAACCTTGACAGTGCCTCTTCTTCCAGTAGGAATCTCGAGCTCTCTTTTCTCTAACCTCACCTCGATAACATTTGCTACCTTGACTACTCTTTCCTTTTCTTGTATCAAATTGATACCTCTTTATTCTTTTAATTTAGCCAGTTTTTCCAATCAAGTTTAGGAAATTTCATGTGAACTCTGGGACATGGTATTTCCTCTTCTGAGTAGAAATATTTAGTAGAAACATTGGATCTCCATCATCATTGTGAAACCTTTTGGGCCTTCCTTTTTTCCCATCCTTTAATCATCTTTGTTGCTCACTATTGAACCTATGTCAGTTCTCCATGACCCCCTTAAGTTAAAGACACTAGGAAGAGATTGTGTCTCCCTTGTCAGGGTCTGGTTTTCAACATCATATTTTAGCATTGATTTTGGTTCAGAGGTCACCAGATGCATAGCCAATTAATTTTCCAAAAAAAAAAATGAAAAATATTCTTAGTGTTCAGCCCAGCACCTCCTTCTCCTCCTCCATCTCGATAATTTCAACTTGCTGCCTATTTATTGATCATTTAACCCTTTAAGAAGGAACACCGAGTTAGTGCTTTAGTGAATGATTATCTCTGACTTTCAATCTCAAATGAACCATTTACTGAAAAAAAACGGGGAGGAAAACATTAAAAGCAAAAGCTATTGAAGAATTATAGGCTTAAGAAGTCACACAATACTTGTGCATTTTGCTTTGTAGTCAAGGAACCTATAAAATTGTACACACATTAGGAGAAAAGTTCCCACCCAGCATGCATTGATTTAACGGCATAACTCCCAGTAATGTAAAGTATGGATCTTGATTCTTAGGGCACATTTTGTTGTTATCCTCTCTTTCTTAATAGGACAGGCTTTAAAAATATGCTACTGTGCATACACAATAGCTGCTTTTCACATATGCTTTTATCTGTGCGGAAATTATTCTCTCAGGCAAGAGATTAAAATAAATGCATAACAACTTTTTAGAATTGCTAATCCAAGTTGATTTCTCTGAGAAAATTCAGCCTTTGAAAAAGTCATCTCAAACCTTGACATAAACAATAAACAGTAATAAAATTTACTTCTTCCTACAATGGACAATGATGAAAATGAGATAGATATATGATATTTCTTGCCCTTAGGAAGCCAGATTGGTGCTGGGAGAAGCCAGTGTATGCATTTTGCTTTATATGATCAATAAGGTTGAACTTGTGTGTATTGTAAACCAAAACAGGGATCAAATCAAGTTGATATTTTGAGTCAAATGGATAATAGGATGGAAAGTAAAGTGGGTGTAAGCTGGTGCTGTTGGAAAGGAATTCTGTGGGTCCTGAGGTTGGCGTTCTATCAGTCCTGGTTCTGCCTGTGGCCTTGGACAAGTCACTGTTTCATGGAGTTGGGAGGGAGGAAGGGAGGGGGAGGAAGGGGATACTTTGTGTCAGAAACCATGCTAGAAACCTTACTTGGCTTATATTATTTTAACCTTGACTTCTTGTTTTTAGAATGGAAGAGGCACAGGTTGAAAGAAATTGTCAATCTTTCAGAGTTCCTTAGCAGAAAGCCACTTGCTTTGCTAGGACAAAAATAGTGAATGCTTGACATTTTTGTATATATTTTTTTCCTGATTAATTACATTGTTCCTGTCCTGCAGAGACTCCCTCCATCTTTTGCTAGGGCCCCCAGGCTTTGCCCAAGGGAATCCCAACCAGACTTACTCACTGGGGAGTTGAAAATCTAGCTGTAAAGCCTAGACCGGGATTCCTTATGTCTGTAATTTCCTTTTTCTGTCTTCTCTGGCTCCTGCCTAGACTTTCCTAACAACTCAGATTACTCCAACCCCAGTCTTTTCTTTCCTGATACCACATTCTCCTCCTTTTCTTTTTCTTTTATTTTCTCATAGGCCGGTGCCCCACAAAAGGAATCCTTATAACATAACCTGTGCCTTGATGTCTAGTCAGAGGCTCTGCCTGCTATTTAAGAATCACAAAATCTGAAGGGTAGTAGAAACAAACCATCAAGGTAGTTTTTAGGTCAATCTCAAAGAGATAGGTTGATAAAGCAATTCTATATTACAGAAAATATAGTTAACACTCATTTTACAGTTGAGGAAACTGAGGCCCTGATTTGCCCAAGATCATACAGTGACTGAACAACAGAGCTGAGTTCCTCTCACTCCCAGTCTGGGGCTCTTTCTACCACATCAGACAGGGAGGAGGAGGGAGGGGGTAGGGAGGACAAGAACATGAGCTCTCAGGCTCACAGGTGCAGTTCTGCCTCTAGAGCAGCTTTGTGATTGTCCTTGTGATTGTCCTCTAGAGCAGCCTTGTGATTGTGAAGCCTCTTTCGCTTCAGGTAGCCTGTGGGGCTTTCATGGAATGAAATGAACTTGCTCTGCATAGAAATAATGACTATGGACATTTTTCAGGACAACAGAGTTAGCTCTGTGAACTCCACCCAGGGCTGGAGATGAGGGTTCTTTGGGGTTTTTAAAAAAATTTTTTTACTGTTACTCTGATTGGGGTAGAAGTGGTAATATAAATTCCAAGAGTGACAGCTACAGGATTTGTATATAGGAAGAGCTTCGGGGCCACAGTCTGAATAGATATGGGGCAACAGAGAGACTTTAGGGACGTACATAATCTAATAAGTCCCTTGGATATCCCAGAGAGATTTTTAGTTCTTCTTACTAAGACAGGGATGCCAGACTGTTAGGATCAGATTTCCACCATTGATGGTGGTCTTGAATCTGAGGAACTTCAGTGAAGAGTTGGTATACATTTCATTTTGAATAAATATATTCAGAAATTCCAAATATACCTTACGGCACTGTTGACAATTCTCATGTGGAGATATACTTATTTTAAAAAAAAATGAATGTCAGTAAGATTTTTGAAAAAGACTCAACAGTCAATATTGATGAGGATATGATGAGATTCTCACTTTCACATCTTGCTTACTGTGCATTGTATATATAGTGATAAGACTTTTCTGGAAAGCAACTTGGCAATATAAAAATTTGTCAAGAGTCCAAAATGTTTCTATTCTTTGGCTTAGTAATTTCACTCTTAGGAATCTATCCTAAGGAAGTCAACAGTGATGCAGACAAACAGCCAAGTCAAAGACATTCCTCACAGAATTACTAACGATACTTGTACCAGACATGGTGGATCAAGGCCCAGCATCCTTCTAACCTTATTCTTGTTGGGTCTTTGTTCTGCAGAGGCTGGAAATCTAAAACCTATACAACCCAGTCTCTCTTATAAGAATCATGTGCCAATTAGGTCTCTCCCAAAAGATGCACTCACATACTTAGAGGATAAAAGTGAAACAGAGGACATCTTTCTATTGACCCAGGTTTTTGGTTTGGGTTTTTGTTGACAAATGTGGTGGTGGCAATGCTGGGTTTTCCTGAAGAAGCATTCTAGTGTCCATCACTCCTTTGGGAAGTATCAAGAGAGGCTGTGGCAGTGGCAGCAATGGCCCTGCTTCTTGGATCACTGCTGTGACAGTGTGCTCCAGAAGTCAGCAGTCCCAGCAAGGGTCTCCTGATACCCCATGTGTATCAGCTCTATGGTCGGATTCTGAGAATCATTCCTGAGACCCAGCCTAAAGTCTACTCTTTCAAACCTTCTACAATTTTGTAAACTTCTCATTTCCTGTATTAAATTGCCTTTCTGCCTAACATAGGTAAGGAAGCTTCTGTCTCTTGACTTTTGATGAGGATTGACTGAAATCCCCAGAAATAATGAAAGGTTAAATATCCTCTAGTGCATCCCTTTGATGGAGCATCTTGTAGACAGGAAAAATAATGTTTGTAAGGAAATGTAATGACATAGATGTTTAAAAATAAACAAAGAGAGGGGAGAGATTTAAGAAAAAAATCTGCTGATAAAACATGATCTCAAAGACAAGGAGAAAATTGACTTTAAAATGTTAACAGTAGTTACCTGTGGATAATGGGAATATGAATGGTTTTTATTGTATTTGTTATTCTTCTCCTCTCCAAAAGTTTTACAATAAACCTTATTGATTATGTAACCAGAGGAAATAATAATAAATGCCAGGAATTTTTTAGACAAAGTATTTTCTAACTCATAATGATGTATATATATATACATACATTTTTAAAATGCTGTATCCAGTTTTTGGCTAAGCTTATTCAAAGGCTATTAATTGAAAGTTTTTTGGATACTAGTCTTATAGCAATCATCATTTCTTTTCTCTACCGATTTACTCCTTGCACTCCACAAAATGTAATTAGTAGGACCACTCAACAATGTGATTCCCTGTTATATGAAAATGGGTATTTGGTTGATGTCCAAAAGAATTTCACATAAATATATTCAAGAGCATTCTCCTTTGCTTTTTATTTTGTATAAGGAATATTAAAACAATAGAGGTCCTAGGTAATAGATAATAGAAGTTACTATGTTCAACTTGGCAAAGATACAACTCATTGATACTCCCAGTCACATCAAAGTCACAACCCTATATACAGACAAACTCTGGAGGGAAGTAATTAGGTCCATTATGCTTTTATTTCTAATATCAGCTTTAGATGTAGTATTGTGATTATAATGAGTTGAACTAGATATTAAAGTTCTGATTAGTGTGTCATCAGAGAACCACAGATTTTAATCTTAAAATTTTGCCTTGCACATTACTCTGCTCTATTTAAACCATTTCCAGCAGATGAAAAGTCTAACATAGGTAACACCAAAAATGTTGAACACCAAAAATGAAGAATGTTCTACCTTTTGGTGTTATTTGTTTCTATTTCAGCTATGAAAATTATTTCTTCATCTAAATTCCATTTCTTACTTCACCATTTTAGCTTATTTCTTTCTGGTCTAGCCTCAATATTGGTAGATAACAATCACCTAAATGTACTTTTTAAAATACTTAAGGTTCATTATTAAATTACCTTTGGATCTTCCATACCCCAGGCTGGGAAATCTCAGTTTCTATTATCAGTCTTTTCACATTCCACCTCCCCCCATTTCTTTCACAGTCCATGGGGCATGCTTCTATTGTATCCAGTCCCCAGCAGAAAAATATATAAAGGTATAAAGGACAGGTCCTTTCTATCTATCTATCAGTGCTCTATGAGGACATGCCAAAATAACTTTGAGTTTTCTGTGGATCAGGAAAGGAAGAATAGATGGTGATATCCTTTCTTAGTCTTCTTCACTGGAAATGAAATGAGGGAAGGATATGATAAGGGAGAAAGTAAGATGATTTCCAAATAGACCAGGAAAAGAGATATCTTTGACAGGATAGAGAAGAGGAAAAGAAACCAAATCATCTATGCAGATCCATAGCTAAACTATGGTTTTCTTGGGTTAAGAAATTTGTATTGGCCAGGCACGGTGGCTCACGCCTGTAATCCTAGCACTCTGGGAGGCCAAGGTGGGCCGATCGCTTGAGATCAGGAGTTCAAGACCAGCCTGAGCAAGAGCGAGACCCCGTCTCTACTAAAAATAGAAACAAATTATCTGGCCAACTAAAGATATATATAGAAAAAATTAGCCGGGTATGGTGGTGCATGCCTGTAGTCCCAGGTACTCGGGAGGCTGAGGCAGTAGGATCGCTTAAGCCCAGGAGTTTGAGGTTGCTGTGAGCTAGGCTGACACCATGGCACTCACTCTAGCCCGGGAAACAGAGTGAGACTCTGTCTCAAAAAAAAGAAAAAAAGAAAAAAAAAGAAATTTGTATTATTACCATAGTAGAGGCTTAACTCCTAGGACTAAAAATGATGGCATAGTTTGAGGCAGTTTTGCTTACAGTGGGGACTTTTACGTAGCCGTCTTTCTTCCTGGCACGATAGCTCAGAAATTCTTAAATTTCAGTTTCCTGTAGGCTGCTTCTAAGTATGTGGACCCTTTACAAACAGGTACCAACACAACTGAATGCAAAGGAAGGAGAAATCATGTTGCTTGGAATAATCAAGGAAGGTTTCATGGAAAAGGGGGGTTTGAGCTGGGCTCTAAGCAAATGGGTATGGATTGATTGTTGAGTACTCGGGAAGGTGGTGACTTGAATTAGCAAGTCAATTATATTCTCCACACTGGCAATGGTCAGCCAATAACCTGTCTCTAGCTCACATCCTTCCAGTTATGTATGTGAAGACCACACCAGAGTTTGTCGGTGAAGGATCTCAACCATCTCTTTCCATTTGACTAATTAAATTGTCAACTTCTTTTATTTTTTAAATGTAACTTTTAGAAGATCTCATTTTGTTAATATGAAGAGAACAACATCTTTTAAGTGTGGAAACTCAATTTCATAATTTTATTGGCTTATTGAATAAAATCCAATTTTTCTCCTATGCTCTTCTCACAAAATCAGATTGTGCTATATATAAATGAAAATCACACTAAATATCTTAGGGTTATTAATAAAGAAATAAGCAGACTGAGATGGTATGAAGGTGAAATATATCCCCTAGAGAAAAATAACAAAATAAGGGAAACAAAGACAGCTGAAGCTGCTATATGTCAAGAAACAATTCTGTGACACAGCATGTGATGATACGTATGAGCGCTGGCTGCCAATTTTTACAGAGGAATGAGCGCTGGCTGCCAGTTTTTACAGAGGAAAGCATGAAATAGATGGCAGATAAAGATTGATCTATGAGTTTGGAAGAGTAAAAAACTATGGGCTTAATTCAGAGCACAATGGTGGTCTGGGTTACAAATGTCACTTGACAGAATTATTTGGTAACTAAATGCTGAGACTGGCTTTTCTTTTACATAATCTCTATTCCTCTTATTTCCAACAAGAGATAGTACAGCATGGCCTTCTGGAATTTTAATATTAATTCCAGAACAAATTTGTCAGAAGAGTTCAGATATTGAGACAGGAGAGAAATGGGGCTTCTCCACTGTATTTTCTGAAATTCATGGAACCCTAAGTTATCTGGACTCTGGTTTCTGTTTTTTATTTCAAGGCATAGTCAGTTTGTTTGGAAACACTGGTGATCTGCAGTGACAGCTAAAAATACAACTGGGAAAAGTAAATGGGGAAAGTACTTAATGTTTGTGGTAAATGGAATCTAAATCGTCCTTTAATGAAACCACTACAATTTCATGTTTCTGAAGGAACAAAGACAATGCACTCTAAACTCAGACAAATGAGTTTATCTAGAGAAAATCACAAGCAAACAGCAAAACCTTGATATTGTTTATTTCTTGTGAACTAAGCAAACTGTTCTCTACAAAGTTAAACTTGCCCTTAACAAGAACTTAGGGCACTTGGGGTTCATTCCTCACCCCGGAGGTTAATATCAGGTGTCCCTCCAAATATTCCTTGGTGCCACTGTCAGTCTGAATTTGGGGATGGATAGACTATTGTTTGTGACTAATAAAAAAGTGCTTATGAATTTTTGTTCTTCTGAATTAGGGAAATCTAGCAGGAGAATACAGTCCAATTTGGAAAGGACAGACATAATTACGTATCTCCATTGAGTTCTCTTCTCTTCATTCTTGCCCAAGCATGCCATCAGCAAAATCCAGCCATAGCCTGTGAAATTGCAAGTGCAACTTTCTGCAGCACCAGGTATCTCTGTTCTCTTTATAATTAAGAAGAAAGGATGAGAACCCACCAGACAGTACATATTATTACAACAGATTTTAATCTCAGTTTGTTTCAGTTCTGCAAATGCTTTCTTTTTAACTATTCTGCTTTTCTACTGCCCCCACCCCTCTCCCCATTCCCCCTGCTCTCACAGACTTCTCGTATGGAACTCAAGTTGAATTTACAAATGTGGCTGAAGGGATCTTAACTGACAGATTTAGGGCTTCTATCATCCACAAGACTAGTGCCTAGCATAGAGGAGTTGCTCAAGAAACATTTATTGAATGGATGCATGAACCCTATTTGTAAGATACATGAAAAGTGCCCCAGAGGAGCCAGACACTAAACTTCTGAGGTTTCAGTAGTTCTTGTTATTCTGAAACTCACGTTTCCAATGGAAACTTATAGCCTCCCATTTCTTAGACTAGCTTTGTGGACTGCACACAACTTACTAGAGGAGAAATGTCATTTGCGATAGTAAACACCAGCTATTGATATAGACCAATACAAGGCTTCTCAGGAAACCTAAGGAGCAGAGTTAACTAATGTTCTTTTAATCAGTCTACCAGCTAAATGTTTGTCAGCCAGGGTGTTATTTTTATGCTTGGTTCTGTTACATATATGCCTTGGCAAGAACAATTTATTTACATTTTGTTTTCTTATCATTGTGCATTGTGGTTTGTAAGGCAGGAAATTTAAGTTAGAAATGAACAAAATAATAAATATAGATGCAGAAATCCTCAAAAAAATGCTAGCAAACAAAATTCAGCAGAACATTAAAAAGATCATACACTATGACCAAGTGGGACTTATCCCTGGGATGTAAGAATGGTTCAACACATGACACCAGTTAATGTGATACACCACGTTACCAGAATGAAGGATAAAAAGTACATGATTGACTCAATAGATGTAGAAAAAAAGCATTTGTTAAAATTCAAAGCCATTTCATGTTAAAAACTCTCAACACACTAGGAACAGAGAGAAATTACCTCAACATAATAAAGGCCATGTATAAAAAGCACATAGCTAACACCATACTCAATGGTAAAAAAACAAGCACTTTTTCTCTAAAATTAGGAATAAGGCAAAGGTGCCCACTCTCACTACTTCTATTCATGATAATACTAGAAGTTCTGATAAGAGCAATTAGGCAAGAAAAAGAAATAAAGTGCATCCAAGTCAGAAAGGAAAAAGTAAAATTGTACCCTTTTACAGATGACATGATCTTATATATACAAAAACTCCAAAGACTCCACCAAAAAAACTTGTTAGAATTAATGAATGAATTCAGTTAAGTAGCAGGATACAAAATCAACATATAAAAATAAACATTGGTACCCACGTAATGTGCTGAAATAAAAAAATTAAATTTTGTCAAATGCTTTTTCTGTATCTATTGAGAGGATCATATGGTCTTTGTTTTTGCTTCTACTTATATGGTGAATTACATTTATAGATTTGCGTATGTTGAACCATCTCTGGGATGAAGCCCACTTTGTCATGATAAGCACCTGAATTCGTTTTGCTAGGATTCTGTTGAGAATTTTTGCATCTTTAACAAATGGTGTTGGGAAAACTGGATATCCACACGCAAAAGAATTAAATTGGACCCTTATCTTAAACCATACACAAGAATCAACTCAAAATATATCAAATATTTAAATATAAGACCTGACATTGTAAAAGTCCTTGAAGAAAACATAAGAGAAAAGTTTCATGACAGTAATCTTGGCATGACTTCATGAATATCACAGCAAAAGCGTAAGAAACAAAAGTACAAATAGACAAGTAGGACTATATAAAATTAAAAAAACTTCTACACAGCAAAGGAAACAATCAAAAGAGTGAAAAGGCAACCTATGGAATGGGAAAAAATATTTGCAAACCATATATCAGGTAAGAGGTTAATTTCCAAAACATATAAAGAACTCCTTATAACTTAATGGCAAACAGTCTAATTGACTCAATAGCAAAAAACAAAAACCAAAAAACCCAACCTGATTAAAAAATTGGGCTAAGGACTTGAATAGACATTTCTCCAAAGAAGATATATAAATGGGCAACATATGTATGAAAAGATGCTCAAAGTCACCATCATCAGGAAAATGCAAATCAAACCACAGTGAGATATCACCTCACACCTGTTAGGATGGCTATTATCGAAAAAACAGAAGATAAGAGTTGGTGAGGATGTGTAGAAATTGGAACCGTTGTGTACTGTTGGTGAGAATGTAAAGTGGTGTAGCCACTGGGGGAAATAGTATGGAGTTTCCTCAAAAGCTTAAGAATCGAACTACCGTATAATCCAGCAATCTCAGTTCTGGGTATTTATCCAAAGGAATTGAAATCGGAATCTCAGAAGAGATCTCATAACACCCCCCTATTCATTTCAGCACTATTCACAATAGCCAAGAGGTAAAAACAACCTAAATGTCCTTTGAGGGATGAATGGGAAAGAAAATGTTACCATATATACCATGAAAAGAAGGAAATCCTTTCATATTCTAACACATGGCTGAAACTTGAGGATAATATTTTATGCTAAGTGAAATAAGCTAGTCACAGAAGGAGAACTATTATATGATTCCATTTATATGAGATATCTAAAATACTCAAACTCATAGAAGCAGAGAGCAGAATGGTGGTTGCCTGGGGAAGGGGTGAGGGGGAAATGGGAAGTTGCTAACCAACAGGTATAAAGTTTCAGTAACACAAGAAAAATAAGTTCTAGAGATCTGCTGTACAATGCTGTGCCTGTAGTTAACAATATTGTATTGCATATTGAAAAATGAAAAGGGGTAGATCTCATGTTAAATGTTTTTACCACAATAAAATAAAAATAAAAATTTTTTTAAAAAAAGCAAAAAAAGAAATGAGTGAAAATAAGTGAACTGTGTATAAATGAATAACATTCTGGTTCTCAAATTCCTGAGTAAAAGGTTAAAACGCAGTGTCCAGGGTCCCACCCCTTTAGATTCTAATTCAGTCAGGGGTAGGGGCCCAGAATCTGTGTTTTAACAAATCCAAGCACTTGATGCAAAAAATTCATGGACCTTATGTTAAGGAGCACTGATGTGCGTGAAAGGGCTTTGTAAAATATATGGAAAAGAAAATTTTAAATTGTTAGCAAACTTGGCATAGTGATAGCTGATATTCATTCAACCAGCTTCTGTGCCCCAGACTCAGGTCACCTTATTACCTCATTTTCCAGATGAAGAAACGTAGACAGAGAAAATAGCAAACAGAAGAACCACGACTCAACACAAGGTGGTCTGACTCATCTGCTTTCAATAGATACTCCAGAAGCTGTAATTTGATGCTTCTAGGAATTC
Source organism: Lemur catta (assembly GCF_020740605.2). NCBI lineage: Eukaryota > Metazoa > Chordata > Mammalia > Primates > Lemuridae > Lemur > Lemur catta. The sequence continues at coordinate 55,312,958 of NC_059128.1, read as the reverse complement.
TACTAGGCACTGTCATCTCTGTTGTTATTCAGATTTTAGTACGTTTGTAGATGGAAAGACCTCAATGAATGTGAAATAAAGCTGGGATGTGAGGGCGCTTAGGAGCACAGATACATGTGCCTGCCACATATTGCATGCTTCCTGGCTGTAGGCTGAGCCCTGAGCAAGTTGAAACATGGGCCCGATTTTTTGATTTATATGTTGATTAAAGTTTTAGCCAATTCAGGAGGGAAAAAATCAATTGAGAATGGAGGGGTTATCATTGACATTGTTTGGTATTAGGTGACTTGGAATGTTAGCACTCCTAAAACATAGATGAGACATTGGTTGACTGACAGAATTTTGACTAGATTAATCAGACATTTGAGCATTATGAAAAACAGTCATTTTCCTTTAACACTTAAGTATTGCCTTTTAAATGAATAAACTAATATGAAAGTAATAAGTGAGACTTGCCTAGAGGCTGTGATAGATAACCAATCCATATATGTGGTACAGACAAAAAGAATGATTGATTCATACATTAAAAATATTTTATTTATTTATATTTACTGTTTAATCAGTAAATTTTACAAAATACAAAAGTATGTGTTCTTCTTAAAGGGACTCTCTCACCTCTCTCTTATTTCTGATGTATGTTTTTTTCCTCCTTCTTTCTCCCCTCTCTTTTCTTTGTTACTGCTAGCACTTTAATGTAGAAAATAGGCTCATTCATCTTACCTTCTAATGAGGCTTGCACAGCATAAGAAAATCTATAGTCTGGAGAGGGGTGCTAATGTTGGATTCTAAGAGCCTCAGCATTTGTATTTTAAACTCTATCATCTTTTATCATATAACAAAAGACAGTATTCTATCTATAGAAAATACCTGTAACTGTTTTCTTAACCCAGGAGTTGACCCCTTTATCCATAATTTCAGAGTTGAAGTCAGACCAAAGCCCCAGTTTGGATTATGTATGCACTGTGACCTCCTTGACCATCTCCAAATTTCCTGAAGGAAAGGACTAGATCTTTCATATTATCATTCCCTCATGCCCAGCAAGCTGCTGACATGGTGTTTGAGGATGAATTGCTTGTACTATGAGGAACTTGGGAGATGTGGACAGCAACATGTTAGCTAGTGAAAGGGCGCCTTGGCTCCTGTGATGTGTCATCTTTCTAAAGAGTCAGTGTGGTTTGCTGGAAAAGTCACCGGGTGGGAAGTTGAGAGACAGGAGTTCTTTTGATGCTTATGAGACCCTAAGAAGGTTTCCTAATCACTTTAGGCTAAAGTTTCCTCATAAAGTAAAATGCTTGGGCTAAATAGTATTCTTTAGTCTCTTCCAGCTTTAAAATTTATGTTTTAAAATTGAAGAAAGTATCTTTTTCATAGAATGTCTTTTGTTCTTTTGGGTAGATGCCCAGTAATGGGATTGCTGGATCGAATGGTAGGTCTACTTGAATCCGTTTAAAGTATCTCCATAATGCTTTCCACAGGGTTTGCACTAGTCTGCAGTCCCACCAGCAGTGTATGAGTGTTCCTGTCTCTCCGCATCCACGCCAACATGTATTGTTTTGGGATTTTTTGATAAAGGCCATTCTCACTGGAGTTAAATGATATCTCATTGTGGTTTTGATTTGCATTTCCCTGATGATTAGAGATCTTGAGCATTTTTTCATATGTTTGTTAGCCATTCTTATATCTTCTCTTGAAAAATTTCTATTCATATCCTTTGCCCACTTTTTGATAGGGTTCTACCATTTTGTCTTTTTTTACTTTGTATTTTGAAATAATTTCAAACTTACTGAAAAGTTGGGATAATTGTTTCCCCTTCACTCAGATTTACCAGTTGTTAACATTTGTCTTGATACTTTATCTGTCTCTCTCTCTCCATATATATATACACACACACATGTAATTTTTGTTCTGACATTTAAGAGTTGTAGACATTGTGCCCCATTGCCCCCATATACCTAAGTGCAATGATGTTTTCTTATGTAACCATGATATATTTATCAAATTCAAGAAATTAAACATTGATTTGATACTATTATCTAACAAACAGCACATATTTAAATTTTTCCAGTTGTCCCAGTGTTTTCTAGTTCAATTTTTTCCTCTACTCCAGGACCCAATCCAGGATTACACATTGCATTTAGTTGTGATGTCTCTTCAGTTGCCTTAGATCTGGAACAGTCCTCAATCTTTCTTTGTCATCCACGACTTTGACATTTTTGAAAATTACAGGCCAATGGTTTGTAGAAAGTCTTTTAATTTGAATTTTTCTGATGTTTCCTCAGAATTCAATTCAAGTTATGCATTTTGGACAGGAATACCACACTGAGTGCTATTGTGTTCTTCTCAGTGCATCACATCAGGAGGTACCTATTAATAATATCACAATGTTAAAAAAATTTTAACATGTACATTTCATGGGGAAAAAATTTTCCATCGTCTTTGAATTTGGGCTCCATGTACAGGACCATAAACAAATGGAAACATTTACAAACTTACTCAGATATTGCAATTCTATAGATTAAGTAAATGGGTTACCTGTATATTTTAGTTCCCATTTAAATAATTGTATTTGCATGTTAGAAAGCCTTAGAATAACTATTCTTACACTCAACTGAAGAAGTCTCTGCAAGTTTGAAAAGTATGTTAAAGAAAATTCAAATGCTTTCATTCCTGAGCCCACATGATTACATGATGAACATTTTTTTTTTCTGTAAGAAAAAAATCCTAACGATCACCTTGCGAACATTATGCCCAGCAGGATTGTGAAGGCTAACCAGAAAACAAGGTCAAACAATGGTAGAACAAAAACCAAAACACAGCTCTCCTGACCTTTATTTCAATACTTTTTCACTACATTGTTGCTCCCTTGAGTCATTATTTGGAAGCAAATTTGGAAAGCAAATTTGGAGTCATTATTTGGAAGCACTTTTAAAAAAAATAAAGCAAGAAGTTAGTCAAAGACTATACACATTTAAAATATTTCATAGTACCCTCAGAATAGCACCATGGACCAGTTGCAAATATGATGCCCCCCCTCAAAATAAAAATCACCACCTTGGATTCATTAGGCCACTTTGGGACACTGTAGTGTTACTGCTAAGCAGTAGATGGCACTGTTAATATACAGTGATTTTTATCGTAAACTCTGGAAAAGGGAAGTAGTATTCCAGAGATTTACTATGTGGTTGTTCCAACTAAAGTTAGTGATCTTTCACTTATTTGATAAAGTTCTATCAATACTAATTGCTATGACATTTATTTTCATCTCCTCTAATATGATCTGGCTATGGAGGTTTTGTTTTTGGCTTCCCCCTCCACCCCTCACATACCAGTAATGAAGCTTATAAACTTTGCTCCAAGGGTTTGATACTTCGTTTGGTATGTGGTATTGGAAAGTCATTTATTATTTACCTTACAATTAACACCAGAGACTTGGGAGTCTCTCCAGTAACCTTTATATATTTCTTAGCTAAAGAAATATACTGTAGAGCATTTCATACCTTTGACCTTTTTATATGATGTTTACATAAAATTTTTTTAATACATTCAATTTTTCTGATATTTGATTTAGTTGTTAAAAATAACTAGATGGTTGATTATTTTACTTTTAATTTAGATTTAAAAAATCACAAAGATATAAATATTTCATTTTTATGACATCACTTTTTGTGTTTTTGGAATGAGTGGGCAAGATATTGTATAAATTCAAAAAATCTGGAAATAGCAACATGTGCATAATCCTTAATGAATTCAGGCCTTGATTATTTGCATTGAATGCAAAGCTTTACTGGCTGATCACATCACCTTTTAAACACCTCACTAAAATTATGCAGATAAAAATTATATTCTGTCCCTTTACTTAAAAAATCTTGAAGAAATAATTAAAACTATGTTTAACCAAATTCTTTGGATGAGAAAAATCATAAATAATGAAATAGTATTCAAATTTGCTTCTTTAAAGAAATAAAATAATTTAGTTTTCCATCTCAGGGTGAGAGAAGTTGCACCTTCTAGAACCATGACATCACATGAAATGTTGACATCTATTATCAACCTAATTAACTATTTGCTGTTCAAATTGTGGTGAAAGTACATTGAGACTTCTTTTGTGCTCTTATCACTTGTTTAATACCAAATTGCCTGGCATCTGTGTATCAAGGCTTTGATCTAATACTCTGTCAGTTGTTGGCTCAGGCACAAGAGACTGCAGAGTACACAAAGCTGTCGCTGCAGACTCCAGGGAAAAAGAGTCTGTTGATATACAGTCCTGATAAAGCTAAGTCAGTCAATATTTGCGTGATGCAATGATAATGCCTTCTTTATGGTAGATTGTTATTTCACTGAAGCAAGTAGGAAATTTCCTTTTCAAGAGCTTGGTGTATTTTTTAGAAATTCTCCCCCCCCCCCCAGGTACATATATGGCATATTTTCTTTCATCTCTCTCCATTTCCCTTCCTGCCTTCAATATTTGACCACACACAAATACAACATAATGATACATATCTTGAGGAGTCCACATTATTTCTTAGGATTTATATGTAAAGGAATTTTATTAAAGTTATGATCTTACCTGTAATATATCAAAATCTTGGAATCAGAATTGGTAGCTCATTTTTATGTACCTTAAATATAAAAGCTGGTGGTTTCATTCCTATTTTCCATTCTTTAACCTTCAGTTAGTTGATTTGTAAACTCAAAATACTGATGCCTTGATTCTATTGTCTAGTGTAGACCTCAGACTAGTACCTCTTTTAACATTACTCAAAGGTTATGAGAAATGAATCCTACATTAATATTTGCATGCAATAGAAACTATGTTGAGCTCTCATCGAAAGTTGAAAATTTCTCTATCATCTTTTCTATTTCATATTATTTTAGAATTCTTGGACTTGCAATGAGGATTTGATATTCATAAGATTCTGTTTATACTTAGCAAATATTTTCAATCACATTCTATTATCTGAGATGCCCTTTCTCTCTCCAACCCTCTTTCCACTCTCATCTTTTTAAAATATGAAAGGGAGTTGATGATTATAAAAACGAGGCTGGTATCCCCTTTAAAGTCATTCAGTTATCATTTATGGAATAGTTTCATGAGCCAAGAACTGTGTGATTTGCTAGAGGGGACAAAATCACACAAGACACTGTCCCTACTCTCAGAGAGTGTGCAGTTCAGTATGTGGGTTGACCTGTAACCACAAGTAACATGAAGGAATATAGGGATTATGATAAAGCTCTATGTAATGTATTACACTCTGGGCATAGGAAGAAGGGGTCGATTCTACCTGGGCTGGATGGCTGGACAGGCTTGGGGGCAAAGGGAACACAGGAAAGAAGAGCATCCAGGCAAAGAAAGCAATGTCAGCAAAGGGAAAGAAGTAGGGAACGACTAGGGCATTAGGAGCAATTTAAGTACTAAAAAGTTATCATGGACTGGAGCTGAGATGTAAGGAGGAGAGAAAATTGAGACAGAAAAGGCTACAGAAGTTAGCAGAAGCCAGATCACAGAGGGTCTTACAAATAAGTTTATGTTTTATCTTAAAATGGTAAGATGTTACAGCACTTTTAAACAGGAGGGGCCATAACTGGATTTATAATTTGGAACAACATTATGGCAGCAGGATGGAGGACAGGTCAAAAGGGTGAGACTAGAAGTAGAAAGAATAATTGGGAGACCATATCAACAATTATACGAAGCTAATTGTTCTTAGCCTTTGGGGGGCTTAGATCCCTTTTTAGAATCATGTGTGCATATACACCCATATACTTCACATTGCTATCAAGTGGTTCACAGATCTATTGACATCCATCTGTAAATTCATGAGAATCAATGAATTCCAGGGAAGAACCTTTTGAACAGATGATGAGGGCATAAACTCATGCACTAGCAGTGGGGATAGGAGATAACACGTGGATATGAGAGGTATAACAAAGAATCTGTTGACAGATTGAATATGAGAAGTGAGAGATGGCAAAGAGTCGCAGATGACTCCCAGGATTCTAGCTATTGTGACTGGGTGAATAGTAGAGCTTTCATCAAGACAAAGAATAGAAGGAAAATAACATGTTATTGAGATTGCTGGAATACCTGTGGAGTATCCTGGCAGAGATTTGAGAAAAAAGGCATAAGGATCTAGAGTTTAATGGAGGTGTCTGGGCTGAAGATATTGATTATTTTAGAATCTTGAGACTGTAAGTAGAAATTACAGTTATAGGTTGAGTTCACCCAATGAGATCATGTAGAGTAAGAAAGAGAAGCGCAGGCAATAATCCTTGGGAACACCAGCTTTGAAGGGTCAAAGAAAGAGGAGTGGGCAAACCGGACTGGGAGTTATTATGAAGAGTCTTAGAATTCAAAAGAAGAAATATCGAGGAATGCGTGGGCCATAGCATCAAATATTTTAAGACTGAATAGGCCAAGTACTTAAATGATTTCATTGTATGTGACAACTAGGTAGTCATTGATGACTCCTACCAGAAGCATTTTAATAGAATTGGGGTGTGGTGAAGGTGATAAGATGTACTACTGAAAGTCAAAGAGTGAATGGGATATGAGAAAATGGCTATGGAATAAATATTCCTCATGGACATTAATTGTGATGGTAAGATGGGTGATAGAGCTAAAAGACCATTTATAGTATTTCTGGGTCAAAATTCATGTACATGTTCAATATGGATAGATATCATCTGCCACTCTCAAAAAGGTTATATCCATTCACTTCTCAATAGTGTGTGGAAATATGCAATTTTCTACTCCTTGACAGCTAGACATTAACATGCTTTCCAATTTTTCCTACTCTGATAGCAAAAACTATTTAATTTGCAATGTCCTGAATATTAATGAGGTAGAACATCTTTTTGTATATAATTTTTTAGCTATTCATATTTCTTCATCCTTGTCTTGCTTATTTATAATCTTTGTTCATTTTCCTATGGAGTTTGTTCTTTCATTGATTTGCAAGAACTCTTTATAATTATTGATATTGACCCTTTTTCTGCTGTAGATATTGAAAGCATTTTCTTCCAGGCTGCAGTTTGTGTTTTAACTTTGTTTATGATGTCTTTATGACAACCATATATGTCAATCTTTACCTTTATAAAATTTTCAAAATGTTCTCATTTATTTTATTCCAGTGCTTTATAGATTTTATTTATTATGTATGTCTCTTTATTCCATCTGGAATTTATTTATGTGCATGATATAGTGCAAAAACTTTATTCTTGTGAAATGGCTACTTGACTTTCCCAATACCATGCATTAAATATACATTCTTCCTGATGGTTTGGAATGCCACTTTTATTACATACTAAATTTTATAGACACCAGAGCCTGTTTTCAGATTTTCTATTTATTCCATTAGTATATTTGCCTATTCCTGCACTGTTTGCGTTGTTTTTAAAAATAGAGCTCCATGGTACATTCGATGTCTGATAGGATAAGTATTCTTCATTTTTCTTCTTTTTTTCTGCTCTTCTGCTCCTGGTTGGGGCTGTGTTTCTTTCCTTCTGGTCTTGTTCTCAGCCCTTTGATTTTCAATCTTCTAGGATTCTTTAGATTTTCTTGTCTGCTGATGAAATTTCTTTTATTAATATTTTTTAATAAGCTTGTGAATTTATTCTTTTAAAATATCTGTATTTTCAAGGGTTGGGGCCAACCCGTGTGTGTGTTTGGTCTGCCACCTTGATCCACACTGCCCTGAAGGGATACTTATAAAATAATTTACAAATAATTTACATGTGGCCAGTTGGCTGTCATTTACAAAGCAAACAAAATACAGCTGTGTGGTGATTAATTGTTAAGTAACCATTCTGTACTCTGGAGATCTTTTAATAATAAAAACAACATCAGTTTGATGTATGATACATTTTGTAGACCTTATTTTAAAGAAATGAATGTTGGTATCCTAAAATACTGATTCGATCTCTCTCCAGGTGTTTTCCCTTCAATTTGGTGTTTGTTCGTACTCTGTGCTAGTGTCGCCTAAGGGACAATTTCTTTAAAAATAAAACAAAAAACTATTAGGTATTTTCTGACAATAAAAAATTTCCAAATGTGGTGTTTAACATTGATATCTAGAAATCATAAACAGAAGTTCAATTTACTGTATTTTGTAGTTGTTCGTTTCTTTTGGATAAAAAGAGAGGGTAGAAAAATCTTTTCTGTTTTCTTCAGAAATGAAATAATAGCCTTAGTTTATATCCAGCTCACCTCTAGGGTGACTGCCAGTTCAGCAGGAAAGTCCTAAAGCTCATTTTATGACTAGACTGATAAATTTTACTGAAAAATTAAGACAAACTTTCTTGCTGACTGTGGAATGTAGAACTTAAGGCTCATCACCATAAACTCATAGAAGAATCTGTAGAGCTATCTTTGAAAATGAAAGATGATAGAACATTCTTATTTTGAAGGTGGGCTCTGGTTTCTCATTCTCAAAAATTTGATTCTCATCATATTAAAATGCTACAAAAATTGTGTCACATGAAATGAGCACCTAAATAAAACACCATGCAGTGAAATTAGTAAAGTTAAATGGCACCTATAATTCAAAGTTTTTTTAATAGGGCTACATAGGATTGCCATAGATTCTACAAATGGGAATGCCTTCTTAATTAGTTCTATTAATATTTTATTTATCCATTTATTTTGTTTGGAAGTACAGTAGTATTACAACCTGTGATGCAGATAAGACTAGGTAAGCAATCATGCTAGAAATTATTGCATAGCTCAGTAAAATATACTAAAAATAATAGTATCCCTTACTTTGAGTTCCAGGAAATTTTGGTTTATTATTACTGACTTAGAAATATGTTATGTTATTTATAAATGTTTAATGCCAGTTGTATTTCTTTCTTTTGGTTACTACAATATAATGCTTTCTAGCATTTTCCTCAGAAAAGGGAAATTATTAAATAAATGGGTATAACTTACTCTACTTTGGCTTAGTTTGTAAGCTAATAGAGTTTGGAGGGAGAATAAATTGGACTATTTGCTAAAATGGGGGTTTAGGATTATTCAAGAGGAAACAATAATTTCATGTATGACTTTCATTCTGTTTAGTTTTCGATTATGGATCCTACATTCATTACTGAGTAGTCAATATGGTTACAACCGAACATCCCAATGGCTAAGAGAGAATGTAAGAGTCTCTGGACAAACACTCCAGAAATGCTGTCAGAATTTCCTTAAAAAACAATCTTAATGTTTGTCTTTATTCTGATTTAAATCACACGGTGATTTGTTAAGGCTTTAAAAATGCAGTTTAATCCTGTTCGGTTTCCAAGGAGGGGTGAACATACAATGAAATGAATTAACTAGGCCAATCATAATCCAACACTGCAGAAAGCCAGGCAGACCCACCATATGCCGAGGGTGTTGCCAACAGATCTCATCCTGCCTGGGAAAACTTGATGCTGTGTGTGTGTTGGGGTGGAGGACTGAGGGAGGTAAGAAAGTAAGTTATTCTTCAGGGAAGGAGCATCACTTCTTTCAGGAGATCTGTTCATATGATTTTCAATAAAGACAAGTTGTCATTGTATTTTTTGAGTAGCTAAATTCTTCTGTGAATTGAAGAAAAAGTTTAAAGCCACTATGAAGGCACTTCTCATCTAATACCTTGGCATCCTTTTCCCTTTGAGGATAATTGGTCCATCTAATAAAAAGACATTGAATCAAGCTAAGAAATGCTGCTTTGAAGAGGCAGCAGTATAGCATTAAGAACGCAGGGTCGGAATAAGACAGTATAGCCCTGTGGGCTGGCTTTGCTACTGATTACTTATGTGACCTTGGGTGAGTTACTTAACTTCAGTGAGCTTTGGTTTTTCTCATCTGTAAACTGGGAATCATACCTTCATAATGTTGATGTTAGGATTAAGTGAGATAATGTAAGTAAAGGACACAGCACATGGGATGGCACATTGTAAATGCTCAATAAACATTAACAATGATTAATATCACTGCTGTTATTATCAGTGCAGTTAAAATACCAAAACTTTTCTTCATGCAACATATTTATATTATGCATTTATTATGTGCCAAACATGGTAAATACTGGAAATGGAAAATAACTTATTCAGTGATCAAGATAAGAATCTGCATCTCTGTTGGCTATAGATGGCAGTTTCTGCTTCCTGATCTTATTTTTTTTAAACATAAAACTTTATGGTGCATCATTCATTTAGATCAACTCATTACCATATTTTTTAATTTTTAAGGCTAATAAGTGATGCTTAATGAACAACTATGGCAGCAACAAATAAAGAAATTCCAGTATACTACTACTGACTTCTGTCTCAAATAAAATATGAGGAGCAGGGTTGCAATCAGGACTGCAGAAAAGAGAGAGAGGCCAGTGTTACATGCCACTGCAGTGCTTTTCCATGGATTATTTTCATTTTTGCTCTGCTCCCTCTGTCTTTTAAATCTGAAGCATGTTAAGATTTGCATGTGCATAAGCACCTTCTAATGTGCAGTTTTGCTTGTGTACGAGCATAGAATCCCCTTTGCGGTTTTGCTTGTGCATCTCTAGCAGCTGGAAGATGAATCACATCAGGCTGTGGGGTGTGAGTGTGTCACACTCTTCGTCCCCTGAGTGCGTGCACTCCCGAGCCCACCTTCCTGCAGAATGCTCTTTGGAGCAGGCTGGACAGTGGGCCAGCGAATTGTCTGGGCTTCCCATTAATCTCTGAAGATGGGAGGGTAATCCCTTCACAAATATGGGAATAGGGGCTGCTCTGAGGCTAGCAAATAATAAACAATGAGGGTTTCTTTCTTTCCTTTTTTTTTTTTTTTAAATCCTGGATTCCTCCAGCCCTCCTCTTCTGTAGTGCTCAGCAATAACTTAGCCCTTGTCTTCCTCTCTGAAGGATTTAAATGGAATGACCTTAATTCTCGCTTTGTTTGCACTCTGTCTTTTAAGGAGCTGCAATGAAGACCAAGACAAACAGTAGATTAACAGTGGTACCTTTTATAAAGCTGATTAGTTCCTAAAATATGTTGAAAGGAAACAAAACCAAAAAGGAAAAAAAAAAGAGTAGAATGGGGGTGAGACAGAAGCCTTTGTCAGTGAGTTTGAAACAGCTCCATTTCTTTCAGTAGTTGCAGATACTGACCTGCCAGTGAAATATTTCCTTTGTGTGAGAAGGCTTAGTCAGGGTAGCATTTATAGTATTAAGCAGGTGCCCGGTGAGTGTTTCCCAGCAAATATTCCTTCACTGGCTAATTTTGGTTTAAGGGGAGAGTTATACAGGGGATGAATTCAGAAAACATTTGAGTATGGCTCATCTGCTGCTCCTTATAGCCGGGGCTATCAAGTGGCTGACAGTGTCCAAATCAGAATTCCAAAGACACTGTTCCCTGTGCAGTCATTAAGAGGAGCACAGCCTCTTAGAATCTCCTTCAGCTCCTCTGGATTTGAAGGAATTTACAGAGAAACTTCCAAGACACCTCAGCTATATCCAAATGAAAGCCAAAGCATTATACTTTGGCAGAGCTGAAAGTGTGTCTCGGGAAAGAAAAAAATATATAAAGCCACATGGAAAATATTTCTGGGCATGAGCTTCTGTTTCCTTTAAGGGGTGGGAGGTTGTTCCTGAAATTGTTCAATTTAATTTAAAGTTAAATAAAAATGTGAAAAGCTAGGGTGCATTAATAAGATGATCCACCTGCTTATAATAATAGGATAATTCACATCCTCATTGTCAGAGCAGAAAGGCTCCCAATAAGGTCAATCATTAAACTCAATATGTTTCATTCTTTGGTGCTGTCTCACTTAGATTCTCAGCACCACTTGTCTGTTCTGCTTTTCCACTATGCACCTATATTGCAAATTTAGTTCCATTAGGTAGATGCTTGCACCATTATGAAGCCTGATTCCATCATTTTCAAAGTGCCAAGCCATTTAAATACGGTACAGTCCTTGGTCATATTTAATCCAAACATTTACACACATCCAGCTCCTTCTTATCTTTTTAAATAGGATGCAGGGCTTATTTTTAAATTATATCCTCATTCATGCTCCATAAAAGCATCAGAAAAAACCATCCATGGGATTTAAATTCTGGTCCACAGGTGCTGCTTCCAATTTCTGGCATGGCCATTAAATCCTAGCCCCAGCATAATTCTCGGCATGACACTCTTGTGTCAAGGCAGAAAAGAAAAAATAGAAACAGCCATTTTTTTTTCTTTCCCAGAAATTATACTACACAGAACAGCACGCCTGGTAGCTTTCACTTTCTTCTCTATGTATATCTAATTTAAAGAACGTTTTAAAATAAGAGTTCCCAGAAAAGGGATATCAGTGGGAAGTTCAGGTGCTTGAAATGAGGCAAGTGCTGACCAAAAACTGTGAGGTGTGCGTGATTTCTTTCACCAGATGTCAATTAAATGTGCATCTATTTGGGGGAGGTTTCTGTTGATATAATGAGTCTTACCTTACCATGACTTGAGCACTGACTGCCACCAGAGTATCCCAACAGTCCTGAATCAGCTAGGGATCCCCTGAACCCTTGTTATTATCTGTTTCACAAATTCCCTTTCTTTTTCCACAAGGTCACTCTCTTGTCACTTTCTAGTCTCAACTATATAATTCAGTCATATAACAAGTGCACAGAAACTCTGAAGCTATAGATACCCTAGCTTCCTTGTTTTCTCATTTCTATGCAGTTCTTGGCATCGTAAGATATCTCCCTTGTCAATCTGGAAAAGCCAGTTGAACCAAACTACTTTTTGCAAATATACACCTTGGTCTGCACCTACCTTGTCCTTTTGAAAAAACTCCTGATGGAGAAGTGGGGGCAGTAGGGAGAGTCTGCGTGAGCTCCCCAAATGATCACAACTGTGCAGTTGTCCTGGGTGCACTTCTTTGATAGGCTGCCATTTGTTCCCACTCACCTAGAGAGCTTGTGGATAGCCTGAGAGGGTTGTGTGAGAGTGTGCGTTTTAACAAATTTTCAAAAGTTGCCATGGGGAGAGAATAGAAAGAAAGCCCTTCAAAAAAGAAAATTATTTTCACAGCATCATCACTAGAAAAACACCCCTGCAAAGGATATCTTTGAAGGTCGACTGCAATCTGAACTAATTGGGGACGGAGGGGAAGAGCTTTCAGTTTTGCTCACCTTTTATAACGGGTCTCAGAGAAGTGATCGGTAGCCAAATGCTTCCTGCAATGAGTGGTTTAGGCACTTTCTAAGCAAAAGGAAAGGCTCCTCCAGCTGCTTCTTGTTCATGTCACTGAGAGAGGTCACCACCTGCCCTCTTTCACTTGCCACTTCTGATTATCAGGTAGGTTCTGCTCCAAAAGTCATCTTTTGTTGTGAGGACATTAATCTTCTCCCCAGTGTTGAAATGCTTGATCAGAAGGAGGGATGGAAGCAGGGAGACCCGGCTCAAAAGCTTCCAGATCACAGCCAAAGAGCATTATTTATAGGCCTTTACTGAAAATCAACCTCAATCTCTGTGAATGTACTACATTAAACCAATAACAGACAACAAGCTCGGGAATATTTGGCGCTGTGATGAAGTCGGCTGCAGCCCTTCTGCCGTGGGGAGGGAGAGAAGCCCAATCGAGGGAGTGCTGGTCCTCCTCCCTGGAGTGCGTCTGTTGTGATTGCTAGCTGGCTTCCACAGATCCTTGCTGAATATTATGCCATTAAACAGTATGAAAGAAAATCAAAATATATGTTTACTGGGTACTAAATAGTAAGTGCCCTTTCAAATGCTCTTTAATGGGTAGGCTTTAAAGTCATCATGGAGCACCCTCAGAAAGCAAGAGCAGCGTGTTTCACAGATTTCTGTTGCTGTAAACCACTATGAGAGGCTGAACAAATGTGCTCTGAGATTTGTGAACACCCACAACTCTGGACCCTTAAAGACGTATTCAGAAAGAGAAAATAGCCTTCTGCCATGTGTGTTCTTAAAGATAAATAAATTAAATTTATTTATAAATTTATTGTTTTAATTGAAAAATTGATGATGTCTCAGCTGCATTTTCTCAGAAATTGAATGACAATCAATGTATGGTTCAACATAATGAATATACTTCCTGGGGGAATCAGGGAAAGAATATATGTTTGAATGGTGACTTATAGTGAGTAATGGCTAAATAGGACAAAATATTTGTGGTGTGAAAACACAGATATAATCAAGCATTTATAAACTACAGTTACACGTCACTTAACAAGGATATGTTTTGAGACATGCATTCTTAGGTGATTTCATCGTCGTGCAAATATCATAGGGTGTACTTACACAAAAACTTAGACGGCATAGCCTACTATGCACCTAGGCTATATCGTATAGGCTATTGCTCCTAGGCCACTAAGCTGTACAGCATGTTACTGTACTGAAAACTGTAGTTAATTGGAACACAATGGAAAGTATTTGTGCATCTAAATATGTCTAAACATAGAAAAGGTAATGCATTGAGCTACAACATGACAATGGCTACAATGTCATGATGGCTATGACGTCACTAGGCAACAGGAATTTTTCAGCTCCATTATAATCTTATGGGACCTTATAATCTTATGTCGTACATACTGTTAATTGTAGGCTGGTACGTAGTTATCACACATGACTGCCCAGTTCTTATAGTTTCCTGTTCCTTGTGTTTGTATGATGTTAAATGTACTAGTACTTCATGTATGAACAGACAGGGAACAGAATAGGAAATCCTTAAATAGGACAAAAACATAATAGACTTTAGAATCTGATAAAGGGAGTATCAAAAATTAGTGGTGGAAAAAGTGGTGGAAAACACTCTATTTAGTGATAGCCATATGGAAAAATCTAAAGCTGGATCTGTATCTCATACCTGCTCAAAAATAAAGTTTAAATATTAATATTAAATGTAAGAGAAAAAGAAAGAAAGAAAAGAAGAAACCACGTAAGCCCAATAAAAATGCATGGGAAGGTTTCTTTATAATTTTGGGGTGGGGAAGGGAGTCATAAAAGATTGATATGACTGTATAAAAATCAGAACTTCTGCATGGAAAAAACTCCAGATATGTAAAGTCAAAAGATACATGACAAATTGGAAAAAAATATTTGCAACTCAGAACACAATCATAGGGTAAATTTCACAACTACATAAAGAGATCCTAGAAATCACTAAGAAAAATATCAATACATCAAAAGAAATGGGGACACAGTATCTAAAGAAAGGATTAACATGAAAAGAAACACAATTGGCTCTACAATATATGAAGAGTTATTTGACATCAGTAATAATGGAAATTTTTATTGAAACTATAGAAAAGTACTATTTTTTACCTATCAGATTGGAAGAATTCAAGAGTTTAATACTACTCTTTGTTGGCAAGATATGGAGAAACAAGTACTTTTTTACACTGTTGTAAATTGGAATAACCCCTACAGAGGGAAATTTAACAATTTTCATCAAAATTACAAATGCAAATATACTCTCTAGGTTAGAAATTTCACTTCTGGGATTTTATCTTTTACATATATTTGCACATGTAAAAGATAACAAATGCACATTGTATTCATATAAAAGCAAAATTTCAAGAGCAACCCAAATATCTATCAATAGTGATTAATTAAATAAATTATAGTGCACCCATACAGTGGAATACTATGCTGTTGTAAAAAGAAGAAAAGGAAGATGGGGAAAGATTTTTATGCTCTGATAAGAAATGACAACCAGATATATACAGTATTAAGTGAAAATAGCAGAATTGTATAAATACAATGATATGCTACCATTAGTGTATGCAAGAGGTACAATGAGAATCTCTATTAGTATTTTCTAATATTTGCATAAAGAAACTCTGGTAAACTACAAAAGAACCTCATAATAGTTATATTAGGAGGAGTAAGAGAGAACTAGACGGACAGATTCCAGGCATGAGAGGGAAACATTTTAATAGTAAACCTTTCATCTTTTTTTATTTTCAAATCATATCTTACCAAATGTTATCTACTTAAAATTGTATATCATTAAAATAATTAAATGAAACAGTTAAATAAAAATTAAATTAAATCATTCCAAAATCAAACAAACAAACAAAAAAAATTTATAGTGAAAAAATTATACCAGTACTAATGAAAGTAATTGCTGATTAGGGTAAGTATATGTCTATAAAAACAATGATCGAAGATAATTTAGAGCAGTTTTGGTAAAAACGATTATTAATTTGGTCCTTGTCTATGATATACCCCTTCACTTATCATATATCTATGCTACATCCCTCCATTTCCCAGCTAAAAAAAATCAGAAAAATTGAAAAACAAATTGAGGAGGAATTACATTAATTTTGGTTAGCTTCAAAAACATTTTTTTTACTACTTAAAATAAGAAATCCTTCTTTGTAGTAAGCTCTAATCTTAAAAAAAAATCATTTCCACATTTCCAAAGTAGAAATTGACCCTAACATGGTCTTAGCAACAAAAGAAAATTTGCCCAACTCTTAATTCTGCTTCAATCTTAACTTCTAACATATCTTTAGGTTAAACAGAACATAAGGTTAAAGTAGCGCAGCCTGGAGAATCAAAGAGTTGATGCTATAATTGTATAGTTAAAAACTATATTTACTCTAAATTGCAAAATGGTAGGTATTGTATGTGATGTTTAAGTTGCTGCAATTGTTCTAGTAATAAATGTAATATTCAGCAGCATTTTTCATAGATTACTCAGTTCATCATTAGGGCCATTTTTGCCTCTTTATAATAATGTGCACTTTCCTTTAGAAAGAGCTTGGTTATTTCTTTGGTTGGGCCTATTTGCTCCTTTTTTATGTGAGATTTTTCAATACTATGAAATGATGCAGAGCAAAAAAGGTCCACTTCACTTGTGTTGCCTCCTGCGTTACCTAAACCACAACAGAACAATGACAGACAACAGAGCCTTTCTCCTCTCTAACAATTCAGTCACCATGACAACCAGCAGAAGAACGTTGGGCCAGAAAAAAGCATTGAGCTTGAGGGACTAGACTAATCAAAAAATGGAATAACATGGCAACAATTACACTGATGAGTGAGAGGGAAGCTACAGATGCATTCAGACACCTATGGCACCGCAGACGCGATGCATTCAGCATTCTGTGTTTAGTGTCTTGTGTTTTTGAGAGCAGGTAAATAGACAAGATCGAATTGTGTAACAGAATGTCAGTGCTCTAGTTAAATAGAAAATTCCTTTCCTTTGGCAGTGCTACTTCAAGCACATTGAAGAGGGTTTAGGGGAGATGAGGTTTTGAAGTGAAATGTGTAATAGATACAATATGAGTGCCACAAGGCTACGTTATTTAGTTTTAAAAAAGTAAACTCAGGTGTGATCCCCCCCTTTTATTTTCAAATATATAGGCACAAATAAAGGGAGAATGCTGGTGGGTTAGTGGCCAGCACTGTCTTAAATCCAACTTCACGTCAGGAACATACATGATTTACTTCTGTGAACATGGTTCTGGGATATATTGATTCCTGCAGACAAAATTAAGCACCACGATCTCAGGCCATGTCAATTCTAATGTCTGGAAAAAGTTAAGCTGAAAGGGGCATGGTAGTTCTGTGGGTCGGAAACCGCAGGATGGGAATACAAGTGCGAATCCTACAGATCTCCTGCTTCCACATCTGCCTCCATTTACCTCCTTCAGAATTTTCTCCCCATTCCTGGGGACATAGTATAATATCTATGTCTATTTCTTTTAAATGGCATTTATACTGGCGTTACTTCTTGATTGCAGACATAGGCTGTTGGGTTGTAAATAGGCTTTATATACACTGCCCTTTGCCTCAATTGCTCTGATTAAATTTTTCTCCTAATTTTTGAACTTTATGTGTTGTGCTTAATTAATTTAGTGGATGTTTTTAGTGAATCACATTATCTGGCTTTGATTAATAGGCCTTTCAAAGGCAAAGTTTTCTTTTCCTCCCCCCAAATAAGAAAAATTCGTATTAGGATTATTTCATTAAATCATAAAAAGGAACTGATAACTTCTTCTCAAAAAAGTAAAAGATATGAAATAGTATCATTTTCATAGAGAAATTGGAGGTGAGGAGGAATGAGATCTAACCTTTTAAGTTGCCCAGTTAAAATTACTTTTTTGCGTGGGTTTGTAAGTTTCTGGTCTGTGCACTTTGAGCTAGTTCCAGCACCTCGGAGCTCATAGACTACAACATCTTCAATTGTTATCTTTTCTGTAACTTAGTATCCTTTCTTAGTAATTTTGACTTTCTTTGACTCTGTTTACCTATTTATAAAATGGGTTGTTTTTTGATTCTATGTTATTGTAAAAAAAAAAAAAGTGGGAGCAGGGCAGAGAAGGAGAGGAAGTGGCATAATGAGTTTACTCTGAGCCTATGAGTAAATGTTTCTTGAGGATGAAAACTTTTCTACATGAATGAATTATTCTCTTTATTTTGATCTTGGTGTGAGGCCAAAAGCTGCTGGCTAGAAATCCCTCATTAGAAAGATGATTAGAAATTGTTTTTCCTGGGTTAATTTTCCTTTTGTCCAGGTGAAAGAAATAGCATGGTTAGAATGATGACAACCACTTTTAGAATGTTTATTCATAGTTCATCTACTTCTCAAAAAGAATTTGAGGTGAGAAATGAAGTTCTAAAAAAACAGAGACTCATTAACAGAACTAAAAGACAACAAACATAAAACCATAGTTGAAGAAAAATTCATATCAAGAAATCCTGGCAAAAAGAGTACAATTTCTAACTCCGAGCTTTCCAGCAGTCTGGCAGAGAGAAACCCTGCGAATTACAGAGCCCTCCTGGACTAATCACAAAAATCGTGTCAGTTCTTTAAGAGAAAACTTTTTCTGGCCCTTAGCCCCTCCAGTTAGACTTTTTCCTGGGAAGTAGTGTGTGGGAGGTGGCCAATACATTGCCACAAGAAGTTGCTTTTCAGCAGGGTTGGGACAACCCTTCCTGGGGGAGAATTTGTCCTGACTCTGGCTGATGAGCCTTCCGACCTAGGAGCAGAGAGAGTCATTCTTTTCCTCTCTGCCATCAGAGGAAGGATAGGGCAGAGGAAAGGGGAAAGAACGTGCTCTTCTGGGGTAAATAACACATCCACATCCCTTGAAAGCAAGTTAACAACAGTTTATTTGGAAATCACCACATAGAAGAAGGCTTGAATTTGGCCAAAGTATTTGTTTTTAATAAAGGCCTTCTTGCTTTAAAAGTAAAGCAGCCGGACGTTGGATATTTGGGAGGGGCCCATCAGCTGCGGTGGGTTTCCCCGGAAAAGGCTGGTTGAGCAGCTGCCAGGAGATTTCATGCCAAATACAAATGAAAAATGAGAGTTTTCTCTGAGATTATTGTGAAAAGGTGAGAAAACAGCTAAATCAGCTTTGTAGGAGATAAACAGTGATATCTTGAGTAGACTCACACTTTAGAAAAGCCAGATCTTCTTATTTTAGACAACATAAGCATGATCATTCTTTCTATACAGCCTCCGATGTTTTACTTTACTGCGAAGAAAATCTGCTTATCAGTCCTAACACCCTTTTCCGAGTTGCCAGATAAAAGGCCACAGCAATTGGAAGAAATTTATCTTTAAAATGTTTCTATTATGCTTGGTGACAATGCCGTTTCCACTGAGGACTTCTCTAGTAGGTACTTTTTTTTTCCTTTGGATGAAGCAAGAATCAAAAAGGACTTCTTGCTTTGCCCCAGGAGAACAATACAGGCATGCAAACACTGAGCCTGGCATTGCGTTAAGCTCTGAAAATGCTTTAGGGAACTGATGGCGCCGTGCACATGCATCAAAGCGAGAGTCTTTGTATTCTAGGAAACTCGTCGCAGTATGACGATTTGTGCAAGGCTCCCAAACTGAGTTTTGTTCCTGTCTGGTTCCCCCTCTTTTATTTCTCATGGGGGGCCTCACACATTCTGGAATGTGTCTGAAGGGGAGGAATTTACTGAGAGTTGAGACTAAGGGAAGAAGTCCATTGGTTCAGTTCACCTTTCCCCACCTGCACCTTCATTGCAGGATAATGAGGCGGCCACTTATGGGGTGTCTATACTGTGCAGGCACCAAGTGAGTCACTTCACTCACATCATTGCCTGCCCTCACTGCAGCCTTGTAAAAATAAGTATTCTGATTCTGCCCGGAATCATGCATTAATCTGGCATTCATTCAACATACTACGGGAGGGCGTATGCTATCAGCCGGCAGGCACGTTGTAGATGTCAAGGACCAGTGATAAGAAAATAAGATATGGCTCTCTACACAGAAATGGGAAAACTAACCAGCAAAAAAGTTAAGGGGATGGGCCAAGGGTGGATAGAACCGGAATGGGAAGCCATTTGTTTTGTTCTGAAACTCGTATTATTTCCCCTATACTGTGCTGCTTCTCTTGTCTAGCACCTGTCTTCTGCTGTGTGAATTTCCTGAGGTTAACAGCACTGATTTGGAGGCTCAAGACAGTTTGCCACAGTTTAACTGGATAATCTTGGAAAAATTATTTAACCTCCCTAGCCTCAACAATTTTGTCTGTAAAATGAGAATTCTAACACCAACCCCATCATTATGCTGTGAGGCCTAAATGAGCGTGTGAAGCCTTTAGCATTGTGCCCAGCAGATAGTAAGTGCTTGGTTAGTGTAAACTATTATCTTCTTCATTATGGTTCTCTCTCACACTGAGGAATCTCTGAGGCTATTTGCTTTTACCTAAAATAAAAGTCTCTCTGCTTCCTTTCCTGGTGGGCTTTGCCCCATAGCCCATCAGAGTTTTTCCTCTGACCTGAGGTGGCAGTTGTCATAACTTTTTTATTCACACTAGGAGTCTACAGGAACAAAGATGGAGAACTGTCCTTGCACTCAGGAGCACATTCACGACCTTTCCTAATATTAAATGACTGGAAGGAATAATCTATAAAAGGGGCGTCGTTTTCTGTAATGAACAAATAAACATTGCAAAATGTTTAAGGACAGTTATTTTTCTCATCCTTTCTCCTACAGCCATTGCCCCAAGGCTTTTGCCTGCACCTGCTATAACAGAGAGCAGGAGGGATGGGTGAATTGGGAAGAGTGGCCTGAAGAGAAAGACTCTGAAAATTTGAGTTTTAGCATCTCTGATTCCTCAGACTCACACAAGAGCACGTTACCACCCTCTATCCATATGTCTGTCTTGTTAGACTGGAGAACTCATCAAGGAGATGACGTGATCTTACTCATCTTTGTCATCTTAGTGTCTATCATGGTGCCTAGCATATAGTAAGTGCTCATTAAATAGTATGGAATGAATGAATAAATATAAAGTGAGCCCAAAAATTCCATTTACTTGTTTGGTGCTTTAAAACTTATATATTTGTGCATTTCAAAAGGACTAGAAAAACATATGCCAGCATGTAATGTGGAACAGTGGCTATCTCTGGGTGCTGGGATTTGGAGGTGGTATTTTTTTCTTCATGCTTTTAGAGTTTTATGGATTAATAACATAACAGCAATTGACATTGTGAAGAAAACATCTTTGACTTCACTTGTGGTGTAGAAGACATGGGCATTTCGGGACGGAGGTGTGACACGGTGTCTGCTGGAGCCTTGGAAATTCAATGTGACTGGTGTGTAGCATCGTTGTCCTTATTCTGCTCTCTCAGGCACTAAACAGATGAGGGTTAATATGCCTTTATAGTTCAAATTATATTACTTTTTCATGGAGCTCTCAGTACTTTGGAGCCATTACTGTATTCAGGCTTCCAATTAGAAAGCCTGGCATGACCAATCTCACTGGACAGGGGATCAGAGAGATTATACCTTTCACCCAAGTTTAGGGTCTCACACCCTGCTCTCCTATAATCTAACCTTCTATCCCTCATTTCAGAGGGACCTATTTCCCACCTTCCAGCCCTGTGCTAAATGTTTACTGATATGAGCAATTAGTATGAGCCAGGATGCATAATTATGCTTAGCTTACAAGCAATGGCATTCTTAATGGCTTGAGAAAGTTTCTGCAACTGACTCTGGTAACTGGCTGTTTTCAGCAATGATCTATATAACCCCATCTCTTGCCCACAATTAGATGGGAGATGAAGGTGTGTTTTGTGGTCTTTGAACTGTGTTGCTTCCAAACTGGTCTGTGATGTTGCTATAAAGGTTATGAGTCATTAAAGAACAAGTTCAGGCTGATCCTTCCCCATGAGACCCCACAGCTTATGTTTTAAAAATGCATACTAAATCATCATGCTGTCATTGGGTCTACAGAGAAAGAACACCATGCCAACTGGTATAAGTTCAATGGTAGGCTGGTTGGTTATTTGGCTTCTTGAACTTCACAGACACAGATGCACCTCTACCCCCTCCACAAGGCTCTTTCTCTGGCCAGAACTAATTCTTGGCAAGACAGAGCCCTGTATTAGGAAGAAATGAACAGGTCTCATAGTGTGAAAAATTTATAAACTAAGTTTGACTACATTTTATATCTCTTAAAAAAATTATTAGTAATGGCATGAATTAGATTTGTTTCAACATACAGTTTATTATTTGGTAGTAAATTAGGTGATTTAGGAAGATAAATTAATCAAATAAATTAATCTCCACTGATGTGCTAGCCAACCAATGAGTCATCTTTCCCAGGCACATGCTTTTGCTTAGTTAGCTTGTGCCTGTTTCAAAGAGAACTTCGAGGAGTGACATTTGCAACCAAGTCCCTGAAGGTACTTTGGGGGCTGTCAATCCTATCCTGGAAGGGGTTCCCTAATGCAGCCCCTTACCTGATATCAGGAAATCATCTTTTCAGGCAAACTTTTCAGAAAGTCCAGAGTTAAGCTCCCTGCCACTTTAGATAAATTTTTAATATATTCTGGAAAGTCTGGTTTTTTTTTCTTTTAATGTGGGAATATTGAGCTTGCTTACCTCATGAGCTGTTAGAAAGTTTTAGTGAGTCGAATGGTGATCCCTCGAAAGATATGTCCACCCAGAGCCTCAGAATATGCACTAACTTGGACTAAGGGTCTCTGCAGATTTGGTTAAGGTGGGGTTCTCAAGATGAGCTCATCCTGGATTATCCAGGCAGGCCCTAAATCCAGTGACAAGTGTCCTTCTAAGAGACATAAAAGGAGAAGACATAGAGACATTGAAGAGAGCACTACATGACAACGGAGACAGACCTTGGAGTTACGCTGCCACAAGCCAAGGAACACCCGGAGCCACTGGAAGCTGGACAAGGGGGAAGGTTCTCCCCTAGAACCTTCGGAGGGAGCTTCTGTTCTTCAGAGCTGAGATAATAAATACATTTCTGTTGGTTTAAGCTATGCAGTTTTTGGTAATTTGTTATGGAAGCCCTAGGAAACTAATGCAAGTACCTTCTGCATAGCCAAAAGTGTTCTGAAGCACGGCAGAGTGGTTTTTTTTTTTTGGGGGGGGTCTCTAGTATCATTTTCTGAGGGGTCTGTATTTTGTTGCTCTGTTGGGATTATATCATCTTCTTCCGGTCCCTGATGAGGCATCAGGGATGTTTTGACTCACCCTAAAAAGGCTCAAAGTCTTGTATACAGCCAGTGAGTTTTGGTCAAAGGCTGATTATGAATGTAATAAGTTCTTTATGCAATTTTTAAATACGTAAACAAATCACTTCTAACACCCTTTTTCACTGGGAGTTCACCTTCTTGAATAACCTGAGACAAGGAACACCAAAGGCATGAACAATAATTAACTCCTGGTTGCAATGTAGGGCCAAAATGTTCTGTTTTGTTATCAGTTCTCTGAATCTCTGCGAGATTAAACATTTGATTAAACATATTTCAGCAACAGAAACTACTGAAATGACTTTTGAACTATTTTAGTCACATAGTGAAACAATATCCTGTACTCTGCTCATTTGTTTATGTACTTGAAGGAATTTGGGTCTCCATATCTCTTCATTCCACCCTTTCTTGAATATCAAGGAAATGATTCAATTCAAGAAATATTTGGCCAGGCCTACTATGTGCTCTGCACATTGTTCGAGTTGGATGGTAACAGAAGTGAAAGGCAAAGATTCCAAGTGCATCCAGGTTAATCAAGGAAGGAGAGTCTACAAGTAATCCTCGTGTCAAAGACACCTGCACCACCCAAGAGACACACCTGGAAGGACAACCAGGCAAGTGTCACCATGCACTTCGGATGACTCCCTTTTTCTCTGGCAGCTCCTTCTTGTTTTATTTTCTAGGCCTCTACTTCCTCTACCAGACCTTAAATAGAGGAGTTCTGCAAGGGTTGAGGAGAGGCCTTTTTTCCTCTCTCTTTATGTCTCTCCCTGGACAAGAAAGTCCATTTCCACTAACGTTTTGGTTACTAACTAGATCCCCAGGTATTCACACTCTACCCAGAGCATTTCTCTGAGCTCAGGACTGCTATGTACAACTACCTGGCATCTCTTGGGTGTTTCATAGGCGCTTCAAACTCAACAGGCATAAACAAAACTCATGATTTTTTTCCCTTTGCCTCAGATCTGACTGTCTTTCAATGTTCTATTCCTACGAATGACAAAGACAGAAACCAAGGAGTTATCTTTGATATTTCCCTCTCCCACACCTTCAACTCTGAACCGTCACACAATCCTGTCAATTTTACCTTTTGTTTTATTTTATTTTATTTTTTTTAGAGATGGGATCTCACTCTTGCTCCGGCTGGTCTCAAACTCCTGACCTCAAGCAGTCCTCCTGCCTTGGCCTCCCAGAGTGCTAGGATTACAGGCATGAGCCATCACGCCCGGCCAATTTTACCTTTTAAACTTTTCTCAGATTCATCTGCTTCTCTCCATTTCCACTGCCAATTCCTTGGTCGAATGTATGTTAATATTATAATACGATCATGGGAGTGAATTCCCTTCACCTTTGCCATATTCTGTTGCTTAGAAGTAAGTCATGGGTCCTGCTCATGCTGAAGGAGATTATATAGGCACAAAACCAGGGAGCCAAGATCATGGGGCCATCTTAGAGTTCTGCCTACCACAGATCTCAAATCCAACTCACTTCCTCAGGGAAACCTTCTCCAACTCAAGAACTGAGTCTAATCTCACTCTTCAGGCTCACATAACCCTATAGACCTCTTTAAAGCATTTATGGCAATCATAATTTTTAAATTAGTGATATGACTACTTGATTAGTATATATCTCCCTCATTTGTCAGTCCCATGAGGGGGTATTGTGTTCACCATAACACCAGGCCTGAAACGTTGTGAAAGTTCAAAACTATTTGTTGAAGAAATGGACAGAAGAGCCATGGGAGTTATATTTTTCACTTTGTCTATACTTTTTGTTGTCTTGATCCCTCCGCCTTAAATCAGGGAAAAGTCTCACTCCCGCACCACTTAATGTGCTGCCACCCACCCCTACTTCAGGAATGCTGGCCATGATGGACCAATGGAAGCTTTATTGAAAATAAAAAGAGAGAGAGGCTAAGCTTTTATCCATCACCATGCAAACAAGCAGACAAATCATGAACTTCTCAAAGTCCTAACCACAATAAGCCTTCCAAATTCACAATAAATGTTAGAGGAGGTCAAGGATAGAGTAGTAACCTAGAACCACCAATAAAAATTACAGTAACTGATTTATTTTTATCTTGTTTTCTGGCATTGCATTTTAGCCTGTGTTCAAGGGATCTATGTTCAAGCACTAACAGAGATAAATTGATGTGACTGTTTCTCATATGGGAATTATGGCCAGATTTCTGTTTGAGCAATTTTAGAAAAAAATCAAACACTTGCTTGGTTATTTGTGAGGTGCCTGCATAGGTTTTCACTTTTCTGAAAATAGGGTGTTCCATTCGATGGCCTCATGTCATAGAATTTTCCTAACCTGCTTGTCAAGGTGGTCACCACTGCCACCTCTTCCACCATCCAACTCAATTATGGAGCACTTAGTGCCAGGCCTGCACCAAACACTTCATGTGTGTGATACCCTTTACTTATCACAAGCCCTGAAAGCACAGCGTGCTTACCCTGTAACAGTGGTTCTCAAACTTTAACAAGCGTCAGAATCTCTTACAGGGCTGTTCAAACACAGACTGCTGGAGTCACCCAGAGTTTCTGATTCTGTAAATCCAGTGTGGGGCCTGAGAATGTACATTTATAACAAGTTCCCAGATGATACTTATGATGCTGCTTGTCTGGGGACCACGTGTTAAGGACTATTGCTCTATGACATGTGCATTGTTATCATTCTCCATTTTACTGTTAAAGAAACTGAGGGTTGGAGAGGTTAAGTAAGATCACATGGCCAGTAAATAATGCAGCCAGGATTCAAATCCAAACTAGCTGACCCAAAAATCACTAGGTAAAACTGCCAGAACTAAAAACTCTTGCAAGCCCATAAATAAAGGCCCAGAAATGTGCCCATTGGAATAAATTAATCTTCAGGTAACTCCAGACCTATTTGGTCACCTTGATTTAAGTAACCATTCATATAGTCACATTTTAAATGTCATTTCATTAAATTTCAGTATATTAAAGTCTACAATTATTTAAGAAAATAGTTCATTAAGATGACAGTTGGAAAATCTTAATCAAGAAGCATAGAGAAATCCAAAAGGACTTTTAAACAGGTTGACTCTAGGAGACAATCTCCTATTCACTTCTCATAGTAGATAAAAGTAGACTGGTTAAGATCAGATACAAATCTGGGCAAGTCCTTTTCTTGATACGTATTAGAACAGTCTGGCCAGCAGAGAGGAAAACTCAGACTTGTACCTGGAAACGTGAAGTTTTAAATGATAGAATCTGGAGTTCAGAGGCAATTGTCAAGTTTGGCGTACATATGACTTGGCCTGTGCTATTCAATGCCTAGAAGTGGAACTATTTTTCCATGTTATCTCCACTGCTCTCCTCTGAACTTCAACCCTGATGCTAACATTATCCCAAAGGCTTCTGGCTGGTTTTCCTGCCCCAGGCTTGCTTCACGCATGAAAACCACAACGTAGCAATTTTATCTTTCTTCAAACAATGTTTTCACATTATTTTTCCCAATTTGTGAACAAGCAAATTGGATTTTCCTAAGACTTAAATGTTTTACTCCTACTTCTTATTCTTTCTTTCTTTTTTTTTTTCTTTTCTGCTCACCAATCACTGTAATTCTCTACCTTCAAACCCCTTCCCCTAGGCAATCTTTCTTGTTTGACTTCATCTAACACTGGTATTGCTACTTGGCCTTTCTGGGCCAAGTTGGTACTAAATTAGTTATAAGTGTTGAAAAGTTGTTCATGTAAGTATTCTTCAGCTGTTCAGTTAGCGTTTTCTAACTCTCCCAATGGACTAGAAGCCCTTTGAGGGCAGAGATTGTCTTTGTACCTTTTTTTTTTTTAATTTTTTTTATTTCAGCTCATCGTGGGGGTACATAAGTTCAGGTTATATACATTGTCCATGTCCATGTCCTGTCTTTGTACCTTTTGTTAAGTGCCCATCAGTCCTCTTTTATCCATTTACTTCTTCATATTTGCATCAAGCTCTTTCTATGTGCTAGGCAGCGGCGCCCCTGTGGCTGTCAGTAGAAGTTCGGTTGCTTTCATAAACCCTGCACTGCATGGGGCCTTCCAATCCAGAGCTTTCACCTTGGATTTGTGTAGTTGTGAGTGTCTCCATTTGCTTGTTGGGGAAGTCTGAAGTACAAGACAGGTAAAAAGATAGGAAGAGCTTGCCGGGAAGTCAGAGTGTTTTTGTGGTGAGGGTGCTGGGTTGGAGAAGGGTGAGGTTAAGGGGGGTTTGTTGAGGAAGTAGAATTAAAGTCTGTGTAACATTTCCTATCAGGGATCCTTTTGCCAAATATTAAATAAAAGCAAGAGTTCATTTCCACAGTTTTGTCTGAGGTAGGGCAGAGACTACATGAGTAATCAAAATCAGAGAGTGGCTTTCTGAATTCATCCAACTTGGAAGTTTGATGATTTCGAATGGCACCTTGTGTCTGAGTCTCTGTCATCTGTAAAAAGCAGATATTAGAATTGGCACATTAGTGAACTTGCTAACCAATTCATAAATTAAAATAAGTTCCTTGAACAATTATAACATTGTATATACAGACATTGACATTATCTGTGCATGTCAATATATAGGACATCGTCTATACAGAATAGTTGCAAGGGCAAACAATTGAAAGCTCAGTTAGAAATTGGTTATATGCATTAGAAATGGTATTTGTGTTAAAGCTAAGATATAGAAAATAGGAGTATAACAGAATTCTACATTGTTGCTCATTCTAAGTAATTTTTCCTGCATCCACCGGCAAAGGCAAATCATCCCAGTATTATAGTGCTAAGCACTGCTAGACAGTTTTAGCTCCTTTGTTTATCTGTCCTGCTCTCTGGCTAGAATGGTCAGGTCGCCCTATCCCTCTGAGAGCAGCAAAGGGGCCAGAGTTCCTGGGCTTTGGTGATTTTGTCCTGCAGGAGGGGGTGAACACAAAGTTCATTGGGGAAGGTCTAAGGGGTCAGAACCAAGCAGTCATCACACTCAGGGCTGGAAATCAGCTATTGGAGGATAGCATTATAAAGAGAGACCTATGGAATCTCTCTCAACTGTTTTCTCAATATTTATTATCTTCTTTTCTGCCCTTTCCTCCACTGCCTACTTTACTTTCTTCACCTTCGTTTCACTAGTCCAAAACCATGCCCAGACACACGCTTGCATTCATTCATGTCTCTTTCCCTCATTCCATTTCAGCTGGAGGAGCTTTCTCAACAAGAATGCTTCCCTGTTCTAGGGATATGACCCAACTGCAAGGCAGTTCTCCTTGGGTTGTGTCTTCCCCTCAGCTTCCAAGACAGAGGGAAGAAGACAAAAAGCCTGGTGGTAACAGAGACAGGATGAACACACTGATGAGTGTGGACAGCCTCACTCTCCCTCAGTGTCCCCAAGCAGTGGGGAAGGTAGCTATATAATGCCTCCCAAATGACCTCTACCACAAAGTCAAATACACAGAGATACAGAATAAAATAGTGTTTACAAGGGGTGAGGTGGGGAGAGAGGAAAGTCAAAGCATACAAAGTAGCAGATATGTAGGATGAACAAGTCTAGAAATCTAATATATGATATGATGCCTATAACTAATAATATTATATTGTATTCAAGATTTTTGCTAAATGAATACATTGTAGTTGCTCTTGCCACACACACACACACACACACACACACACGCACAAATAGGTAACTGTGTGAGGTGATGGTTACGTTAATTCGCTTCACTATAATAACTATTTTAGTATCTATTTATATCTAGATATGTAGATATGTGTGTCATAACATCATGTTGTATACCTTAAATAATACACATGATAAAATTTTAAAAAAAACCCATTGGGAATCACTTTTACAATTAAAATCTATAGGCAAAGTGCCTATGGGGACAGCATATTTTACTTGGTAATTTTGCAAAGAATACATTATCAACCACTTAGCCAATCTTATTCCTCCTTGACACACACAAGCAACAAATATAAAGCAAAATTTAATCTCTTACTTAATAGATTCTGAGTGTGCCACATCATATTTCTTGCCAAATAGTTTAGGTACCTCCTCCTGCAGGACAAAATCACCAAAGCCCAGTAAGAGGAGATGAATATAATAAGTTACATTGAATTTTTTAAAAAAATTAATTTTGAAAATTAATCTATGGGCTTGGGAACAGAGATGAACTAGGAAGGAACATAATGGAACTTTCTGGGGTAAGGATAATGTTCTACATCTTGATAGGCGTTTGGGTTATACAAGTGTAAGCATTTGTCAAAACTCAGTGTGTGTATACTTATTTGTGCATTTCATTGTGTATAAATTTTATTTCAGAAAAACAAATAAATATTGAATTCCAATTAGTGATATGCACAATGAACTCTTTAGAGGAAAGTATACCAATGCCTATGGTTTTCTTTGAAATACTTCAAAAAGATAAAATGGATAGAAGAATGGGTAATAAACTGATATGTGGTAAGAAAAGTATAGTGATTATGTTAATGGTAAAATCTAAATTGTGAGTAAATAGGTGTCCATTGTAAAATTCTTTAAACATTGATGTTTGATAATTTTAATAATGGTAAAAAAATCATTGTTAACATAATTTTACATCATTTATCAGCTAACTGCTGACATTTTGGAATATCCCAGTCATTCTGGGAACAAAACCAACGTTATTATACAGCTTATGGTAGTTTTTAATGTTGTATTCAAGAGGCATCGCCTGGCCTGTATAACCTCTGTATAAAATGATTCTTTGTGGAAATGATGCCTTTCTTCCATTGTACATACATTGGTAGAGAAGACTAGTTTTCTCATTTAACTTCTTGTACAATAGTGCCATAAATATTCCTATAATCACTGCCACATTAATCCTATGTTAGTTTTACCTGTTTAAGATATTTCTGTAATTTTCTCCTATATAATGTGAAAAATTCCAAAGGAGGTGACATTTGAGCTAGATCTTCAAGGATGAGTAGTAGTTCACCAAGCCTCAAAAAGAGGGAAACAGAATGTCCAGTTTCATTTATATATCTTTCAAAGTACCTAGCAGAGTAAATGGCAGATGAATGGTAAGTCCAGGTTGCAAAATTTCAAAGGGCAAGTTTCTAAAATTGGAAATGAACCAATCTAATTAGAAATAAACTATCAATTTACCTGGTGATCAAATTTCAGTATAAGGAATTCTGAGACAATGAGAAGACAGAGATTTTGCCAAGATTTGTGATCCTCTTGGGAAAAATGAGACCCTGGACCAAGAAGCCAAATGTTGAGGTTTGCTTGATTTTCTTAAAATAAATATTGTAGACATAATCCATCTAAATAAATCAAAGTGGTATCTTGAGAGACCTGAGTGCTACAATTCTTGGCAAACTTTTGGAAGCCCCTTCTTGGCATGGTGTTCAAAGTACTTTCTTTTGACTGTCTTTAGAGAAGATAGATTTGATTTCTGAAACAAGAGACCAACCTTGTTGAGTTGGACTAGTTTTGGATAGGGGTGCAGCTGTAAACTGACCCTAATTTCCTTGATAGTATAAATTTGTTCTTGAAATTGTAAAAGGGGAATTTCAAAAATATCTTTAGCATTGTCGTAATACATGTATAACCTCTTGAGGTGATCACTCTGAAGGAAAAGCTTAGACAAAAATGTACAGACACACCGAGCAGCATAAGCATACCTCTGCACTGGCCAAGGTGGGCTCAGCGAGAAGCAGCAGTAACTATACCTACAAGTCCTCTGTCTTCTGAAAAGCACCGCCCTCTGAGGCAGTTTGCAATAGGTTCCGAGTCTTCCTCAGTACCTGTTTCTACAAAAGCAGTTCCTGAAATGGGGCCATTTCACATTTGACCCTGTGGAGAAGCACAGAGGGGAGGCAAGCTGTGCCCTGTGGGAACATTAGAAATACCCCAGAATCTAGCAAGAAAGAGAAGACAGCCTTTCACCCAGTGGCCCTGGTATTCACCTGGATCCAGCAGCTGCAGAAGAAAAAGCAGGCAATGGTCCTCAGGTGGTGAAAGATAAACATGGAAAATGGAAACAGCCTTAATCATGCGTGTTACACAGGGCTCTGAAGTAGTGGCAAGAATGTATTGTATAGGGACACGTGAAAGCAAAATGAGGTTAAGTCCTGGCCAGCACATTGAAGATACAAGAGGGCATGAGGTGACAGTGTGGGTGGGGAGAGGCAGAACACGGGTTCTGTGGGTAATAAGCTGGGTAAAGAGAGAATAAGAGGAAACCAGGGGCCTTGAGCCTTTGTGAATTCTGTCCTGCTATCTAAGACACTTCAAAATTGTGAAATAACATTTTCAGGGTCTAATTGCCTTGTATTTTGGCACTTATATTTATTTTGACCTTTCGTTTATCCAGGTTTATTCTTTTCCTTTAGTGACTGCTTCCAATCTGACTCCTCAGACATAGGGGATTTACTTAGCACCTTGTATTTAAGTGACATCATCTTCTATTTCCCAGACAAATATCATGGCATTCTAGATGCCTTGAAACACCACCACTACCACCTCCTGTTCGCCACCACCCCTTCTGGTAACTAAATATTTGTGAAAAGGATTCTCATGATCAATGTTTTGTTGTTGTTGCAAGGTCAGCATTAAAATTCATCAGATTTAAACACTAGAATCTTAGGGGATGAACTCCAAAATAACTTGTTCTGTTCCTGTCTCTCTGCCCTAGGAAATTCTTTTCTTCATTCATTCCCTCCTTCTTTGAGGCTATTGTTCTTTGCCCAGAGGCTGGCATTCAGTAAGTGCTCAATAACTATGTCGTGAATGAATAAATGAAGGAATCATCACTTGACAACACAAATTTTTCCACGATAGTTTAACGTCCATGCTTTCTAGAGGTTTGGGGATAGATGACTTTCTGAAGTCACCTGGTTCTGATATTATAGTTGCTGTCCTTGAACATTTAAAGACCTGCATTCGGAGGACTTTCCAGAAAGTGATGCTGTCGTCTACTGTCAGCATCGTGGGAAATGAGGTGAGAAGGATAGTGTGTGTGTGTGCACGCGTGCAAGTGCGTGTATCCCACTGCTTACATACACACACACACACATACACTCTCTCTACCATTTCTCATATTACTAAGATATTTGACATAATTCCTTTGTAATCAAGACTAGACACATGGCTCTAAAGCATTCATGTTTTATGGGGAATTGAATGTTCTGTCATTTGTAAGTGTAATTGCAACTCATGGACAAGTTACAGTCGTAGATTATTTAGTGCTGGAAGTAGGGTGATTTCAAATAGAGCCTCAAGTTACAAATAAGAAAACTCAGACCCAGAAAAGTGGAATGGGTTCCCAAATCCACACAGGAAGCCAATGGCAAGGGAATAACCAGACTCCCGGGTTCTTCCCTCCCAGTTTAGCGATCTTTGAGCAGCTCATTGATTTAGGGGGTTGCCACAGTGCTGAGAGCAGTCAGTCTTGGGAAGATCTCAAAGAAGCAAAACCATTATGGGCTTTTTTCTTTTTATGTAAGAGGGTTTAGTGACTTAAAGGACTGAGGAAAAAAGAAACTAAGAAGAAGATAAAAAGACAATTCCCAGAAATAGTCTTTCTTTTAAATTGTAAGCTAGAGACATTGGTACTGACCAATATCTGTGGAGACTACACATATATTAATAGAGTTTGGTGGCATTGTGTTTTGCTTTTTAGAGTAATTAATTAATTTGGTATGCTTTGGGGTTAATTAAAGATTCCCTTGTAATATTAAATACCCTTGGGAAAGGTCCTACTTTAAATTCATGTAAGTCACTAGCTCACATAGAAGAACATGGATTTAATAAGCATATGGGAATAACTTGGAAAGGAAAGTAAGTTTTTTAAAAAATCCATCAACATGAAGCAAAAAGAAATTGATTTCACAATTAAGGCTTCCAAAAATAACTTGTTTTTAAAAACCTCCTATTTTTATATGTAATTACTTTTTAATAAATTCTTTCATAGATAAATAATATTGTTTTCATTTCTGTTGCTATAATAAAATATTATAGCTGACCAGTTGGTGGAGCAATTACATTTCCATAGCTCTTAATGGCTATTTTGCTTAGGTACTAGTAACCTAATTAGAGTCAAGAAAGAGACTATTAAATATTCTAAGGAATAACCAAACTGATCACAAACTTTCAGAAGAAATGACACTTTAACAACATCCAGCTCACTGAAGACCACCCATAATTAAATTAAAGCAGTAATTCCACTAATGGCAGCAGGAGAGCCCCCTCTTAACTCGCCTTGAAGAGGTAAACTTCATCCCAGCAAAGCCACACTTAGAGGCAGGTATGAGTAAGGAATGGGAAAAGGTCAGCCCTAGGGCTCTTACTCCTGGATGCACGGGGTTAATGTAATTATAATTTTTAATGGCAAACCACATACCCTTTTACAAGACCACACAGTACAGATTTCACTGTAATTATTAACCTCTTTGGCTTAAGCAGCTGTCCTAGAGAGATGGCCTCTGGGAAAACAATTTACTCAATCTAGATTTCCTGAAAAAGAATGGTTGGCTGAGTGTTTGCCAAATCATCTTAAAGTGCCCCCAAATTATTATGACTGCTTATAGGTACTTAGAAAATGTAACTTTCAACCATGATATTTTAAATGAAAAATATAGGAATTGGCATAGTTAGATTATGTGAAAATAAAAATCCTTTGAGTAGACAAAAGACCATAAAGAATTATAAAATACTAACAGTTGTCTCACTTGAATAGTGGGAATGAGTGATTATTATTTTTTCTTTCTTAACATTTTCACTGATTTTCAAAATTTTCTAAAATAAATGTTCATTACTTTAAAGACATGATTTTAAGATGTTATTTAAAAAGTAGGAAATTAGTGCCAATGAACTTAAAGAAAATGAATATGTACACAAAATAGTACTATCTTTTTTAGATGAATTATAAGGCTGGAAAGAATTCAGCAATGCTTTTACATGAATTTGTATTTTGTTAATTGTACCAATGGGTGAATAGGATCATAGAGATGGGCAAGGCAGGTGCTTGTTCCACCCATAGCCAATGCATAAGAGATGTGGGAGAGATTCCTTGCAGTAATGCAGACCCTGCACAGCTCAGCCAAGCTTCCCAAGTTCTAGCTGCAGCTCCTTTCTCACTATCTGTGGGTACTAAATAGCACTATCTTAAAGCTATCTAAGTATACACTTATCACAGAGCCAGATCAAAACAGGGGCTAAGCACCTTCTCTTAGCTGAAATCCAGGACTAACCTGTGCATGTTGATAAAGTTATGTTGCCTGGCAAGCTGAAGAGAAGGGAGGCTGACTGCTGCATGTTAGGGCAGGGTGGGAGGTTTTATTTGCTACCATCTAAGTTTCATGCAGCCAGCTTTAAAACAAATATTAAGTACCCACTATGCGCTAAGACCTTTTCTAGACAATGAAGTTAAGGCAGTAAGCAAAATAGAGATCCTTGCTCTCTGGGGGCTTACATTTTAGATTGGGGACATGGATAAATAAACATCCAAACAAAACTATAGTACTTTGGATGGTGACAAGAATAATAAAGAAAAATAAAGTAGAGAAGAAGGACAAAGAATGACTGGAAAAAGGGGCGGGTCACTTCTAAAAGGGTGGCCAGGGAAAGCCTCCATGATAAGATGATGTTAAACTAAGACCTGAAATAGCCATAAAAATATCTTGGGCAAGAGTTCTGGGCAAAGGAAACATCAAGATCAAAAGTCAAAACTGGAGCATGCCTGGTATGTGCCAGGACCAGCAGCGAGGCAGGTGTGCCTCGAGCAGAGTTGGGGGAGGGGTGGGGGAGAGTTGAGAAATGAGGTTAGCATCATAATGGATACTAGAAGTAGACTTTGCAGACCATTTAAAGAACTTTGGCATTTACTCTGAAAGGGATTCAAAAGTTTGGGACAGAGGGGTGACTTGATATGATTTTTAAAGCATTGCTCTGGCTGTTTTATTGAGAATAGATTTTGAGGGAGAAAACTAGGGCAGAGGCAGAGAGATTAGTTAGGTGGCTATTGCAATAGTCAAGGTGAAAGATAATGGGCTTGGACCAGAAAAGTGGCAATGAAGATGGTGAGAAATGACAGGATTCTGAATAAATCTTGAAATTGTAAAGCCAACATAATTTGCAAACAGATTGAATATGATACAAAAGAAAGAGAGGCGTCAAGGACAACTTCAGATGTTTTTATCTGAGTAACTGGAGAACAGAGTTGACATTCATTGAAATGGGGAAGGCTGTGGGAAGAACAAGTATGGTGAGAGTGAGGGGAGAGATCAAGAGTTAGGTTTTGGACATATATGTTAAGTGTGAGTTGCTTATTAGATATCTTTTGTGGACATGTCAAGAAGGCAATTGGATATACAAGTGTCAAGTTGAGGGGAGAAGTCTAGGCTGGAGATCAAACTCGGAAGTTGAGGCATATAGATGGTATTTAAAGCCAGTGCATATCACTAAGAAAGTGGGTGTGAATAAAGAAGTCCAAGGACTCAGCCCTGGGTATTTAGAGGTCGGAGATTTAAAAAATAATCACCAAAAGACATGGAGGAGTAGATAGTTGAAGTAGAAGAAAAATAAAACACAATAATAAACAAAACAAAAACAGAAGAATGTGAATAAAGTGTTTCTAGAAGGAAAAACTTTGAAATGTAACCAGTAGGTCAAGACAGATGAGAACTGGATTTATCAATGTGGAAGTCAGTGGTAATCTTGGCAAATGCAGTTTTGGCAGAGTGCTGAGAACAAAAGCCTGATTGGAGTGGGTTCAAGAGTAAATGAGAGTGACATCAATGGGAAAAGTAAGGACCTTTGAAAAACTACTCCTCCATAGAGACAATGAAAAAGTTGGCAAAATTGTCAAAATCTACTTTTTCAGAGCTCTGGAAATTAACTAAAGGCTTGCAACAATTTGAAGAGCATTTTTATTTAAGAAAAATGGCTGAATCTAAGAACAGTGAGCTTTGTGGTGTTTTAATTTGCCCTATATCCATCTGTCTCTTCCCAACTCGAGAGGAGCCTTGAAAATCCACAGCCATGCAATCGCAGTGAGACCCAGCAGTCTAGAAGCCACTGAAAGGGAGAGACTGTGTTTGAAGCTTCATTCCCAGAGAACAGAAGACTGTCATTATCTGACCTGTCTGGCAGTTCCCTGGAAATCCACACTCACAGGGCTTGTCTTTATTTGACTTGACTCAAATCTTGCTCATTGCAAAACAGTCATTTCCCCAGGAGCATTTGTGGAAACAACTGGTGGAAAAAACATTGCAACTATTTAAGGTGGTGAAAAAAGTTGGGACAAATGAAAAGTTGACCAAAAAATTCAAACGGGAATATTGGGCAATGAGATGCTCACAGGAGATGGGAGAGCTCTGACAGACAGTCAGCCCTCCATATCCGTGCTTTCTGCATCTATGGATTCGACCAAGCAAAGATCAAAAATATTTGAAAATAAATAAACAAAAAATAACAACAATAAAAAATAATACAAACAAAAAACCCACACAGCATAACAAATATTTACAAGCACTTTCATTGTATCAGGTATGGTAAGTAATCTAGGGGTGATTTAAAGTATGTGGGAGAATGTGCATAAATTATATGCAAATACAATGCCATTTTATATAAGGGACTTGAGCATCCATGGATTTTGGTATCTGCAGGGGTCCGGAACCAATCCCCTGTGAATACCAAGGGCCAACTGTATTCCTGGAAATCTAGAAGCCCATACACATGTTCAGGGTTGTACACGTACCCAGGAAAGACCTGAAAAAGCCCTAAGCTCTTGCCTCTGACTGCCCTTGGGGCTGTATACAGGCAGGAAATGAAGGCTGAGGCAGAGTTGTAAACTGCCTGCCTGAGCATGGGAGGCATGCCCCAGCGTGCACAGAGTCTCTCAGGAAAGGCTGAGAGACTTGCTGGCTCCAGACATTTAGAGAAATCTCTGTTCAGTCATTAGCTGACGTCACACTAAGCTAATTGAACAGAGATTTCAGTGGCCACACAAGATAAAGAATACAGAGTTTAAAAACTTTGTTCATAGAAATCACTAAAAAATGCATTATAAATGAGCCAAAGATAGACTTTGTGTATTGGTCCATGGGTTGTTTATCTCTTTACTGCAGCTCAAAAGCCCATTGGCACCAGGCTCAGATTTTTTGTATCTAATTATTTTAAAAATAGTCAAACAAGCAAATTTTTAACAATTTAGAGCCTGCCTGCCTTGCATACTCTGAAAAACCTCCCCTGATAGCCATTACCCATTGATAAGATAGAGCCTTGTGGTTATAAGACCCAATCTGCTACAGTCCTTTGGAGCTTTCTGACTCAGAGACTGCTGTTGCACTGCTGAGTGACATCACCTAAACATGTACCATCGTTTTTGAAAAGTTTAGATGAAAGTGTATTCCAACTAACAAAATGTGAATCAAAAATAGGAGAAATTGTGGCATAAAAGGACTAACAATAAATATCTGAACCATTTAAACAGAGTTAAGTCTAAATGATCAATGGAAATGTGATCTCTGAAATTAATAAATCTATAACTTTTTTGAAAAAAATATTTCAAAAACAAATTTTAACATAAATGAGTCTAAAGCCACTGAAAATATTCATAGCTGAGGCATATATTATGCTGAATATGTGTCAGATATCAAGTTCTGTTATAATTATATGTTGATTAAAAGACATGTATGTAAAGCAAAATAGGTGACCCATAAGAGGATAGATTCACACATAAATTTTTTTTTTTTTTTTTTTTTTGAGACAAAGTCTCGCTTTGTTGCCCGGGCTAGAGTGAGTGCCGTGGCGTCAGCCTAGCTCACAGCAACCTCAAACTCCTGGGCTTAAGCAATCCTCCTGCCTCAGCCTCCCGAGTAGCTGGGACTACAGGCATGCGCCACCATGCCCGGCTAATTTTTGCTATATATATATATTTTAGTTGGCCAGATAATTTCTTTCTATTTTTTTAGTAGAGACAGGGTCTCGCTCTTGCTCAGGCTGGTCTAGAACTCCTGACCTTGAGCGATCCACCCACCTCGGCCTCCCAGAGTGCTAGGATTACAGGTGTGAGCCACCGCACCCAGCCTCACACGTAAATATTAAAACAAAAGTCCTGACTAAAATATCAGCAAATCAA
Organism: Lemur catta; assembly: GCF_020740605.2. Classification (NCBI taxonomy): domain Eukaryota; kingdom Metazoa; phylum Chordata; class Mammalia; order Primates; family Lemuridae; genus Lemur; species Lemur catta. The sequence continues at coordinate 55,274,434 of NC_059128.1, read as the reverse complement.
AGCCAGAAGTATATTTAAGAACTGTTTAACCAGCAACTGTTTATTTTGAGAATACAGTAATGGTTGAATGTTAAAAAATTGATCAATGCTATCTGTCACATGAGCACGTTAAAGGAGGAAAATAATATGATTATGTCAAAAGGAACCTGAAAAAATTAACATCCATTCAAAAAAGAAAATTATTAGAAATCTAGGAATTAAAGATTTTGTACTTAACATGATAAAGAATGTCTCAAACTAAATCATGGCAAAAATTCTAAAGGTATTTTTATTAAAGATATTGGTCAAAAAGGATGGCTACTATTAGCACTATTCACTATTTTTGGTGAATATTCAGTTTTAAATATGCCCACAAATTGTTTGAGACTGAAAACAGATTCTCCAGCCCAGTCAAGACTTCAGATAACTTATAGCCCCAGCCGATCTCTTCAGAGAGACCTGGATTAGAACTACTGACCCTGATGGTCTAAAACTACAGAATTCTGATGGTCGAGAATTCATCTCTCCTGAATTCCAGAGCATTGGAAATTGTGTGAGATGATAAATTTGTGGTTCTATATTACTTCATTTTGGTGTAATTTATTATACAGCAATATTTAACTAATATGCCTTTGTTCAGAAAGTTTTAATCAATTAATATCAAATCAATTACATGATTCATAAAATGAATTATGACTATGGAAATGGAAGAGACAACAATAATATTTTTTGAAGTTTATATGAGTGGACTAATGAATTAAATTTTTTTAAGAAGCCCAAATCTACAAGAAGATGTAAGTGAATAATATTTCATTGATCTTGGAATTGATAAAAACAAATAAAACAATATTAAAATATAAAAGCAATGGAAAAAACCATAAAGATGTCTAACATTTATTAAGCAATACTATATACAAAATATTATGTGGAAAAATATTATACACTCACCAGAATGTCTATAATTAAAAAGACTATAACACCAAATGTGGGCAGGGATGTAGGACAGTTGTAACTCTCATACATTGTAGCTGGAAGTGTAAAATGATACAACCACATTGGACAAAGTTTGATAGTTTCTTAAAAACTATGTTGTCTTTACATTTTCTAAACTTTCTATAATAAGTGTGAAAGACTATTATTATCATAAAAAATATTTTTTTATCCCATAAAACTTTAAGAATAGTTTCAAGGAGGCATTTTAACCTGGAGGACAGAGGAACACTTTCTGATGGTTGGAACAACGTGCAGATGGAATGGACCTCTGAGATGGTAGGAAGGTTTCCCATCCCCCAAGACCACAGGTAGGAATATTTGAGAGCAGGTTTAAATGAGGCATGGGGGATTTCAGAGTATACTCAAATTATGAGACTCAATATATGAAACAGAGAGCGCCGTAGAAATGGAAAAGCCTCTTGAGTTTTTCTAAACTTTTACAAATCAAGTACTGCACCATATATATAAAAACACTAATCTGAGACTTCCCATACCAACATATGCACAACCTGGTTCAGTGTGTAACAGGAAAGTCCTCCTCAACACCAAATCAGAATTGTTCTAACATCTTAGCTGTGCTATAGGTATGGTGGAGTAATAATAATGCCTCATATTTGCAAAGTGTTTTAGAGAAAGCAGAGTGCTTCAACATACATTATCTCATCTAATTCTATGACAACCCTAAGACATGCACAATGGTGGGGGATGGGGTTTCCCAGACACTGCAAAGCTGAAGGCAGCAAGATTGTTCAAGGGCAGCTGGGCACTGACTCTGTTTTCTTCCCCTACTTGTGGAGGGTCCTTGTTGGTGCTGTGCTTAGCTCAAGAACTAAGAGAGCCTGGTATCTGTAAACATTTCCTTAAAGAGATGCACAAAGTCAGTTCAATTACATTTTTCTGGGTTTAGTTTGTTTCTCAACCCCTTTGGTACCCCATCTGGAAGGAAATCCAGTGTCAGTAGAATGCCTCGTGATGAACCCAGGAGTAAAGAAAAGGCCAAGCAAAGGTGGCTGCATTCACCTCTGGGTCCGTGGCTACATTACAGTGGGTGTGTGAGTTTGTGTGCAGAAGCTTTTCCTGTGGGTTAGGAATTTATCTTCAGTGATGCACATGGATACTACCATCTCTATTTATTTTATTTATTTGTTGTAGGTGAGAAAACTGAAGTTTAGAGAGATTAGGTAGAAGGCCCAGGCCTAGAATGTGTGACACCAGCACTTTTGGTGGAGGAGCTATGAGGGCAAAATTTTTCAGAGTATTACTCAAATGAGTTCCCAGTGAAAACTATCAAATTCTATAAATTTGCTAATTGATATAAAAAACAAACCAAAAAACAGTAATTCACACTTTGAATTTATTTAAAGTTTTAAACAATTTTAAATGCTGTAAATGCTGTCCTGAGCATTCTGAAAGCATTTCCCATGGGGCAAGACCACATGCATCCGAGATGATTGGTACATTAGGTGTTCTCTTTCCCCCAAATGACAATGGAGAACTTGAAGAAAGAACCCTGGCTTTGGCACCTGTGACTGATGCTCCATTTAGATGGGGACTTTCTTTGTCTGAGACATTCTGGTTACCTGTTCTGTTCATATGGGGCAGCGGGGAGCAATTACATCTAAGATAGGGCAACCAAAAGAGTTTAGAGTGATTGTACAAATTCATGACCACAAATCAAATAACAATACAATAAATCACATCACATATTTGGAAAGCTCCTAATGAAAAACCAGAATGGGATGGAGGCAACAACATATTTCCATAGTCCAAAATCTTTACTTTGAAAAGAAAATCTACATCAAAACTTAAAGAACCTTGAAGAAAATCTTTTAAGGCTAGGATCAGCATAGATGACTTTTTCCATTTAGTGCCTTCAAGTTACCAAAACACAGTTCCATATAGATACTTCTGTCAAGGGCCCTCATGTTCCAGCTCTAGAAGTAAGAGGCCAAGTCCACTGCCCATTTCTCAGTCAACAGCAATCTGAACGTTAGCTGCTTCTCCAACTTTTCAGGTTGCTGCAGCCTTAACGAAGGCCTGCCAAGAAAGAACTCCAAAGGAGCAATGCCATCTCCATTTTTCCAAATACTGAAGCCCATCCATCACCTAAAAATCTGCATTTCTAGACTGTCTCCAAACTCTACATGCAACCCTTGGCTGACTTCAGATCAAGCCTGGCTTCTGTGTGTAGAGATGACTTGGAAGAAGCCTCCCTACTCCAGAATTTTAGGACCTTCAGAAGCCTTCCTGTTCCTTTGCATTCACTTCCCTTAAATACTTCAACTCCGGGGTTGCCTGAAATCGTTCAATTAGAGGTGTATTTCTTGAGCTTGGCTTCTGTTAAAATGCAATACCACTGGGGGAGTTAATAGCAACTTTCAACTCAGTGTGAAGATGTTTATCAGATTGCTTTATGAAGGAGGTTGTGATTGAGCAGAACACTTGTTGCCCCTCCAGGAAAGCAAGAAAGTGATGAGGAGGAGAAAAGATTTCCCGAAGGGGAGAAGGCTAGGAATATGAACACCTTTGAATTACACCATTGTTTCTAGCTGGCCATGGTCTTAAGGGTTAAAATGCTCTCTATTCCTATCATGAAATCTTACCTACTTATCTGATAAACTATTCTAATCAAAAGCTACATCAAGTTTGTGTGTGCCCAATTTTTCTCTATCTTGACCAAATACAGGAAATGAATCACTTTGCAAAGCACATGGAGACCAGCCAAAGCAATCTGCAAGTTGTGTAATTCTGTCCCTGCTCTTGGCTCTATGTATCCATCAAGGACTTCAAGAGAAACCTCATTCTTATTCTCCCTTTCAAATGCACACGCCCAGATTTTTTTGGTAGACTTGTGAGCTTTGATTTTGCAACCTCTTGTTTTGGGAACAAGCAGAAAATAGTAACACTCCATTTGTTTTGTGCTTTTTCCTAGTGTTTTGTCCTCATATTGAGATACATTTAAATAGACTTTTAACTAGGAAAATACAGAGGATCCTCCATTCCTTGTGTACACACATACACATGCAGCGGCTTATAAAAACCATGTGAACATGAATTGATAGTCCATAAAACTCTATTTTTAGCATTGCATGAAAAAACCTGAAAGACAGGAGAACTAATTTTCCTGCATCACTCAGCCAAGCTATTGATCGGCAAAGCTTAGAACCAGACTCGTGTTTCAGATATTTCTGTTTTATTCTTGTTTACCGGAGTTGTACTAACTGTGGAAACTCACTATATTTTCTATTTCTGAAGCGGTTTTAAAAGCAACCAAAGTAGGCAGGTATATTATCTTTGTTAAGAGATGGTGTGATGTTCTCTCTAACTATACTTATCACTGAATTCAAGTGCAGGATCTTTATAAAGTCTCTGTGCCATTTTAAAAACTTAACTTCAAAAGCATACGAGGTAGACATGATAGTAAACTAAATGGAATTTAAAGGCAAATTCAATTTTCTTCTTAGAGCTGTCGTGAACTTCAATTCTGCTGGCCATATTTCATTTGTCACAGGATCTGAAATGAGTACATATTGTGTGCAATTGTGTAATGTAGTTGTCCTAAACTTTAATACATTTACTTTCGAGTGCCGTTTACAGATTGTTTCTCTAACACGCACAACCTGAGTTATTAAAGTGCACAAGGCCCTTATGAAGACCCTGTTTATAGCTCAAGTACAGAGCACAGGAATTCTAGCTAAATTACCTCCTTCTGCTGTTAGCCTGGTCTCCTTCATTTCAGACAGGCTACAAATCAAGAGAACTATATGTTCCTTTTCAATGAAAAGGAGAAATTCTTAAACTAGTACTTAGTGAATAACTGGTGCCAAAAGGCGTGGCTACATTTTAAAATGGATTTCTGCTTAGAATACATAGATAACGTCAAGATCTAATTGGAGTGACAAAAGGCACTGAAGAAGAGAAAGCAATAAATCAGATAATTAGAATGACTATCTCAGATATATCTGTCATTCAGCAGCCACCAATTTAGAGTCTATTATTTCTTCAAGGTCCGTGCAAGAGCATGTCATGTTTCTTGAACACTCTTAGTTCTCAGGGATACAGCCCTTCTCTGAATGCCCAGAGAATCTTTAAAGTGAGTCTGAACTCAGAGAGACCTCAGAGATCAGCAGGCTGGTTTGTGGCAGAGTTGGATCTAGAACCCAGGACTGTTCCTTGTCTCCATCCTGGGATAGGGCTGGTCAAATATATAGCTGGAGGGGAAAGCCTGAGGTTTTTGAGTGGCTTAGAAAATATGGGGCGCCCACGTTAAAGAAACTGTATGGAATTCTCATTGATAAAGACGATTTTAAGCGAGTATTACGATGTGTGTTGCTGCTTATCTATTTTGAATGCATCGCTACTACGGCAGCACCATCATATACTTTCAATCTGAGAGTCTCTTTCTAATAGCTTCACACATGAAAGACAACTTGGTTCTGTACTGAGTATAATCCACTTGGAGCATAACCTTGTCCCTTCTCCCTCGGTGTATAAACTTTTGGTATTTACTTCGAAGAGCAGAAATCTGAGACCACTCTTATTTTTTATTTTCTGTAAAAAATGCTGTCCCTTTTTTGGGGATGGGAGGTGAATACTTTGGATATAATTATTCATTCCAAGTAGTGGCCCCATTTTGGCTATAATATGCTTAGATGGGATCTTCTACCACCTGGCAGCCTGACTTGCTGATATTTCAAAGCCATGAAGCACACAAACATCTACACTCTGTGGCAAGTTTTGTTTGCCCCGCAAGGCCCCAGCCTAGACTGTCTATTGGTAGGGGGTGCACTTGCCAAGCCTCGTGTATCCCTGCTAATCTTCTCCAACACCTCCACTTTGTTTCTTATTGGTTTCTTGGAAAGGCAATTTCAAAATGTGAATAGTTAAGGAAATACAAGGTCAATGTGGCACAATATTTTGGCTTCCTCCAAATGTATACCAGCTTCAGAGAAATGGATACCCTATTACACTGTCAGGAGGAGGACAAATATTACAATGGTTTTCAGAGACTATTTAGAAATGTACACTAAAAGCCTTAAAAATGTAAATGTTCCTTTTGACCCCAGTAATTCTACTTTTAAGAATGCACTTTAAGGCCTGGTGTTGTGGCTCATGCCTGTAATCCCAGCACTTGGGAAGCCAAGGCCAGAGGATCACTGGATCCCAGGAGTTCAAGACCAGCCTGGGCAACATAGCGAGATCCTCATCCCTACAAAATTTTTTTTTAAGAATTAGCAGGGCATGGTGGTACATTCTTATAATCTCAGCTGCTGAAAAGGCAGAGGTGGGAGGATTGCTTGAGCCCAGGAGTTTGAGATTGCGGTGTGCTATGATGGAGTCCTTGTACTCTGGCCTGGGTGACAGAGTGAGAACCCATCTCAAAAAAACCCAAAAGAATTGCTTTAAGAAAATAATATTGGACATATGCAAATAATTTTGTTTGGGGTTAATGACTTTTTAATAGTGAAAACTTAGAAATATTCTATATGACTAATAGTAGGATATTGATTAAATAAATGCTAATATTCCCACATGATGAAATAACATATAGCCATTAAAATAATGTGGTAGACATATATCTAAAGACATAGGAAATATTAAATGTATGTTGAAAAGTAGAAAAAGATATCCAACCAGAATATACAGCATTATCTCAAATTTGTTTAAAAATTTAAAAAGAATATATGTGTTTATACATAGAAGTGTATATAGTAAAATATTAATGTTTACTATTTATGGCTAGTGAAATTATGGGTGATTTCATCTTTCCTTTGTGTATGTCTAGACTTTCTGCATTTTCTACAATGCACATTACTTTTATTATATATAATCCAAGAAATAAAAATGATTTACTTTAAAATGCAGCATCTGCACAGTAGGGAAAGCTGCCAGCTAGGCATTTGTCCTGGGCCAGAGAGGAGGTAGTCCTGGTGAGACCATGTACCATTCTCTGTGGTATTTCAGTTAGGAAGGCTTTCAGCTGCAAGTAACAGAAAGTCTAACAGTAGAATAGGCCGTGGCAATATTTATTATTTACCTATCATGTCTAGAGGTAGACAACTTCAGGATTGGCCTAGAGCTTCAATTGTTATCAATTTCTATCTTTCTGCTCTGCCGTCCTTACACTGTTGGCTTCTCAGCCTTATGCCTGTCCCCACCCAGTCTCAAGATGGCTGCTTCTTGCTTTCACAATCAAGACAGGGGAAAGGAGGAGGGGGCTGCACTGGCATGTCCAGAAAGCAAGTCTTCCTGGGGCAAGGGAGAAGGGGCTGGGGACTAGCTGTTTGAGCCAATCAGAAATGTTGGCCACTGGTGAGAAGGAGATGTTTTCTTTGTTGAGACATATCATAGGCTGATTATTATTTTTTTTTTTCTCATTACAGCTTCCTTAGGCTTATAGTTAGGAAAAAATTTTTCCACAATTCTGGCAATGAGTTGTTAGTTTTATTCAGTGTGAGTTTTTCTTTCTCTGTTTTTAGGGGAGTTGGGAGTAGATACATGAGGGTGTGCTATGCAGAAGACATTTGAAATGGAGGCACTTGAGTTTTCAAACACTCACATCCATTATCTCATAGGAGCACATGGGGTAAGTAGATATGGTTAAGAGGTAAGTATGAAATTATTCTGCCGATTTTACACATGCTGAAATTGAGAGCTAGAGAGACTAAATGATAAAGAAGACAGATGGTCATAAGTCAGGCTATATTTATAATGTCCAAGGATAACTAACAATAAGCTAGACTCAGCACAACAGGTCTTAGTACTTGTTCCAGGTCAGACACAATTTAGTACTATTGAGTTTGATTCCACTATCTAGTCTAATGGTAAAAAAGCATTTCAGAAATAAAAAAGACACACTATCTACAATATATTCTGGGAATCCAAGAGTTTCTTTTATTTCACTGTGGATATAACCACCTCAAGCACCACCTTTCTCTTGTGTGAATATTACCTTGAGTTAAGTAATTTTGCCTTATTCCCCTATCTGTAAAATGGGAATTATTTTATATAGTACTTGCCTTGCTGAGAGTTATTTGAATCAATTTGTTAATGTGCATAAAAGGCTTTTCAAGATCAAAAGTCCTAGGCATTACTGTTATAGTTCTTCTAATGGTGTATTTAGTGTACAATAGTTAAACCTCTTAAACAAAATACTGATGAAATGTTGAAATTCTCTGTAATACGTGTCACTTAGCTAATAATGTTGCTAGATGGCCAAGTGTCTATTTTAGTATTCTTCCAAATGAAATGAATCCAGAAAATAAAAATTAAATGAGTTTCACTTAGAAGTGAACTGAATTTTGTGATAGAGTTTATTTGACCTGCAGGCTTTGAATGTTCACACAGCAAGATTTTTGTGTCAAGTCACTATCACCTTTACTGTATTATCAATTCAGTCTAGCTTTATACTCCTTCTTACTGCTTTCCTATTATTTCCTACAGATAACTTTCGTTGAATGAATAAATTATTCTTCATCATGTGTTGCTAGATTTTTCGACTAAAATGCTTCCTCAACATTTATGAGCTGCCTTTCTGCACAATATAAACCCCTTTATCATGCCCATCCTTAACATTCTGCCGTGAAAATTTTCCTAGTGGTTTCATGTGTGTATACACTTCCTCCCTAACAGTAAGAACAGAAACTAGCTCCTTCACTTTCTTTGGCAAACCTAATGAAAATGTTATTAGTATAACAAACATAATATAGTCCTTTATGTTTACATAAATAAACATAAACAAAAAATACACATTACATAAACATATTCTTTTCAAAGCATTTTTTATATCTGTAAGTTCATTTGATCGTCAGTGGGGTGTGTGTTGTTATTCCTATAAAAAGTCTGCATCATATATATTTATACAATTTTTTTCTTGCCAAATGGAAAAACAATTCTATGATCAATTTGTGATTTATAAGGTCAGTAGAGAAACATGAAATTAATATTTTCATAATATTGCTTTCATTTTTGTCCATGCTCAAAACTTCCAGATAGGAATATTAGGAGAATGCAGGCCAGAGAGGTTAAAAGATATGCCTGAAGTTACATGCTACTTGGTGAACAGTATGGGACCAGAAATTTGAGAAAGACATTCTACACTGGTAGAAATGATAGGAGGTGGACATACTTCTTCAGTGGCAAAGAGGTCTGGAGGAGCCGAATGATCTTTAAAAAATACTTTTTCAAGCTCATGAAATTATCCTACCAGCAACCATCGAGCATTTCCCAAGCCAAGCACAATCTCTTTATAAAAATAACCAAGGCCTACTGCCTACCCTCAAGTGGTTTTGTGACTTGTAGGTGAGACATACACTTAAGTAAGTCCCTGCAAATCAGTGGAAACTGTCCTTTGGGAAATCAGATAAAATCACATTCACTGTGCCTGTTCAACCTGGGGGAGTGGGAGTAGAAGCAAGGGATGGGAAGGAGTAAGAAAACCTTTACAAAAGGGTAAACCATATCAATAAATGGAAATAACAAGAAGATACCAATAACTTTATGTAAAACTAATTAGCACTCATGTCACTATATTATAATTATTTGTGTGTTTATCATTGCTGCTGATCTCTGAGCTCCTCGTTGCCATAAACAAACCATTTTGTGGCAGAGACTGCTAGTTGGACACCAAAATTCATTCTCCCCTCCTTCCTTAGCACCAGAATTCTGACTTTTTGGCTGGATGAGTGACACTAGAATAAGTTTGTATCTCCCAGCCTTCCCTGAGTATGTGACTAAGTTCTGGACAATAAAATGTGAACAAAATTGTTAATTAAGTGAGAGTTCTGGGAAAGACTCCTTAAGGGGAAGAGGTATATACCTTCTCTGTCTTTACTTCAATCTTTCATCCTACTGCTTGGGATACAGATGTAGCAGCTGATGTTTCAGCAACTATCTTGGACCAAGAGGTGACCCTGAGAGTAAAAACCAAAACAGGGGAGAAAGAAAAACCCTGGGTCCCTGATGATTCTTTGGAACTCCCATCCCCTCAGCTACCTGACTTCAGTCTTATTTTACACAAAATGATAAACCTGAGTGTGTTTATGCCACATAATTATGTTTCTGTTAATAGTGGCTGAAACAAATCTTAAACAATACATGTCATATCTCTGATAGCATGGTTCCTAAATTGGCAGTTGCTCAGAATTCATGCACTTTAAATTTTGTTTAATTACTTAAAACTGCCTTATTCCAAAAAGAGTTAAAGACAGGGTGCTAAACAAATGGCTGAAAAATTTGAAATTATACCATCTTACCAAGGAAGAGCATAAAGACTAAATCAGGAAAACAAATGCAAGATCAGAGAGTCGGTCCTCAAGACACAAAATCATAGAAATTATACAGAAAAATATAAAGACAAATGCTGCTCTGCTAAGGAGGAAAATCTGGCAACATATGGATAATATGGAAAATAAAATAAAAAATTGGGAGTAAATAATTGGCTCTACGTATAAGTTGCTAATACATTAAAGGACAAAAATCAAATTAAAAATGATAGTTGAGGACCGACCCTTATCAAAGCAGGGCAAGATTGAGCTGCACAACTGGTGGGTAGTACTTGAGGCAATACAATGAACAAGTAAAATGATGACAAAAATGAGCTAGGTCAGGGAACCATGTGCTAAATAGGTGCTGGTAATTTTGATTTATTTAACAATGGCTGACGGCAATTTTTCTGTCCTAAACATTTTATAAATATTAACTCATTGAGTTCAAATTACTCCCTTATGATAGAGTTATTGTTATTATGCCCATTTTTCAGATTATACCCATTTTTTAGATGGGAAATTGCAGCCCAGAGAGTTCATATTACTTGCCCAAGATCACATAGGAAGTGGGGGAACAGGATTTTACCCAATGACCAACATTTTAAAGATGAAAAGTATTACACATTATTATTAGTTCTTCTAAGGTATACTGTAGTGTACAGCATACTGATGGGCAGACCAGTTTCTTGGCTCCTTTAAAGCTACTTCACATTTTGAAATTGTGGAAAAGGAAGGGAATCTGGAAAGGGCCTAGGAAAAACAAGTTAAAAGAAGAGTCACAGGATAAAAAATTAGACTCCTGAGAAAAAGATAAAGTTGCTGAATGTATTTAATTTAGAAAAGATACCAAAGAATTTCAACCTCCAGTGAGAGTGTAGTCAGATAAAAGAAAGAATTATTTGATCGTGATAGCTATAAAGGAAGGTGTTGGAATCTCTGACCTTGATAGTTCTTAAAATGAGGATAGATGATGCAAAATATATTTGCAGCCACATGGATGGAACAGGAAGTCACTATATTAAGTGAAATAAACCAAAGCACAGAAAGACAAATATTGCATGTTTTCACTCATAGGTAGGACCTAAATAAGTGGATCTCATGAAGATAGAGAGTAGATTGGTAGTTCCCAGAGGCTGGGAAGGGGAGGAAGGAAGGGGGGAATGAATAGAGGTTGATTAATGGGTACAAATATACAGTTAGATAGCAGAGATAAGACCTAGTGCTCAATAGATCAGTAGGGTGACTATAGTTAACAATAATATAGTTAACAATAATCTATTGTGGCCCGACATGCTGGCTCATGCCTGTAATCCTAGCACGCTGGGAGGCCAAGGTGGGAGGATTGCTTGAGCTCAGGAGTTAGAGACCAGCCTGAGCAAGATCAAGACCCAGTCTCTACTAAAAATAGAAAAATTAGCCAGGTGTTGTGGCACATGCCTGTCGTCCCAGCTATTCAGGAGACTGAGGCAAGTAGATCACTTGAGCCCAGGAGTTTGAGGTTGCAGTGAGCTGTGATGACCCAGGGTGACAGAGTAAGACTCTGTCTCAAAAAAAAAAGAAAAAAGAAAAGAAGAAAGAAACAATAATCTATTGTATATTTCAAAATAGCTTGAAGAGAATAATTCTAATGTTCCTAACATTAAAAAAAATAAATGTTTAAGGTGATGGATATCCCAGTTACTCAGATTTGATCTTTACACATATGTATCAAATATCACATGTACCCCAAAAATATGCATATTATGTATCAAAAAGATTAATTCTGAAGATATAAAACATTTGTATCACTTCCTCCATATACATTCTTCTGAATTAATTCTTACAATTCACATAAGTATATGTAAATTCTGAATGCTTTCTCTGCCTTTCTCTCCCTTTTCTTCCTGGAAACTCTTCCTCATCCTCCAAGATTTGGCTCCAAGATCATCCCCGTTGAAGCTCCCTAATCCTCACTCTTCCCCTTCCCAAGTGCAGTTGACTGGAGGGAGCTTCAAAATTTGTAGCCAGTCTAGACTTCGAGCTATTTTCCCATTGTGTTTGCAATTATTTGTTCACAAGCAACAGCTCTCAGACAAGTTAGGAGCTTCCTAGGGTAGGAAACCCCCCGCACAGTGATAGGCACATGCTTACCACTGAAGAATAACTTGTTGAAAGAAAAAATAAATGACCAATTGATTAACCATATACCATGTTCTTATGAGGACTAGTGTCGTCCAGAGAGAGCAATATAGTTTTACAACTGTATCTTGAAATTTGACAATGATGATGTGAATACACAGATTCCACTGTCCCGGAACAATATTAGAAATAGAAGCCAAAGCAAAGTGCCAAGAAAATAGTCAGATGGGGGTTACCAATTATTTTTCTTTAGAGAAGTCACCTGCTGACCTTGCTATCTATGGCCAGGACACATCATTGTTGATTCTCACACCTTTGTCCTTTAAAGGGTAAAGACAACATGCCCTGCATAGTACTCAGAACAATAGGAAGACAAAAAGAAGTGGGAAATTTGACCTTGCTCTTCACAGTTTCCTTGAGAATTTTTAGTAGTTTTATTGTGAAGCCTTAGTACTTCTGCTATGACCTCTGTATACCCCAAGGTCAGGTCAGCTTCGCACATAGCTTATGGATTAAACCCTTGGTACCATCCTAGCGCCAGCCCGAGCTTTAACTGGTCTCAAAAACATGCACCCGAACCTACATATTCTCTTCTTTTGATTTACAAGGGATGGAGGCTCCTTTTTAAACCTAAGGTTCAACAGACAGTAGCTAGAATTTATGCTGAAGTGGAGTAACAGGCTTTGGAGCCGAGCAGTGTCCTAATGCAGGTGAAAAGCATGTATTGATTACTTAAAGAAAGTTAAAATAAAAGCAATTTTTCTCCCCATTTCGGCACATTGCAGCTTTTGGCCTATCCACTCATAGCTAAAAAAGCATTCTTTCCTGATAATCAAGCTTCAGCTGTCTGAATTTCAGGCCGAGCCTCTCCTCCTGAGCTCTGCTGAAGAGCTGCTTTAATTAACCATTATACCACAGATGTTATTGATTTTTTTTTCAAATCTGGTTGAAACATCATTGTGCTGGATCATGGCCAAAACTAAGGCCTGAATTTGTGTGTGTGTGCGCTGCTTTTACTCCTTCTGCATACCTTATTAGTCTCCATGTCTGTTAAGTGCAATCCTTCGTATTAACTCAGAAAATACAGAATTGATTTTTAGCCCAGCAGCCGTGGTCTAAGGGCTCCTAATTTGAAATCTGAAAACCCCAGTTGCTGAGGAAGTCTTTCTGCTGTTACTCCACACTTCCTTGAAGTAAGCTTTTTATTCTTTAATTTAAAAAAGAAATCTCCTTCTGCCTGTTACTTCTTATTCTTTCTCACACACACACACACACACACACACACACACACACACACACACACACACACACTTGGAGGTTTCATAGGAACATGAGCCATTCTTTGCATTTTGAACATGTTTGTGGTGAAAGGCCCCCCAGAGCCTATCCTCACCTGTCCTAAATGACCAGCAATGTAGATTGTATAAGATTTTGAAATTGAAGTGTCTCAACACTTTCCATATTTTGGAGGAAAATTTGGAAGAACTTGAGTAGCATTCACTTTGAGCAAATTGCAGGATATCAGAAACAACAGGGCATCTGCATTCCTTTTGCAATCCATCTTCCAGGGATGATAAACTCAAGGAGCAAACGATCACAGTAGGCTCCTAAATTCTGATAAGGTTTCTGTGAGTTTAGTGATACGTTCTTTAAACGTAATTTGAAGCTTTTAAAATACTGTAATGGCAGCTCTTGACCTTTAAAAATCACATGGAGCAAGAGGTGGTGAAAAATGTTTATTTACTCTGCATTAGTGGCTAACCTCCTTTCCTTCCGAGAACCACTAGTTCTTTTATACTCGGGAACTCACGCATGTCACCCCCATTCTTCCAATGCGAACCAGACAGGCCACTTGAGCTAGAGAAACAATGGCCTGTAGTCGGTCCTATGCCTCAGTGCGAAACAACAATGCAGGCCTCTTGACGAATTCTGGCGTCGCGAGTGGAATCTTGCAGTTCAACATGTCTGCTGAACAGAAGTTGGAAAAAGAAAAGATCATCTTGTAAACAATTAATTAATGTTTGTCATGAATTATCATTTTTACTTCCTTCTCAAGAGGCTCAAAGGGAATAAAAAGGCATTTTTGCAGGTGGTGGCATTCAAACTAAGGGCAATCAAAGGTTTGAGAGCTGAGGCACAGCACTCTGAGTCTCTAAGGGTGAATGGTGCTAGGATTAGAGCACAGCAGGGGGTTGAGGGCTTCAGGTGTGAAGCTTAATGTTTGTGATCAGCAAAAAAAGTCTTGAATTTATCTAAACTGCTCTTCTGCTAACAGTACTTCTAGCACATAAATGTTCTGAAACTGACAAGTGTTCTCATTGCTCTTCTAATGCAAACATGATCTGCATTTGAAAGATGCATCCCTTTTGCCTAATTTAGAATGTGCATCACAAAGAGCGTTAGATGATGACCCCACAAAGAGATAACACACACACACACACAGACACACACATACACTTCACACACTCCAACGTGCATGCTGCATTCATACACACACATGCAAACCATCTCTTTCTTGCCTGATCTTCTCTGAAGCTCCCAGCAAGGATCCTGCAAGATTGTTTTTCTTTAGATTATTAAACCAGCAGTTGAGAACTAGGACCCTCAAGAGTCATCTGACCAGTGAGTTCCTCTGATACTCTACTGAATAATTCCTTTTCATTTAGGTTTGAATAATTGCCTAGAATTTATCATGCTGCATTTTCATTTGTAGTCTTTCTTCTGCCTCCCTGCAGCACCGCCAACTTTTATCAGTAGCAAGATATTAAAGAGTATACAATATATGTAAAAATGTAAAACACACACAACACCAAAGATATTAAAATTTCCTAAAGAATTATGACACATTTGCAACTCCTAGAACCAAAAACCTAGGCATACTTTTTACTTTTTAATTTGTGTATATTCATGGGGTACAAGTACAATTTTGCTACAATGATACACTGCACTGTGGAGAAGTCAAGGCCTTCAGTGCATCCATCATGGAGCAGTAGACTCGGAAGGCAGGCATTCTTAACAGAAGGTTACTCAAGTCCATTTCAATGCATTCCTTAATGAATCCTCTCCATAATCGACTGCTGAACTCTAATTAAATACCCATTTTCTCTCTGTATCATCAGTAGATGTCACCTACTGGGAGAGCTCTAAAAAGAAACTAGGTTAAAGGTTGATGAGACATCACTTAGTGAAAGAGTCATAGGCAAACTTGAAAGGACCAAGATGAATCTGAGACTCTTGAGTTTTTAATCTAACCTTCCAAAATTCTCCCCTATCCCATGGTATCCACCCATTTTTTTTTCTGCATTCATATTTCCTATTCCCTTTAGTATTCACTTACCATCATGCAATAAACACAAGTTCTTGGGGCATAAAGCCTGGAGGCCCTCAGGGGTCCAAGATGACAAAGTTAAATTTTGGCACAAGTTTGACTCCTCTTTCCTTGACTCCCTTGAAGCTAATAAAGCTGAGTGCTGCTCTGAGGTTTATGTTCACCATCCTAGACCCTGTCGTGGGGTTTTCCCTTGAATCTAAGCACGTAATACAAACGTGTGGGCTTAAACTTAGCAAAGACCCCTGGAAATAATAGAAGAGTTTGGGTAGAAAGGGCCAAAGTGGAATATCATCAGGTTAGGGATAGGAAACAAGATTTAGAAAGTTTAGAAGACAAGGGACATGGGAGGAGAGAAAACCACACAACTCATTCGACAAGAATGGAAAGAAGTTGTAGAGGTCAAGAAGCCTCTTTTCTGAAATTTCTGGAACCTCTGGTTTGTTAATGTCTAACATTAACAAATGGGCAAATGACTTACCAGAAAAAGTAAATTAATGTCTCAAAATTATCAAAGTACTTCAAACCCAGAGGTCTACTTTTTAGTTTGGTTTCCCACTTTTTGTAAAGATATTAAAATCCCATTAAAAGCCATTAGTTAACATTAGCCAACTGCTAATCGAATTACATATAAAAACGGTGAAAAGGTAACAATGGGTGTGATTAACCTGAAAAAGAATAGAATTCATTCCACCTTATACCCAAAGGATCACTTTAGACCTGTGCCAGGTACACTGGGGTTGTTTCTAAGTTCCAGGATCTTGGGTCATGGTCTGTGGCTCTGCTGGTGGCCTACCCCAATCCCACACTGTCTCTCTGAACCTGCCTGATCTTCCCCCACCCCCTTGCTGAACAACATTCTGCATGTGGCACTGTCTCCAGGCCAGATCATGTGTTTGAGGGGAGGAACTCCACCGTTACTCCCTGCCTGCTTGGCGCCAGGCCCCACGCCCACATGCTTACTACTCTGGACGGCTAAGATAGCTAGCAGTCACTAGGGGCTTGAGGGGAGGCCTCGAAAAGGGCTCCAAGAAAGTGAAAAATTCAAAGACTGTGTGGCTTTTGTTGGTATGGGTTCAACTAGGTCTAGATCTAACTAGAAAATGTTTTACTGTGGGATGAATTTTTACAAAATTAAGAACATTTAGCTTTAAAATAAATGGCATTAAGCCAACCATAAAATACACATGCAAAAAAGTATCGCCTGATGCCTTCCCCCCTACCAGGAAAGACAGAAATTGAAAAATCGATAGCAAGGGCTTTCCTATTCTTTTAATGTAAACAATTAGATTCCCCCAACAAGTGTTTAGCTGCAAGGTGCATTAACCCAAAGCAACAAACAATACTTTCGAGGAGTAAAAACAAGGGTTAGTTTTAAGGAGTATTACTAGGAATGTATCTTCCTCCTATGGCAGAAAAACAGGGTTTTGCGGGGAAAAGTCCTCCTATAAATAATGAATGCCCCCCCCCACCACCACCCAAGAACGAGCTGATGATGAAGGAATTAAAAATTGGTACCACTTGAACAGCTCTACTGGTTGGATCTGTCTTTTCCAAAGGGATTGACCTTTCCAGGACTTCTGTCTGCGTGAGAGGACCCACCCACCCTGTTACTATTTTAAGGGGATCTGTGAAAGTCTCCTTATTTTACCCCTCCCCCCACCCCCATTATGCCACCACTGTGTGCTAGTGCTTGAAATTAATCAAGGGCCCCTTCTGGGAAAGGGATTCCTCTTTGAGAGAAGCGGAACCGGACACTTCTCCGCCGTCCCCGTCCCCTCGCCCTGCCGGCGCCCGCGCCCCGAGCTCCCCAGACAAAGCCCGCGACTCCCGCGGACGCTGCGAGGAGCCGCAGACCTGCCCTTGCCAGACAGCTGCTGTTTGAACCCAGTTCTGACCGTAAAATCAAAAGTGGGTCCGAGGGATGCGGTAAACACTGTGCAATGAGCCTTTTGAAGGCAGCTGATGCCTCATTTGGGGTGACATGTTGTGGCTGATGAGTGTGGATGATGTGGGGTTTCCGATAAGTGCCTCATCAGTATCCTCATCATGCTCGTGTTGCTCCGCCGCGGCGTGTGCCCTGACTTGATTGTAATTGCCCGAATCTGCTCCCGCTGCTCAGGCGCGCACAGTAATATGCAATAAAACAGCAAGAAGTGAATGTTAACCATCTGAGTTCTGACACGGCGGCTCTGCAGTTCAAGATCTCCATTAAGGACAGGGGGGAAAAAAAAAGCCTGTAAGAAAAGAAGGAATCGGAAAATTCCCAGGGTCTGCTTCCAAGGGAAAGTCCAGAAATTAAGGAGCTGTTTAGTGTTCTTGGGCCCTCACAGGTAGAGACTAACAGGTAGTTTGCTGGTATTTATTTATAATTAAATTTTTTTTTACATCCCAGGTGTCCCTGCTCTTGCTCGTTAGCCCTAATAGCGCGCGCGCCGCCGCTGCCTGTCCCCAGGTGTGGGTGGTGGTCAGCAGTCTTCGGGGTAGGCGGAGCCCCCAGTCAGGGTCCTGGGGATGCGGCGGGTTGTTTCAGGTACTGCATTCATAAAACCCAATTTTTCACCCAAAGAGGTGGACACCTGAAGCATTGCTTCATCAAATCACCCACTGCCGACTGGCTTGGTTTGCAACTTCACTAACATGCAGAGTGACGTAAGTTGTCTCTTCTGTTCTTTCCACCATTTCCACAGGCCGAGGGAGGCCTCCTGTAATACTTGGAGACGAAACCTGATAGCGTCCGAGCCCCCTGGCCCACTCCTGGGGAGTGAGCTGGTCCTCAGGACTGTGCACTTAGTCTTCAGCTGTAAGAAAAGAAAGCCTGTTTGGGGAAAGAGACCTTAGGTGCGTGTGGAGTGATCACTTTTCCTTCTTCAGATGAAATATTTTAAATGAGGGGGCAGGGGAGTAATTGTAGTTTATTTTTAAAGAAATAAGGTAATTTTCCTAAGTAAAGTTAGACTTTGTACAGTCCGGATTTCAGTATAGATCTGATGGTAAATATGTACACTTGAAAATCTAATTTCCCTATTATAAACCTACTTTTCTTAGCTTCACCCCCTTTCATTTTTTTACCCTGGAATATACCATAATTGCTTGTCCTTTTGTAGGTAAAAGCTACTATCCAACCTATTGTCTACTTAGGAACATTTCTTAAAGCATCTCGAAGAAAATATGATATGCTTTGTGGTTTCCTGTTAGCTGAATCCTTTGGGAAGCCAGTGGCAATGGTAACTTCAGAATGAGATTTTCATTACATATGGATATCTTTACCATTGTTTTTTATCTTAAAGAAAGTAGGATTTGCTCAAAAGCATGTGTTCTTTTTTCTCCCTCATTTCCAGTAGCAACGTCTTTTCAGAACTTTACTAACAATGTTTGGCCTCTGGGTTTTCTCTTTGCTTAAAAAAAAAAAAAAAAAAAAAAAAAGCCTCATGTCTGAAACTAATGAATTCAGCCTGCACTCCCACTTGGAAGCCCCTCTACAGATGGAGTTTCATTAACTGTTTGAATATCTGTATCAGTAACTGCTCAAGAGAAACAATTCCTGCCCACATGGATAATTAATGGAACACTTCACAGGAAAAGACCATCTCTTACAGTAACTACCTGGCCCTTGCTTAGCAAACCTGTGAGGTTTAACTTCCTCCTGCCTGTGCCAGTGTTTCCTAAAAGCAGCCAGAAGCTCCTTTTCACATGGCATGAGTGACTGTAACTGCCTTCTTAGCCCTGTTGTAGCGTACCTGGTCTTGCCTAAGTTCCTGGTAAGTTCAGCTTGGGTCTTAGGTCAACACAAGAAGAGAATGAAATTACCCGGTAGCTGTTACCCTCAATAGTGCCCTAGGAGGCAGCCTTTCTCTCCACCCCACGGACATCCTTCTCTGATAATAACGGCCTTCTCCATTCCTTATTATAAGGCAAATTTTTGGATCAAATTCCCATATGGGGTCATCTCATTCCAGCTTTTAGAATTCTCCCCTGCAAATTCAAGTAGAGAAAATCTATTTACTTCCTGCCTTAACCAGGTGTACAGTGTTAACAGGTCTGTGCTTTTACACAGCTGTTGCTTTTTATCCAAGAAGTGGCTACGTTTCAGAGGTGATTCCAGGATAGAGTTCTGGCTCTTCTAATTAACTTAGTATTCTATTGCAGTTTATAAAAGATATTCCCTTAACAGGTGACATACAAATGAAGGATTTTAAGTCTCTTAAAAACAGACACCTTAAATGAATACAATTTTAAAATGCTAAAAGATAATAATTGTATGAGAGAAGCACAAATGTATAAACAATTTCAGCGAAAGTGTAAATACCCTAAATCGGTGTGCTGTAGGGGTGTACCCTTGGAGGAAATAAGTTAAACCAGAAAATGTTATCAAATGCTACTAGGACAGTAGCAAACTTCTTCTCAGAAACTGATGTGTGTGTCATTTTTTTAATCAAAAAGTGATTATAAAGAATGTGCAAATGAGCAAATAATTTAAAAAATATATTTTGCACTGGTTTTAAATATTCTGTCATTAACTAGCATCAATTTGTTTTATATGCTAGCTCATAGAAGTAGTAAATTGAAAAGGAAGCTACATAGAACTTTTTAGATGTAGAATATATGTGTGCTTTTAAATTAATATTTAAGTATTTGCATGTATATAGTGTGTGTTCACATAAATCTGAGGTAAATGTTTGCAAGAGTTTGCTCCCCAAAATAGTTTTCTACTACAGCAATTAAGAAAAAGTAGTAAAAGGAGGAAAATGCAAAAAGCTTTTGTTAAATGGCAAGTTTAATCAGTAAGAACGCATAAGTCAGCTTTTGCTTTCATTTTTATTTTTTTCGTAAGTCAGCTTTGAGACAGTGTGTCTTAGCAAACCTGATTGGATTCAGGCTCATAAGTTCTGGCTCTGAATTCTGTACAAGTTGAACGATGTATAAAAATTGCAGCATCAACATTTCGTTTGAAAAAGATTCCAGGAAAAAAAATACCCAAAAAATAACCTTGTGGTAACATTTCAGCATTAATAGCTGGGGTTGCCATGGACATCAGAAAGCAGCTTAGTATAAGATCTGCTGCCTGAGGTTACTTGTGGGGGATGGACACAACTAGGATGCCCAGTATGTAGGGCAGCAGCATCTGAGGAATGTAGGGTCTTCACTCCATGGGGCCTCCACAGATGCTGTGTGCTATTGGTAGTGGAAGAGAATGGATCTATATGCTTGTTATATCCCTGGGAAGGGAGAAATAACTGATACCCTAGAATTTATAGAAAGATTCAAGTTACTTGGCCAGGCAATATGAGCAGTGTTGGAGGATCAGTTGGTGACCCCATGCAGTTGCCCAGGTCCTAGTCCTTTTCCTATGTGCTGTATTTTATGGGAATGTTTAACCAGGTATCCTTCTAGATTGTAGGTTAGCTCAGATCAGAATTGACCCCAAGGTGCAAATATGGATCAAAATTTGGTAAGCTTTGGGCCAAAACCAGCAAGAGTCATGGAAGGACTCCTTCCAGAGCCAAGTCTCAAATTTGAGTTTATTCAAGCAAAGCCTTAGGGCAGCCTTGATATCCCCAAATAAATCGCCTCTCCTGATGGAGCTCCCAAACTCCCTGGCCACCTGGACAGACTTTGGGGCTAGAAATAAAATGTGTCCTCAGTTTAGAAACACAACACTGGGGTTACAAAGGACAATTTAACTTATTATAACTTAATATATTCTATTCCATGACCACATAGAAGGAGCTTTAATGATTAATGGTAAATTCATAGTATGGTGTCTGTTAGTATATTAGTGTCACAAGGAGACTGTCTTAAAGATAATGAAAATGGTGGCTGTTATGGGTATAGCAGAGAAAATCAGCAAATACCCAAGTGTTGATGAATAAGACATTCCCATCTTTCCTAAATTTGGGACAAAAGAGACTAAGGAAAGACCTGATTTTTATTCCTTTCTTTTAGCCAATAAGAACTTACAAAGAAAAAGAAATCCATGGAATAAACTAGTAGTGTGCCTCAAAACAGACAAAGGGAATGCAAAATTAAATTCGTGATGTGAAAGGAAAAGCACAATGAAGCCTTCTAGATGAGATATCTTTGGAGAAAATTTCAATTTCACTGTTTCTTTTCTTTCTTGCTTGCTTTATATTTTTTCACAGATACGCTCTGTGGAAAGCATGAAAGCCTTTTTATTATTTCTTATTTTCTTTTTCTTTTTACTATGTGGTATACATTCTTTTTTTTAATTTTACTTCCAATGTTGAAGCAGTTCCCATTTTTCTGGTTTTGTTTTTGACACCTAGCTGTGACCAACAATACCTTCCATTCAATCCTTTCTTTCATCTGCTAGGTTTCTCTTATTTCCTTCATCTCTCCTTTTCCTTCAACTCCTCCCTTACCTCTGATTAACCCTTGCAGTTCCAGGTATAATGTGATTCTTATAAAGATGCATTTCTTTCTTTTTTTTCCCCCAAGCCCAACCTACTTTTTTCGTAAACTCAAGTCTCCATCCATGATTCTGTCTAACTAAATTCATTCTTTTTAGCATTCACTCTTTAGGATTTACAGTGAATTTAGGATTCACTCTTTTTAGCAAACAAGGAACTCATATGAATTTATTGTATAATACATAATTTTGCCTTTGTTTTCAGCATGTTTGTAAGATCCTATCTTCCTAAGGAGAATAAAGTATATTTTAGTCTGAGCATAGAACAGTACCACCAACACCTTTATATTGTATTGACTTGTTAAGTCGCTGACTTCTGAGGGTCACTAACACAAAAATAGGACATGATTTAAACATGACATAATGTCCTTTGTCAAGTTTTTCATATGTTTTTTCCTTATGAAAGACTGCATATTCCATTGAGTGGCATTTATGTCAGGAAAACCTCTTTAGGGAGCTAAATATATGAGAGATAAACTAAAATTTAAAGTTGCCAGATAATTTCAGTATCTTGAGTTTCCAGGCACATGGCAATGACATTTGAGTATATTCATAATTTTTCACCGTGAAAATCCCAAATTTATAAATGAGACTTATTTTAATACCCTCGCTATTCCTAAATATTTGCTTTTTTGCTGTATTCTTCCACATGTTTATATTTTGATGTTATATTTCTCTATATTAGGCTCTGAAACACAAGGAAAAAATAATGTTCTTGAAAACTAGAGATTATGTTTGCTTGTGGATATGAAAGATGTAAGCCTTTCTTAAAGTCAGAGAAATAAAATTCAAGTATGAGTATTTATCAGAAAAAAAAGTCTTTCGTTCTACCCAGAAGGAGATTTTTTTAAACTCATACTTTGACTAAATATTCAGAGTTCATACTATACAAGAGTCTCTAAGTTAAGGAACTTATGGGAAAATTGATGAATGTGCAAAATATTTTGCATAAACCAACAATGAAATTTTTTACAAACTTAACTTGGAAGCTTCTTTTTTGGTAGTATTTTTCCACTTTGCAAATAAGACTTAAGGAAAGTACTTTTAATTTTTTTCTCTTCCAAGAAATAGTTTATTTTTAATACAGCATAGAAATAAATCTTTACTATGTAAAAAATGTATTGAAGTGAAGCCTTGAGTGAATGTAAACTTTGAAAAACTTAGGAAAAGCTTTGGATGTTTGTGACAATAAAGTCATTTATTCCATCCAATTTAGGTCATTAAGTAGAGCAAATTTAAAATACATGAAATAAATTATCTTGAGAAAAAGACTGTATTTTAATTAGGAATAAATTGAAATGTGAAATATTAAAGAAACATTAGAAACTATTTAATGTAATATTTTAAAAAATATTTTGAAAATTGTTTTCCAAATTCAGAAAATACATTAACTCTACAGGCTCGTGTAGTACTAAAAATCACAGAATACAGAACTGATCTTCTACATGCTACTCTAAATTAGCCACATTACTAAAAATAGTTAATCATCCAAAACATTTGTCTGTGCATTGCAAATGATTTTTTGATACAAGTGTCATATTTAATGTCAAAATTCATATTCTTAAAAGTTTATTAGGTAGATAGGTATAGTAAATGATCTTTTTTATCTTAGGAACAGTTTCTCTTTTGAGTATTGTCTTTATTTTCTTAGTTGTCACTTGCAGCATAAACTTTCATTTTCATTGATTAGACTTAAACAATAATGTTTTTATTTATACTATGTTGCAGGGAGAGATTTTTGAGCATAAATGAATTGCAAAGCCTATGAATTTTGAATATGCTTTTTCTTTTTTTCATGCAAGTGGAGGTATTGTACCAGTAAAATATGCTTTCAGGATTGCTAAGATATCACATTCTTTTAATAGACAACAGTAATTTTCTCCAGCTACATTATGTCTCTATGTGTCAGTCTAATAATTATATGCTATCAGTTTTGTGTCATTTCCTCTGGCATTCCCGGTCTACTGTGCACCACTTTTAACTGTTTTACTTTATTCAACATACTCTCTAATTGCCATATCAAATTGAACACATTTTTAAGTATAATGCGTTTGACTATAAACCATGGATTTGCAGTTGAGTATGCATTTACATCAAACTTATAGCTTTAAATTTCACTTAGGAGAAAAGCCTTATATTTTAATGCAGGTTTTGAATGCAGATTTACTATAAAATAAGTGAATAATAATGCCAGGTTATTTTGCAAAGTGTTCTTTTATGCAATCACTGCATTCAATACAATCACAAAATGGCTGCCCAACAGGTGGTCTTTTCAGAGTGTTAAGCCACAACAATCAGAACAAAAAGGACACCAGAATCTAATGTTCTCAGAATTTAAAAAGCTGTTCACTTTCTTTTGTTAATTTTCAGATTTAGCCATGTTCATTATTGTTGAGCCCCAAATGCAAGACATTCTTTTTTGACATTTTGCCCTAAATAGACACTGACTGAGGCTGACTCTCCAGCTAGCTGTTTTGTCACATGTGAGCGGAAACTAGTCATGAACAATGAGTGTGCATTCTTGGTTCTTAAATGGCTAAGGAAAGGCCCAGTTTTGACATGCTGCAAATCTGGCAAAGTCTGGGTTAACAAAAGTGTGTTTGACAAAAGATGACGTTTCTTTTCCTATATTTCCCCCAAAAGTGTTTAATTATGTCCTACACATTTTCTTCTTCTTTTGCCTGGAGGATTATATGTCCTAGTGACAAGCTCATTCACTCTTTGAGGTTATCACATGGCATTATGGACCATACCATTCAAAACTTCCTTTGGAAGAAACTGTTCTTTAACCAATAATTGTTCAGTTAAGGGAAAAGGATTAAGAAAATATATATATTATGTATATATTTTATGTGTGTGTGTAGATATATATATTTGTAGTGCTACCATTACATCGTGCTGGCATTTTATAAGGTAAAGTTGTTTAAGGGGCTTATCAGAAAATTGATAAATGTGGCAATGTAATTTTCTAAGCAAAATATCAGGCTACATTAAATATAAGAGGAAAAACATTTCAAAGAACTTGAATTTATAAATAGACAAATGAATAAAAGAAGAAAATAAAGAAAATAACTTTTATACAGTACTTAAATGTAGGACTTAAAGTGTACCTTCAAGTAAGTTGTTAAATGTCATCCATCATTGTAAAATGTCACCTTTTAAATTGAGCTTTTAAAAATATCAATATGTACAAAGCATGGCATCATTTATATTTCTGCAAAGCTAAATAATCCGTCACTTAGGGAAAGAGTCTAGTAATAGGTGTTTGTGAGAAGGGCATATACAGATTTTATAATATGAATAAATTGAAGTAATGTGTATATAATAAGTTCCCATTCATCTGCAATAAACAGGAAAGTTTAAAATAACTGAAGTGTTTTTGTCTACATGGTATTATAGAAAGACAGAAACAATAAAAAAATTTTTGCATTTAAGAGTCTTACTTAAACTGCAATGTAGAGCTGCTCCAGATACAGCTGAGTCACCCATACCTGCTGCATCAACAGTATTGTTCAAAGAACACTGATGTGCAGAATGGTGAACCTGAGGCATTTGGAATTCTGACATCTTTGTAATCATCAAAAACAAGGTTCCATTATATGTGGTAGAGTTTTTAAAAACCTCTTCATATTATCTTAATCCTTGATACTCAGTAATGTGTTTATTATAAGTGGAACTTTCAGTTTCGAAGACATACAATCTTTAAAAAACAGTTTATTGTGATGTTCATATCCTTTTTTAGACTGGCTTAAACAACTTTCATTGTTCAAGGATTCTAAAGCTTTCTAGTTTAGAGAGTTTCAGCCTAATCACCTAAAATTCTACCTGATTTTTAAGGTAGACCTAATTTTCCCCATGTAAATTTGAATTGGCCTTAAAGAAAATCCAATAAGAAGAGACCAGAGGGGTTATGGCCAGGCCAGGCAATAGTGTATATCATGCCTTCCACCCACATTCTGTCGGCCAGAATTCAGTTTCATGGTTGCCATCTAACTGCAAAGAAGTCTCCTCGGGAAGTGTAATCTTCCTTTCTGCCCAGAGAAAGAAAATAGTATTGATGAGAATAGATCTCAGCCACAATGATCTTTAGCAAAAGATCAGAGGTCATTTGATTTTCCTCTCAATCACTTGGGTATACCCACTTTCAAGCTTGGCCTACCTGTGCACACATCTTAAGTGTCTCTGACATCTCTGGTCTGTGTCATGAACTGAGTTGACCATTAGCACTTGGGGAAAAAATTATAATATCCTTCTAATCTTTCCAAAGCATTTTAACTGATCTGGATTTTACAGAAACAGTTTTAATTAGTTCCTGTTGACATAAAGAAAACAATGTACTGCTATTTACCTGATAAGCAGTGGCTCCTAAACTTGTTCAGATCTATCCAAGTGTCAAACCTAACAAACCTAAACGTACCTAAACATAGAACAAAATATAAATTTGTATAGTAAACTTCCAGAAAAGAAAAGGTCTTGTATAAACACTGTGGTTTTTCAATGGTACTAATTATAAATCAAAGCAAAACTATAAGGCGTGAGGTTCAACATAGTATATTAAGTAAAAAATCCCAATCTATTCATTGGAAAAAAAAATCAGAATCAATGCTATCAGTGAACTATTTGAGTAGACTGTGGCCCTCTGGATTATCAAATGTATATCTATTTAGTTTTAGCAGATGATTGTATTGTTTTATCTGCTGGTTCAAAAATGTGAGGAGAGATATGTCTTCAACATGAATGTTAACATCAAGTAGCATTGGAGATGACTGTCCTTTTATTATGCTCTTGGAGAGTTTGCATTACATTGTGGAACTGGAAAATGGTGCCATAATTAATTTGGGTAGGCGTCTAGCCACATGGACAGAAGCAATTCACCTGCACTTATGAAACTGATTGGTAGAGAGAATCTGTTTTGCTGCTGAGACCAAATAGATTTTTTATAATATTGTTATGCTAAGTTGAACATCACACCTTTTATGTTCTCCCCATTTGGCCTTGAATAAACATCAGTACAATAATAATCTAAATGGTTTGCAAGTGGTCATGAGCAGTTTCCCATCTGCTTTGGACAGAATTATACAAATCAATTACATAGACATAAAAGGCAAACAAATGTGGGCAAATCAACAAGAGAAATGGAATGGATGAACTCAAGTTTTGTTCATCCTATGTAACCCCTTCAGTAACCAAAGATGGGTAAATTACACTCATTAACCTTGAAAAATTAGATGATTTGTATATAATAGGTTTGAAACAATGCCTTTCCATTCCAGGTTATGATGAGTATTTTGTCCATGACATAGCATAGTTTAATTGAAGGTCTACAAAAAAGGGATTGTTTTGATATGGGTTGTTCCTTCCTACAGAGCTTATTCCATGAAATTAGCTTATATTTGTTTTCTACTCTATAACCCCAAATAAAACTACAATTGCTCAGTTGTGCTTAGGTAAAAGTAAACATTGACTATCATAGAAATGAAGTGTGTATGTATTTAGTTTTAAGAAATTAGTATTGAACCTGTGGGTAGGGGCTTTACCTTGAGAGAGACCAAAAAAATGCTGTTTAAATTTTCCATTCTGTGTCAAGAAAGTCTTATCAAATTGTTTATTACTTCCATGAAAAACTCATCAGTGAAGAAAATTTGTGTGTTGGGATAAAGGTAAACAAAATCTGAAATATTTAGTGTTTCGGAGGCTGTTCCTATTCTGTGAAAGTAAGATGTAATAAGATTTCTCGCTGTGAGACTGTTAGGGAAATTATTGCTGGGAAGTTCTGAGGGAATGGTTTCTGGTCCTGATTCTGTGCCTGTTAAGTGGAGACACTTTACTATCACTATTTGTTGGTTGTCCTTTCCCCTGTCAAAGAAGCTTCTGGTTTATGGGATCTGGGCTAAAAATCCCAGTGGCCATCCTCAGAATTGCTTTAGAGGAAGCCATTTGTGACCAGTTCTCCAAACTGAGAAGAGACTATGTGTGAAGAAACAGGCTTGTATTAATATTACAGAGAGTATTATGTTGGCATAGGAAGAAAGATTTCATTGATTGATTACACTGAAACCATATATTGATAGCCATATCTAGGATACCTCATCAGATGTCACCAGCCTGACAAAAGGTTCTTTGAGTTCCCTTGCTGTGCTGTAAATCTGCTGTATAATTATATAATCTATTATATGACCACAGGTATGTTCTTTCCATTTCTATCTTTTGCCACTGTGTTTTCTTTGTTTCATGCTTTTATTGAGTACTTCCTCTGTGTTAGGCCCTCTGCTAAGAGCTTTGGATTTTCATATTCTCCCTCTCACACTTTCTTCTAGAGTGAGATGTGATATAAATCGAGTATATTCCAAGCCTTACATTTTTAGCTTGTTCTGGCGGTATGTCTGGGCAATCTTTCCAGTCTCCATTTGCCATCTTTCTCTGTGTGTGTGTCTTTTACCAGCACCTGCACACATCTTGATTTCTTAATCACCCAGGGCTGTTGCTTACCATTGTTATGTTTTCAAAGCTCTTCATGCATCAGGACTAATCCAGAGGATTTAAGCTTGGCACTGGGGGAGTTAAAACACTTGAGGAGTAGTGTAAGTTCTTAATTAATACAGGAAGAAGAATCACTTATAATTTATTAAAAAATATCCAGTGCTGATCCAAATAATATTTTGGAGTAAATGGGTATGTAGTGAATAGTCATCCATGGTTCCTCATTCACTGATTCTTCCTGCTGGTGTGAGGGCTGTTCAAAATAGCACTTCACTTTTTGGTTTATTTATTAAGATCCTGCA
Organism: Lemur catta; assembly: GCF_020740605.2. Classification (NCBI taxonomy): domain Eukaryota; kingdom Metazoa; phylum Chordata; class Mammalia; order Primates; family Lemuridae; genus Lemur; species Lemur catta. The sequence continues at coordinate 55,245,538 of NC_059128.1, read as the reverse complement.
CTCAACTATAAGAAATTAGCCTCCTAGAGGTGAATCACTTCCTACACTGCAAAGAAGAAATCTATTCCTATAGCAAAGAAGAAAATCCTGCATACATTCCTGAAGCAGATAATAAAGAAAAGATGGGATAGGTTTATTGCAAAGCCCATTCCAAGTGTGAAATAGGGCAGCTGGATGTTCAAGTAATGTGAACTGAAATAATGAGGTTATTACTACCTATTAGACAATGGAAATGTCTGAGATGGGACATGATGGGTTTTTTGGTAAACTTTTAAACTCAAAGCTCTTTAGTGACTGCAAAATGGAATAGCTTGAAGAAAAGTGTTTTCCCCCACATAGGATATTATGAAAGCTAATAGTGTGACTGCACTGGAAAAGACATTGAGAGAGCGCTAGCTTAAGTCCTGTGTCAGATATGCTAACATCGCCCTGCTGTGAGGCAAGTCTCTGCTTTAATTTTCTGCGAAATGCTCTAGTGGAGGGAATGTTTCCCTTCCTTCCTTCTATTCTCCTCTAGTGTACTGGTGGCTGGTTTATTGAATGGAATTTTCAAAGATTTGCCCCTTCCATCTCCAGGTAGCTAATGCCAGTTAGACTTGAAGTCTCTAAGCAAAAATGCATTCCTCAATAAAAGCCACTCTGGGGACAAAGGTATACTGATTTACAGTTGAACTGCCTGCCTGACTGAGGCTGTGTACAAGCCTCAGAGAGGCGAGGCAGGGCCAAGAGAATTACTAAGTTTTGGTCTTGCCTCTTTCCCACTCCTTCTGTTCCATCTTTTTCTTTACTACTTTGTTAATAATAAGTAGAGGGACACAAAAATATTCATACTTGGAAGAAATAGCTCACACATGGCTCGCACCATGTCCCATGGAAAGGGTATATATAACCTTCACTTCACTACCACTGTGCTCAACTAAACAAGCTTTTGCCTGTCCTGATACAACTAGTGAAAAACTTGTTAAATAAGCATTAGTTTGGGGGCTGACTCTTAATCCCTACTTCTCATAACCCCTCATAAGTCCTTCATAACACCTCAACAATTATATAAGAAACATTGTGCACTGACTGTGTACACAATGCTCTGGTATGTTTGATATCCATCCGGCCCTTCTCCTAAATACTCTCCTGCTTCCTGCCTAGCAGGTCTTCTCACTGAGGCAGGTTAGCCTGGGCCAGCGTTCTCCCTACACTCTCCCCCTCAAAGCTCAGCAGTCCTGTGCTCCGTTCCCTGGGGTGTTTGGTAGCTGATTGGCCAGCTAAGGAGGTGAGTGGGGTAATGACTCAATCACACATATTAATCCAAGATCTCCACCAGGCAGTAGCGAGGCTCAGTTTAGGAAGGACACATTTCCTGTGCTCTTCAGAACTCACTGTGTGGGTAACCAGTGGATGTCCCAACTAACTCTGAATCTGTATCTTAGGGGATGAAGTCAGAGTGACTGGATCTCCCTCCAAAGAGAGTCTCTATTCCAGAGTTTGAAGCACAAACTGATATAGGAAAGTGGACCCTAAAACTGAGGTCCAGCCTGAAGGCTAAGTGGGTTCCTGGCTTCACACAGGAAAGAATTCAAGAGCTAGTGGGCAGAATAAAGGGAAAGCAAGTTTATTGAAGTAACAAAGAAAGAGAAGGAAGGCTTGTTCCATAGGCATAGCATTGGTTATCTCTCAGAGCAACAGAGAGTAGCACCTTGTGAGTTTCTGGGGACTTATTTTATAACTTCTATTTAATTTTTTGTTAAGCAGAGGGAGGATTATTCATAAGATTTCTGGGAAAGGGGTGGGAAGTTCCCAGAAGAACTCCTCTTCTTTTTAAACCATATAGGGTAACTTCCAGGAGTTGCCATGGCATTTGTAAAGTGTCATGGCACCAGTAGGAGTTAGTTTCTTTTAGTGTGCTAATACATTATAAGCCAGGGTATAATGAGCAGTGAGGGTAATCTGAGGTTGTTTTTTTTTTTTTGCCATCTGGGTTCTAGCTTGTTTTGGCTTTTTTTTTTCCTGCAGTCTCTTGTTTTATCAGAGACCTTGGTTTGGGTCTTATGACTCTTTATCAAGTGGGGCCTGAGGTTTCCCTATCTCAAAACCTAAGTGAAAGTTTCTTTGGGGGAGGGGGGATTTACTGTTGCCTGTGGCAAGGAATACACCCCTGCTCTGGCCTTCAGAGGATTTAGATACTGACCAAGCCTCACCAGCCAATGTCAAAGACCAGGGCACGTGAGAGTGGCTGTGTGAAGTAAGTTAGTAAGTGGGCTTCCTTTCTGTAGCATTTCATCTTTAATCTTAGTGCCTCAGCAAGAAGGCCATCTCTTAAATTCTGTAGTGCAATAGAAACTATGTTGTTGTACTTGCAATATACAAAAAAGTTCAAAATTGATAATTTCTATAGCTCTTCATTTGAGAAGGTTTTTGCTCTTACCAAGAGGGTAAGTCCTCATAATTTTATTTTGTCAATCAATTTTCCCCTTTGTCTAGCTGATCATTTTTTCCCCTTTATTCTGTTTTTGTTCAAGGTTATCTCAGCCTTTCCCTACCTGACTTCTGCCTAACTTACTCGTACTGTAAATGTATTTACCATTTGTTGTAGGGGCAAGAATGTGGGCTTCAGAAAGAGTGAAGGCAGGCTAATCAACCCTGTCTCTTACAAAGGGGGACCCCTCACCTTTCTGGGTCTGAAATCCGTTATCTGCAAATAGGAATAATAATACGATAACCTCTTTGCTTATTGTAGGGATTGAATGAGATAACACACAAGAAGTCCTTCATGCTTTGTCTGGTTTGAGTAAGTACAGCACTCAAAATTGTTAGTTCCTGCTGGCATTTTCTTCCTTTTTCTCCATTTTTGTCTCTTATCCATTAGTAAAAATTCACAGAATTGAGTAAAATTGCAGATGTTTGCTATACAGATAATTACTTTAAAAACTACATTTAAACAGAATATAATAAGGTGTTTAAAAACAGATCTGTGATTTGTTCAAAGGGACCAATTTCTGAAATTTTTGCTCTGAGGCCCAGAGACTAAGGTTAAGACCCTGTTTATACTAACTTCTTAAACATAACGCACCTGAACATAGCAATCTATTCTCCACACTGTAGCCAGAAGCCAGAGTGATTTTTCTAACGTGTGAGTCTGATTGGGCCACCCCTGCCCCTTCCCACTGGCTCCTTAAGTCCAGGCCCTTTGGACCTGGACCCTTCTGCCCTCTCGAGGGGGAGGGAAGGTCTCCCCAGCACCTAACATGGTGCTCCCCACATGGCAGCTGAACAATGCCAATAGTTGAATGAATAAACAAAGAACAAGGTGGTTACCTTTTCTATAGCTTTTATTGAACCACAGAATTCAACAGATGGCTTTGCTGCTGCAGGAAAAAAAGTTCATTTATTTTAAATATATACCTGTATTTGGCTGCTATCAAAGAACATAATTGGGAATTTCAATCAAAATGTTTGGGTTTGTTTTAAGTAATTCTTTTTCTGCCGTTGGAATTCTCTATTTGTCAGCTGTGTGTATGGTGTATATTTTTGAAGACAAACTTCTTTTCTGCAGTTCATAGCAAATGATTAGCTTTGAATGAAATCAATATTAACTTATGTGCCTGTGTGTTAGATGTGTAACAACAGTAAGAGTGCAGAGATACAAGCACCTATGTTTCCTCAGGTATTTTCATCAAAAAACATCCAACCCTTTAAAACAGGAAAATGATATGATGAAGAATAAAAATCTTTAACTGCAAATTAAATCTTGCTTTTATGCTCAAACTGGTTACATGGAGATGATTTTCCAGAGGAGGGAGACAGACAATAAACATGATATTTAAATAAATTATGTAGTTTGTTGGTAGAAGCCGAGTGTTACAGAAGTACCTAAATAAATAAAGCAGGTGAGAGGAGTCGCTTGTCGGAATGAAGAGGAGGCAGGATGTTCCTGGGTCAGGGTAGAATCCATCATAGGGGTGCCAGATTTAGGGAAAAAAAGCCAAAATAAAATAACAGGACACCTAGTTAAATGTGAATTTCAGATAAGCAACGAATACTTTTTAGTGTACATCCGTGTCCCATGCTGTATTTGGGACAGAGGTTGGCTAGAATGTTACTGGCTGCTTATCTGAAATTTCCATTTAATTAGTGTCCAGTATTTTATCTGGCAACCCTGTCCCATTGGAAGTGAGATTTGAGCCAAGATAAGGGGGGATATGGGACAGTAATAGAGGAGTGTCCAGGCGGTGAGGAGGCCAGTGTGATGGGGACTGGGGAGAAGGGAGGACCTGTCAGAGGAGGAAGGGGGCCTGTGGGTGCAGGCCAATCATGCAGGGCCCTGCAGGCTTTGGGAACGACTGTGTTTTTTCTCTTGAGTGAACTGAGAATCCACTGTAGGGTTCTCAGCAAAGAAGTGACGTGAACTGACTTCCGATTGTGAAGGATCACTCTGAGCGCTGTGTTGAAAATAGAGAGCACAATGGCAGGGCAGAGTAGGGGGGCCCTAGGGGGCTTCGCAGGGATCCAAAGGGATTAGAATGATGGTGGCTCAAACTGGGGTGGTAGCAGTGAAGCAATGAGAGATGGTTAGATTTTTTAATGTATCTTGAAGGTAGAATCAATAGCATTTTCTGACAAGTGGAATGTGGGCTGTGAAAGATAGGAGTTAAAGATGGCCCAAAGATTTTTTAACCTTGATGGCCTGAAAGAAGGAATTTGCCATTCGCTCAGATGGGAAAGACATGACTGGAGCAGGTCAGAGAAAAAGATCAGGAGTTTAGTTTTGGAAGTGTGGAGTTTGATGTGACTCAAGACATGCAAGGGGAGATTTCAAGTGGGTCACTGGTTATGAGTCTGGTCTGAGCAGGAAATGTAAATTTTGTGTTCTCTGTAATCACCAGTGTTCCCAACGGGAAATGGCAGGTCACAATGCTCTTAAGGAAATCTTTGTCCTCCCTTCTGGTTTTAGTTAGAAAATATCTCTTTTTAAAAACCTATTGCTTTGCTTAGTTTCCTATCACCTGTCCATCACTTTTGAAAGATAGGGGAAAAGTTTGACTTTCCAACATTTCTTTGCTTTTCTGCCCCCTGAAATCCAGGAAAGTGGGAGAAGTCATTTTTCCTACACAAGGCCTCTTCCAAAGGGCAGCTGTGCAAAAATAACAGGAAAATACCTAATCCCTCAATTGCCCCAGTAACAGTTAAAGATCAGCCCTATGAGTTCTCTCACTAACAGGTACTCTGCAGGAGTTCTGTTTTGCACAACTTCTGAAGAGAGCTGAGTGGACTGAGAAGAGATGTAAATCTCTCTTTCAAAATTGTTTTTGAGAATCTGCTTTTACGGAGTTCCCTGAGTAAACAGCTACAGCATCAACCATTTCTCCTGTGCTAATCCCTTCTCCAGGGAAAGGCAGGAGCGCCAACGCTTGGACTTTGACATTCTTGCAGTTTTTGTAATCTACCTGCTGCCTCTTTTGTTACCAACTGACAGCCGTCACTATTTCTTTTTCCTCCTTCTTTTTGTCCCCATAAAAGCAGCAAGTCACTTGGTCTTGCGGCTGGCATCTCCCTTCTCTTTCTTTGGGATGCCACACCGTCTCTCTGCTCTCTTCCACCCGGCCCCCTTCTCTCTCTCTCTCTCATTCGCTCTGTCCTTCTAAAGGATAAAATAAACTTTTTTACTTTTATATATTTTAATCTCTGAGTGAGAAATCTTTCTCCGCACGTGCTATGAGCATCTACTAGGCTTTCCACCTTAACACTCGTTTAGTGAGATTTATCCCAAATTGGTCTTTGGGGGTCCAATTTTAGGTAATCTTACTGACTTTGACTTTTGGCTCTTTCAGAATCTTTTCAGAGCCCCTAACATAGGATTTAAAGTCTCACAAATGTCCAGGCCAAGGCTTGCTGGATTCTGTGTTCATGTGGAATATGTAGCAATTTCTAACGGGGAAGGGGACAGGAACATTTGAAAATGGAACATTCAAACCTAAAAATCTAAGATCCCTAAATTTCAGGGACCTAAAAGCTGGAGCTAGATTGGAGAAGGTAAAATCTAAAAGATATCGTCTTTGAATTTATTCAGAAGTAACATTCTGATTATTTTTAGCTTTTTACATAGGCGTGTACAATGTCAAATAATTTTAAATTATAAGAAACTTTGTTAAATTGCTTCAAAAGCATTGGCTTAGGAATAAAGTAAATCAGTTTTTAAATCCTGATTCGTTAACCGCGTAGCTACAAAGCCTGGACAAATCTTTTCACTTTTGGTATGTCCCAGTTCTCACATCTAAAAAATGAGGAATCGGTGCAGCTGTATATACCTTCCCAGAGTACGAAAGACACGTAAGTCAGAGTACTGTGTGAGAAAGCACTTTGAAAACAAAAAGTATACTACAAATTCAAGAGATACTTCCCTATTGTCAGCTGTATCATTTAATCCAACAAGAATTCCTTCCACTCTAATAATTGATATGAAACACAAAATTTGACTCATTGGCAAAATACAGAGTCAGGAACATAATTTTATTTCATGAGGGAGAAGAATGTTCTCTCAGTAATGGTATTTCCATGATGAAATGAACAAGAGTTTAACTATTAATATCTACTTTCTATTGTGTTTCCCACTTGAAGTTTCAAATTTGTAATTATTTTGTTGAAATTAAGAATGTATCGGGAAGATTTGTGGTTTATGGGGGAATAGGTATGTCCCAATGTTGGTCTTGCCTCCCTATTGCAGATAAGTAGTGTATTCTGATGGAAACATTAAAAACAAATTAGTCACTGTATTTAACATAGTAATTTAAATTTCCCATTAATATCAGTGTCTGTATTCTCCTGAGTTTTACACAATGCTTGTCCTCCATTTGGTTGGTGTGTATAGTATTGTTTTACCAGTTATAAATAGAGAACATTCAGCATGTGGGTACTCATTTTAATTGAGATAAATTCATCTAAACCAATCATGGAAATTTAATTCCCCTTGCTAGTGATGTGTTTACTAAGGAGTAGGTGATAAAATTCTGGCCAAGGAGATGTAAGAGGATGTCTGATAAAGAAAGAGACACCTGAAAAGAAATTCTGCTTCTGCTGTCCTACATTGTTTTGTCTGGACACGATACCTGGAAGTGTGGCAGCTGTCTTGCCACCATGAAGTAGCCTAGAGGTGACAGAGAGAAACACGAGAAAAACCTAGGTCCTCAGTGACAATGTCATAGAACTCATGACTTAACCGAGTCTCTTTACATATAATCCTAAACCTTCTCATAGTTTAAGCCAGTTGGGTAGGAGTTTTCTGTAGCTTGCATACAAAAGCTGCATAATGGACACAGTTTGAACATCACTAATCTGAAAATCCAAAATCTGAAATTTTTTGAGCCCTGACATGACACCACAAGTAGAAAATTCCACACCTGACCTCATGTGGTGGGTCACAGTGAAAATAGTCAAAACTTGTTTCATGCACAAAATTATAAAAAATATTGTATAAAATTAACATTCAGGCTATGTGTATAAGGTGTATACTAAACATAAATGAATTTTGTGTTTAGACTTAGGTCCCATCCCTAAGATATTGTATTATATATATGCAAATATTCCAAAATTCTAAAAAATCCAAAATCCAAAACACGGTCTCAAGCATTTCAGATAAGGGATACTCAACCTATACACAAACCCTAGTAATGTTTATCTTTTCTAATTATTTTCATCCATGCATCCTCTTGATCATGTTAGTTATTGTTTTGAGGCATTTCCAGATCCACCTAACTGTCTTGAAAAGAAGCAACTGGAGCCACTGTCAGTGCTACAGGGGGAGAACATATACTAGGTAAAGTTTATGAGGGCAGAGATTCCATCAGTACCCAGCCCCAGCACAGTGCTTGTTATTCAATATAAGTTGAATGAATAAATGAATTTTCCATAATTCCTTTTTGTCACAGTAGTACATAGGGCTGATAGCTTCAGGCCAGAGACTAACGTGAACAGAATGCTCTTTTGAATCTTTTTCTGGATTTTGCCTTATAAAAGTAAATAAAGGTCAGAGGCCATGACTTTTCAAGCATCACTCATATTTTTTTCCCCCAGATTCTTTAATTGGCATGAGAGTTCATCTACCCCTTGTCTTTCTATTGAAGACAGAAAAATGAGATCAGGACTCTGAGAGCAAGAAAAAAAAAAGGCAGTGAATAGCTGCTATTTAATAGGCTGCCACATGAAGGCTGGAGTTCTTTAGCAACGCAGTGAATTTCAGAGCATAATTCCCAGGCTATTAAAGCCTAAATGTTTAAATCAACTGAGATGATAAAGAAACAGAATTATCACAGTTAAAAAAATGAACGTACATTTTATGCTTGGTTATACTTTTCTGCCTACCACTTGATATATCTGGTTTTATCTGTAATACATAAATAACTTAATTTACATCCCTCTTTTAAAATTACATTCTAGCAAATCTCTGGGGTAGCTTGTTTTTTGAAGGTTGGAAGCTATGTGCTTGGAAAGCTACCCACTTCAGGGGCTACCACACACAGGTCAGGATACCACACCAGAAATACAGAGAGTGGAAACAACTTCAGTGTCTCTTATTTGGGAAATGAACAAATAAACTCTTCTTATTCATACATTTGAAATATTAAATAGCAATTAAAATAGGTAAAGTAGATCTACATAAATCAATATGGTTAAAACCCAAAAACAATGTTCAATGACAAGTAGCAAGTTTTAAATATGATTAACATGTTAAAAACCAAACAATACTAAGAAATGTATGAGAATGATGCACATGAACTTCAGGATTGTGATTCCCTCTGAAGAAAGAAAGAAAAGGTGTAGATTTTTTCTGTACTTGGCCTAGTTCTTTAAAAATAAAAGCTTGAAGCAAATAAGGCAAATATTAACATCTGTTAAATCTGGGTGGTGAGACAGTTAGTTGTCTGTTATTTTCTGTACTTTTCTGTATGTTTGAAATCATAGTCTTTTTTTAATGGGCTCCTAATTTCACAATTTTAGAATGGCAAAAATGTATTATTAATTTAGCCCCCTCTGTTTGATAGTCTAAAATTATATAAATCTTCAAACATCATTTTTAAGATAACTTGGAAAAAAATTCTATTTCTTAGTGATGCATAGTGGCGTAGAATAAAGACCATCCTAGAAAGGCCATTTAAAGACAAAAAAGTAGTCTTATAATAAACTGGATTTCTAAGACAGTGCTGTGCTTACCAAAAGCTATAAGTTATAACAATTAAGTAAGAATATTGGAAGCATTTTGTCCTATAAGAATGGGACTCTTGGGCTCAAACAATCCTCTTGCTTCAGTCTCCAAAATGCTAGGATTACCAGTATGAGCCACTGCACCCATCTTCTTGGAAACATTAGAAAAAAATAAATCTTTGAAAGTGATTTCATGTTGCCTAAATATACGATAGATTTGTAAAACATTGATACTATTTAAAAAAATTAATGTTAGGCATATGAATTTTACAAAGATCTTCAGATTTTAACAAATATCTTAACTCTCAATATACCAGGAAAAATAGTCATCACCATTTACTATCTAGTTCCAATGAGTCTTAAACTTTTAAAAAAATATATTTTAAGTCATTTTTCTGAATAATTTACAGAAATGTAAAGGGATAGTTTAAAAAACAACTTTATTAGAAATTTTTAGTAAGAATTTAAACATAGTAAAAACAATTTTTATTTCATCTTTTCTTGGTTTTGAAGGTATACATACTTGAATTGGGCAATGTCAGTTAAATTAACTAACTGCTCACCACCTGCCATGAATGAACCTGGAACATATCCGTCTTGTAAATAGTGATTTCAGATTTCAAATACATTTCTATTAGGTTCTAATTTATCATTATTTCTGGTTCTTCCCATACTTGCATTGCCAAAATGCAACACTTTTTAAAACTTCGATGACATAATTTTGTGGGAGGATGGCAAGTATTGAAGAACATTTCATTTTTAGATTTATAAGCACCAATTAGAATGATCAGTCCAATAATTTTTTCATTTTTCCATCATTTAATTCCCTTCAATCACCTTTGTGCACATAGCTAGCTGTCTTTTAACATTTTTCAACTTAGAAACCATATCAAGTAAATTTTGGTGGATAAACATCATAAAAGGTGAAAGAATACTGTCATATCCATTCAGCAAAATTAGATGGTCCAGGCCCTTGTCACAAAATATTGATGAAGCTTTTGAAAAGCATGATTAAGCTTTTCCTGTTGAGTACTTGCATGGGAATACTATATTTCCTTGTTGCCCTTAGAAATATTTGGTTTACTCACCCATTCTTGAATATTAGACTCAAGGCCTGAGATTTTGCTTACATAATCAATTTCGCCAGCATCATTAGGGTCTAGGGTACTGCCCTCTCTTTGCATTTACCGTGATTCCTTTAATAATTGTGAAGATTCCTGTTTTCTTCTACTTGCCATTATGGGCAAAAAATGAAAAATTCTGAATTCTCAACTGTATTTATTGAAAGCTTAAAAAAAAAAAAAGACTCTAAAGATGATGTCTCTCCAGACTTTCATATATATATTCTTTATAGATGATGTAATACTTTGGGAAGTGCTATATAAAAACGGAAGGATGCTATCATAGTGTCCATTTATTTTCCCATTACATTATCCTTTTAGGTGATTCATTCATCATTATTCCATTTTCTTATTGTTTTAATCTTTCTTTTTTTAGCATAGTTGAGAATAATTGACTAGTAATGATTAAATAATTCTTGGGATAATGAAATAACTAAGTGTTTCAAAAGATATAGGAAAAATGAAATCACTGAAAGTCCCTAATATATCTCAGATTTATATTATAAGGGTCCAAAGAACCCATACAGGAATTGCAAGATATGAGTTATATTCTATTTTTAAAAAGAAAATTTTCTCTTTGTCATTTGAAGGATTTCTAAGAAAGAATAAAAGTCATGAAATATCAATTCTTATAGTTAGAACTGCTCAAAAAAGAAACACCAAGCTAAAATTTTGTCCAATGGACCTGGAGGCTATCTCTGGGAACATAAAACATTTTCAGTTAAAGACACTGAAAAAAAAAAAAAAAGTACTTCTTAGGGAACTAAACACTTTATAAAGGCCAGCAGTGTGTCCGCCAGTCTAGGGTCAGGATTCCCAGCCCACACTTTGTTGGAAGTGCCCTTCGTTTCCTAAAGGGCTGGGTTACATGTGGCTGTTTTTGTTCTTGGGGATCCTACCGCTCAAGCCACAGGTAATTGTGGACAGTTGACCCAAGTTAAGAATATGAATTCCTCTTTTTCCGGATTTTGAACCGTAAGAAACAAACAGGGATACTGGTGCCAAAGAGGTAGGTCTGAACTAGCAGCACCACAGAGCCTGCCTGAAGCCTTGAGCAAGCCTAAATTATAGGGAAGCAGGAAGGAAGACATCTTCGGAGAAGCCAAGGGGAATGAAACATGTAGAATCCACACAGTGTGCCCCAGTGAGGGATAAAGTATGTTAAAACCTAGCTAAACTTCCTGCAGTTTGGATCCTCTTTATTTTAGAACTGGGTTCCTGTTTCTTCAAAACAACAAATCTCTAAAACAGAAATTAGTGCCAGGAATGGGATTGCCCAAATAACAGATCCTGAGTGAAAATGTAAAACTAGTTGTGGATGGAGCAAAGAGGGATAGAAATAAACATGGGGCAGGGGGCGGGCAGACAGAGAGGAGTCCCTGTTCTATGAAAAACTGTTATTTTGGAGGTAATGACAAAATAGCTAAACAATTTACCAAAAATCTCTTGGGACCCAAACCACATATTCAGGTTTTTTGGCTAAAAACAAATAGGGAAAAGCAGGGAACTTCTATGTTTCACAAACAGAAATCTTTTCTTCTGAGATTACTGGAGACCAGGTCCAGATATTACTCACGAGTTTGAAAAAGCTCAGGAGCCAAGCAATTGAAGTGTGAGAATATCCAACAGTAGACAGACTAGTTTGGGAAGCCCAGCCTTTGCCATAGGATAGACATGCTGATGCCCAACCCCGCCCACACCAACCCCTCGTAAAACACTTTGACGGAGAGGAATGTAACCTGTAGAGGGGAGAGGTTTTGTGGGGGCAGACTAGGGAAAAGGTGCTTTCCAGTCCCTGCCAGCAAGCCTCTTTCTAAACACTTGTCCTCCTTTACTCTCTTGAAGACAAGGCCGTTAGGAAGAAACAATGGAGATAAGAAGAGCTGAATAAAAATCTTGAAGGAATGGTCATTAGGCAGCCTGGTGATCAAGGGAGCAAATTTTTACCCTGCAGAAATTCCTGCAATCACCCTTCAGTCAAAGACACACTCAAGAAAGACAATGATTGAAAGCCCACTCAAGTTCCAGGGTAGTTAGCACCAGAAGAACCTTAGTCTTGAACAGGTACCTATACCAACTCATATCAACATGGGGCAAGTCCTGCCTCTTCTATAGGCTCCAGACTCGGGTAGAAAAGGATGCTGGCACCAGACAGTAATTACTGAAGTGGAGAGAGGACTCCTCGCCTATGTCCCTCAGAAGAGCAGGCCTGAAGGACAAGGAAAAAGGAAATCCTTCTAATGGGCAGATCCTAGGGCTGTCAGACATAACTTAGGATCGTGTTCTATTACCAAGGCAGGCATCAAACTGATTCATGGTATTTATCGGTCTGGACCAGCAACCAGTAGATGATCTTGTTTTCTAAGTTTCTTCCTCACCTCTAAGGCAAACCTCCTTTTCTAATTGATAATTTTTATTGCTGTTCCTACTGTATTGCTAGTGTGCTCATAGTAAAATGTGTTATTAAACCTGGAGGATGTCATTCTGGCAGGGTGGTGATCACATGGACCAGATGGAGACTAGGGAGCAGGCATTTTATCTTGAAGGCTAAGTTTGCTCTGCAGAGATGAAATGTAGTGTAAGACACTAGTAGAAATCAACCTAGTCTACATCTTCTTGGGAATGGTTCCGAAGCCTCCACTTTTTACCAGGTGACCACAATTTTAAGGCTGCCACAAAGGGTTGTACAAGGTTGTGTGTATACTGCATATTCCTGTGAAGAGTTTCTGCCCCATCATCCTCACCACAGCTGACTGAGCTGCCTGATAACATGGAGTCAGATTTAATCTCTGAAGAATCTGAACTAAGAGACTGAGGTAAGCAGCAGTCACTGGAGTTGTGAAGTTCCAGAGTTGGGTTCAGAGTTTGCACCATAGCAGCTCAAAGGCATGAAGAAGCTGAGGCTACAGAGACAGGACTAACCTAACGCCCCATGTGGGGAAGCAGAAATGAGTCCTTCTGAGAAACCAGTCCACAGAAAGAATAAAGTAGATGCCTAGATGATTATGTATAGGAGAAAAACAACAAGGAAGAGAGAGACAGAGGGAGAGCAGAAAACAAGGAATAGGGGACAGAGACAGAACTAGATAGATAGAAATAGAGGGGCAGTCAGAGACATCTAGAGTGTAATTGCTGGTGACTTTCTAGATCCTACAATGTTTTGCTATGCTTCCTGCAAGTAAGTTACTGATTTCTGATTCGTTTTAACAGCTCTTTTCTTACAAGCTATTTTAGGTAGATTTCTGACTCTTGCAACCAAACAATTCTTGACCTAAGCGGCTCTTCCATGAAAGACTTTTGACCCAACCATAGCTGCATCTTTTAAATGTTTAATTTGCAATTATGGCAATATATGTACTGCCTGACGTAACTGGGGTATTGTAAAAGTGAGGCTCTAAAGGGAAAGCACTATGCTTTCTTTGTAACAACATCTTAAGTGCTGTCCAAAGATAGACCTGGTTTTATAATAATAGGTTAACATTTACTGAGCAATTCCCTTGGGACAGGCAGTTTCAAACATGCAGGATCTCACCTATTATTCATAACAATTAATGAAGCAGGTTCTATTATCACTCCCATTTCACAGACTAGAAAATTAAGGTACAAAGAGTTAAGCAACAGAGCCAATAAAGAGATAAAGTAGGATCTATTGTTTATTTACATTAACACTGACATCTGAAAAATAAAAAATTTACGCATGCACTTAAAATTCATTTCAGTCAATAAATTTTTGTTTAATACCTATTATATGCAAAGTACTGCTTTAAACTAATAAACTGGTTAACACCAATATTATATATAAAGTCCTTTTAAATATCACTATCAAAATAAATCTTCCTTTCTGTGGTCCACAAAAGGAAAAAGATGAATCTGTATTTAATTTCCAAATACCTCCTTTAAAACAGAAGGGAATAAATTCCAACAATACTACTTTCACTGCATTCATTATTCCAAAACTCACCAGAACATCTGAAGATTACTTTCTGCAAGGCAGAGTCATGTGAAAATAAACCTTGACTTCACAGAGAAGTCTACATTGATAAATAGATATCCGTTAAATTAATTACAGTGTAAGTTACACACACTTATATAAAAAAGTAAAATGACAAGGATGAGAGTTTTTCATGGAAGGTGGTGAGTTGCCATGGAGTCTGTTTCTCTTGATTTTCTGAGGAGGGCTTGTTTGAGGGCACTAATTTTCTCATCAAGTTCAGCCAGTGAATAGTTCTGCTGTAAACAATACGAACATAAATTGCTGAATAAGATTCTTAAGTATCTTAATGCAGATAAAGTGCTAAATGAACTATAAATATTTAAAATATTCAAAAGCATGATAAATTTTTTCCTCATGAGAATAATTTTAAAAGTAAACTATACCAAATTTAAAGGCATAAAATAACCAGGCTTAAATATTTCTTTCTTTCTCTTTCCTAATGACTAAGCTCTCCTGAACCTTTTTTCTTTGAAAGAATAGTGAAAACTTTTTTAAAAACCTAATTACTCTCAATAGTAAAAAAATTAAATAAACTTTAGGATTAGCATAGATGCTTAAAATACCTAAAAAGTCTCTTTTGAGTGATCAACTGCAATCAACTACTTCTCTTGGAAAAAATGGCTGCTCTCAAAAATTTACTCAAAATTTTATAATAATTAATATGTTACTCTTAAAAAATAAGCCAAAACATTTTTTAAAGTTTCCCCCAAATTTAAATTTACATTACCACCTTTAAGGCAAGCAAAACCTTACTATTTAAGATTCAACTAATTAATAAAATAGTACTTTGGACACGGATGGGCTAAAGTCAACCTCTGCCAAACACCCTTTTTTTTCTTTAGATGCTGCTATTAGTAGTGTCCACAAAAGGGGAGAAGAGGGAGGAGACTGAAGTCACTTGAGTACTTACTATTTTTAAGCATTTTGTAACTAGTACATTTTTCTACTGTTCTATTAAAAAGCAGGATAAAGATCTTTATATTTGTTTATCCCATCTCAGTAATTCCATGCCTTTAAAATTATTTCTCCAATTCAAGTATATTAGTTTACACTGTCCTTTTTTTCCATCTTAAATCTTACCAGGGAATGATCTAAAAGCAACCATAGTAGAAACTTATTTATTAGTAAGAAAGGTATAAAACTAATCAAACTATTTCAGAAGCCAAAGTGAAAATGAAGTAACTTAACTTACTTGAGGTGGTTGAACTTTTCTTCTTTTTCCAGAAAAGTTCTAGATTAAAAGTAAAAAAAAAAAAGTAATCAATGTTTAAAAAAATTAAGCATCAATTTTCTTTTATAGAATACTGTACAAAATACGTAGAGCCTTTGGGAACCCTGACAAAAATAAAGCCCACCAACTGATCAAGCATTATCTGCAACTGACATCTACCTTCTTTATATCTGGAAGTTACCCTCCAAAGATGATGATGTTAAAAAATCAGTAGTACTATTGCGGCAACACGTTCATCCCTGGCAATACAAACTTTCCCACTAATTGCTAGCTTCTAAGGAGCCTAAGTGATTGCGTAAAGGGGTGTTCTGGGGATTTTCTTCTTAGTTTCCTTTTTTACAACCTTTCCATCCCAGGACGTTGAACAAGTCAAACAAAAGCAGAGGAAAGTGGAATTTGGTATACCAGGTCAGGCAAGGGTGAAAGCGCCCCTCCCCGCCCCCCCCCCCCCGACTGATTATAACAGACACTGTGTTGTCTACACAAGCAGCTATCTATCCGCTGCTTTTCTATGTGACTCAAGGGAATGGTGATCCCACCCAATCATCTTGTTAGTGACTGAAATGGGCATGTGTCCAATTCTGGCCAATAAATAAGGAAAAGTCTGCTAGAGAATAAGAGGAGAGCTTCTGGAAGAAGCTTCCTTACTTCTTTTGAGAGAAAGCCCTCAAAAAAGAGTTTCCCTGGATACTTGTATCTGGATAAGACACCTGAAAGCTGCAGCCGTCTTGCCATCTGCCTGGGGAAGAAGTCAACACTGAGCAGAGCTGAGATGGGAAAGAACCCAATTCTCTGACATTCCCGATTTAGCCACTGATTCAATTAACTCTGAAGATTATGTCATCGGTGGACTTCCTATTTTATAAGATAATTTCCGTACTGTGTAAGCCAGTTTCAGTTCAAATTTCTTATAGGTGAATCTGACAACATTCTCACTGACACATTACTGAACCTTTAACCTTGATCTATTAAATTCTTTCTAGACTTTGTTCTTAGTTTACCATCACCACAAGCTTTTAAATGGCAAATTAGTAAATCAGTATATCTGACAAAGAAACTGTAAACGTAGGGGCAAAATTTTTTCACAAACATTTCTGACCACTGAGATTTAGAAGAGAAGGTTAAAACTCACATTTTCCTTTGTGGCAGAAGTTGATTCAGAGAACATCTAGATATACCTCTCAGCAGTAGTTATAATAAATTAGAAATCATTAAGTTTTAGAATTATTAAATATGGAATAATAATGCTCAGCTACATAGCCTCTCCTTTCTTTGACAAACTGAGCTGGATACCTGTGGTGGGGCCTATGAGCAGGTAAGGACTTAATGTTTAATTTGGCCACTGCTCAGTCTTCTAACTTCCCAAGAGGTAGCTTTTTATACACGTATGAAAATACACTTCCCCTTGTTCTCGTAACAGTTTAACCTGTAGGATATTGATAGTTTCTATGTCATTAAGCAATCAGATTATTACTAAATTATGAAACCAAAGTGAAAACTATCAGAATGAGAAGAATAAGGACATCATTGGCTCAATAACTTAAAAATACACTAAAATGTTGTCTTTGGAGCTTATTTTCGGTCTTAGCAAAATATTTTGACAAGGGTAACACTTAGGAACACCACATCTACTACAGATAAACTAGACTAGCTTTAAAATTTGTTTTAGGTATAAGGAAATCTCAGTACAGACAGTTCCTAACTTACGATGATTTGACTTTTTGAATTTAGGATGGTAGCAAAGTGATATATAGTCAATAGAAATTGTACTTTGAATTTTGATCTTTTTCCTGGGCTCGTGATACGCACTATAATACTCTCGTGCAATGCTAGCAAGTGGCAGCAGCTACAGCTCCCAGTCAGCTACACAGTCATGAAGATAAACAACTGATACTCTACAGTACTGTGCTGTCAGATGATTTGGCCCAACTCTAGGCTAATGTAAGTGTTCTGAACACTTTGAAGGTAGCCTAGGCTAAGTTATGATGTTTGGTAGGTTAGCTGTATTAAATGCATTTTTGATTTACAATATTTTCAACTTATAATAGGTTTATCAGATGTAACCCTAATGCAAGTCAAGGGGCAGCTGTATAAAAGGTAGGAATTTTAACAAATTTTGGTGGCTCAGAGAAAATATTTGAGAGCACAGCACACTAAATAAAGTTAGACAGAAATAATTCAAAATTATCTCTTCTCTCCTAGCACTTTACCTTAGCAGGTACAGCCACACATCACTTAATGATGGAAATATACTCTGAGAAATGCATCATTAGGTGATTTCATCATCATGCAAACAATAGAGTGTACTTACACAAACCTAGATGGCACAGCCTACCACACACCTAGGCTCTATGGTATAGCCTATTATAGGCTACAAACCTGTACAGCACGTTATTGTACTAAATATTGTAGACAACTAGAACATAAGGGTTAAGTATTTGTGTATCTAAACATATCTAACCAAGAAAAGATACAGTAAAAATACCATATTATAATCTTATGGGACCACTGTAGCATATGTGGTCCACTGTTGACCAAAACATCACTATATGGAGCAAGACTAATTTATAGCTATGTTTATAATGCCTGTGTCCTAATGCAAAGATATTACACATATACATCTAGGCAACCAGTGCTATAAGGAAACTCAAGGCTAAGCAGGCCTCTTCCATGACCAACTTCCTTCCTTCTTTCTCATCAGTTGTAAAAGGCAATTGATTCTACATGTGCTATGTCTTAAATGTTTGTTCCCTTCTAGACCCAGTGCCCTGATTCAGACCTTCATTTCTCTCTGGCTTGGATAATGATATGTTTTCTAACCTATTAATAGTTTCCTTGACTCCAATTTCTCTTCAACTCAGACTTTATAATGCCAACAGACAGGAACCTAAATTACAGGTTTTTCTCTTTCTCAAAAACTTAATTGTGCTCCATTGACTCTGGCAGTGTAAACTGGGTAGTGTGACCTTCAAGGTTTACCAAAATGTGTTTACAATCTAATTTTCCAGCTGTTCACTCATGCTTCAGGCTCACCATGCACTTTCACACACACACGGCCTCTGCACATGATGATGACTTGGCCTTTAGCATTCTGCTCCCGATACTTCCCTTTACAACCAGGAGTTACCATTATAGACTAAAAATTATGCCTAGTCAGTACTTTGGAACAGACAATATACCTTCAAAGTCCAGCAATTAACTACAAGCCAAATCCTATCCATTCACTTGCACATCTACTTGATGTCTCCTACATTCCATGTACTCAAAGATGAACAAGACACATTTCCTACCCTTACTTAAGAGGTTCAAAATATAGTGTGAAGAAGAGATGTGAAAATATATGTGATAAGTACTATAAAATGAACAAAGTGCCACAGAAATATCCTTGTAAAGCATGTTATATTTACTGTTTTCAAGTGTCATAATTTTAAATCAGCAAGCAATTCTTTAGAAATATTCATAAAGATCATATCTTTTAAATAGTCTGTTAAGCCATACCCTTAAACTTTTGAAAACATTAACTACATTACAATCTTTCCATGTTTAATGTTAAGGGTAAAGATCTTTAGAACTATTACATTAAAAGGTACAACAATATTAACTCTTGTCATAATTCCTGTTTTATATACATTACACCTTATTTTGGAGTTTTATGTCTATTTTATAAAATGAAAAGAACTTTACATAATCTGATTTTGTTTTACTAAGTGATATAATGTACATCTTTTTCCATTAATGTTCCCCTTTTCATATGTTCATATGCTTCAATGTTACCCATGATTATCTCCATGCAACTGTAAGAAGCTGCCCCATGTTTCGAATTCTTCTACATGTGAATCTGGATCAACAAATTTCAATTTAAAATCTTTTAAGAGTTCAGAAGTTACACCAAAAATTCAATCCTTAATAAACTGAATGGGCTCAACTTTCTCTTACTTTCTAACTTTAGAAGCTAGAGGACTGTGCTACATATGTAGTCTCTTCTGTATACTGAGGGATAAATATGTAAAATTATGCAATAACCATGCACATACTCCCAGCATGAGGATTGTGAGAGAGATGAATAATATGCTGTGCCCTCTGCAGGGTATATGCTCAACTCCTCCCATGTGCAAGGACAATCCTAGAGCTAGCTCTATTCCAAGTGAGGAATGTAGCTCCTAGAGATGGCTCATTCATTCTGTTATAGAAGGGTTGAGTATAAAACCGTCTTTCCTAACTTAGGGTTTGTGCCATATATGTTCATAGGCCTGGAAGACAGAATCAGTCTGAATGTTTGAACCTTCCCAGTGTTTTGTGCTCCTGTGTGGCTCACTATTAATTTGGATATGTCACTTCCCACACTTATTCAGAAGTGGTTCTTCTAATCAAAGATATATTGTTTTCAACAGACTTGCAAATATTTTTAAAAAGTGCAGTTTTATCATAGGTTGCCATTATTCACCCTTTTCTGAATGCCTAACACAGCCAGGCCATTCCTGTTTACATTTATAATGCTTCCCACTCCTGAAGTCAGGCAGTCACCAAGCTTCCGACTTCAGCCTCTGAGAGTCTCAGTATTAGCCATTGACGTTTTAACTATCATCTCTAAACAGACTCTCCCAATTGTCTCAAGTGTAGGTACTGTATCTCAAAAAGCTTACCTGATATTTATATCTTCATATCCTCCTATGACTTCAAATTTACATTTCCCATAAAAATATTTCCCCCTTTAGATTTTCTTATTTCTATCAATGATGGTATCATTTTTCCAACCAGAAACTGGACAGATCCTTGCTCTATGCCTCTTTCGACATCCAGTGATCAGTATTTGTCAACTTTTCTTTCCTGTTTGCATTAATCTCTTCTATTCTCATTCATGTCCCTATTTTAGGATCTTACTTCACATCTAGGTAGTATAATACTATCTCCCGATCCTTAGTTTCTCCCTTTTCATTTATCCCACACTGGATTAGATCAATCTTTCTAAGTATTTCCCTCACAAGTCACTTTTCTGCTCAAATCCCTTCTACAGATTTCCCCTGCCTCTGTTTGGAAAAGAGATTTTAAACTCATGGGCACAGCATTTTAGGTCCTCTACAATTTCGCTGCCTCTCTCTTTAACCAAACACTGTATCCTAAGAACAACAGATCAAAACAAAACAAAAAAGATTATGATGTGAAAGGCTTGTTCCTTTGTTAACAAAGTCTGTATGTTAAGTTTTTATACATTGGAATTCGAAGAGATAAATGACAGAGCAAGGTCTCACTGGAGGCACTGATACTACCCACAGTCTCTTGCAAGATCAGTTCTATTGTTAGTAAGAATTGTATTAATGAGGTATGAAACTGAACTGGAAAAATAACCTTTCTATGGATTACTTAATGAAGGCAGCTTGATGGGAAAAACTTATGGCAAATTGCTTTAGAAAAAGTCATAAAGTATTTATGAAGTTTTCTAAGGAGATACATTCAAACAATAATCTTAAAGTGAAAAGATCTTTGTAATTATATAGTATAACCAAATTTCCTAAAATTAGACATCTGAAGACCAGAGGAATAGAGTGACTTATCCATGTTTATATAGCCATTTCATAGATGGTTTCTAAAACTAAATAAATTCTAATATTTACTGAGGTTTTTACCACATGCTAGGCAGTGTGCTAAGTGTCTGATCAGCATTGACTAATTTAATCCTTGCTTCAGCCCTTATTATTTTTATAAATCTCATTTTTACATTTGAGAGCAGTAAATCACCAAAACTTTCTCCAAATTTTTGTCATTTAGGACTTGTTGCCCCCTTTTGTTATGTGACCTGACTTCTGCCTCTAGAAATACTTCTTTTCTGTACCTCACTTTAATATCTAATCTATAACTTCAGAAAGATTGCTCCTACACCTAAAATGAATTTTAAATATATTTTCACCAGGGACTTATATGATCCATACTAAAGTGCGCTATTTTACATAATTTTTCAGAAACAAGAGTTTGAGTATAATCTTTTATATTATTTTAGTTTAATATGGCACTCCTTAAAAAAAAAAAAACCCAGAAAAGGCAGGTTATAGATAATCACCTTAGAAGACTAAGGAAAATAACACAAGAGCTCAGGATTATTTTCTCAAAAATGCTGACGTGCCAAAGAAGATACTTACTGGCACAACACTGTTTCTTAATTTTCTTAGAAAAAGGGGTAGGAATAAATGAATGAATGCTAGAATTAAGGAATTAGATAAATATAGACTAGTCTTTCAAAAAGTATGGTGGTTATGATAAAGAAAAAGACAGGGTGGCAGCTTGAGATGTGTGTGTGTTTAGTACGGAGAAATATAACCGTGTATATTTGAGCGAAGGGTCTGTGGGGAAAGAGGGATTAAAGAGACAGAAGGGATAACTGTCAGAGCAAGATCCCAGAGGAAGCCTTTGTTTTACAAGATAGCAAGTACAGAATGACAGGCTCAACCACTGTCCAGGCTGATTCATTACACCATGAAAATGGCCTATGTTTGAGAATTTGGGTATTGTATAAAAAATATTCAGAATCAGAATTTTTAAAGGAATAGAAATGCCCCTACACAGGACTGTGTTCATTCACCTTTGAATTATTAAAAGTGTTTTTTGCATATAGATCAATGAGTAAACTGTTAAATCACAAAGAATCCTAAAATAAAACATTTTTATTTCTTTTTAAGAGATACTTATACTCACCACAGATTGAAAATATTCAGGAGAGATACCTTCCAATTCAAGGATTTTATCCTCAAGTTTTTTAATTCTTTGATAAATGTCTCTTGGCACAGGACCACCTAAATACATTAAAAAATTTCTGAGATACTACTGAATAATTCTTTTTTCTTACAATTTTTATTTTTAAAATACCATGCAAAGACACTTATGCAAGTGAATGTGAAATATTTAAACTTAAGAAAGTAAAAAGTAAAATAGAATGAATTCCTTAGCTCATACTTTCATATTATACATTATGGGACATATTATACTACATCCCCTCTCTCCAGACCCCATTTATGCTTCCTATATTGCTAGAAACTTTATGTTAAATTCATTTTATAAGATATTGAATAGTTTCCGTACAGAACAATTTGTATTTTTGATAGGCTTTGATAGTTACAAGAGAGGAGTAAAATACACAGTGACAAATGACAATTCAATTCCATTACTGCAATGTCATATCATTATTTTTCTCAATTTATATTTCTCCCCATATATCATATTTTCTCCTTTGACCTAGAAGAATGTTAAAAGGGGGCTTTACTGTAATTCTAAATTAATAAATTTTCTGGAGAGGGGGACAGCAGATTAAGGTCACTCAAATTTCAAGTTTATGGTTATATTCAGAATCCTTCCACTTCTCACACCCTCCACAGTGTGACCATTCTGGTCCAGGCTACCACCATCTCTCCCTGTTTCTGCCTTGCTTCCATAGGGTATATTCTCAACACAGCAGCCAGTGATTCTTTTAAAATGTAAGTCAGAATCACGCCACTTCTCTGCTCAAACCTTTCCAATACCTTACCATTTCCTCAGATTAAAAACCAAAGCCCTTACAATGTCCTACAAGGCCCCATACAATTTGGACATTCTCCCCATATCCATATAGTTCTAGCCACTTGATTACTTTTTAGGCTGGGCACCCCATCAGCTTTAGCAACTACGGTTCCCTCTACCTCTATACTGCTAAGACTTATTTACTCCTGCCAACTCCAGGTCTTGGCTCAAAAGTTACCTTTATCAGTAAGGCTTTCTCTGACCATCCTTTTAAAAATACCGGTAGTCCTGCTACCTCACCCTACCCCGCACTCCCTGTCTTCCTTACCTTAATTTTTTCCATATCCTTACTGGCACCCAACATTTTGTAGATTTTGTTTATTCACTGTCTGCCTCCCCACTCTATAAGTTCCAAGTGAACAGAGAGTTTTGTTTTTTATTTTTATTTCAGGATATTATGGGGGCACAAACATTTTGGTTACATGTTATCACTTTGCCCAGACTGTTTTATTTGTTTTATTCATTGGGTATTGCTGTGTAGCTTGTGCATCGCACAAAGCCAGGAAGCATCAGTTTATAGACTACAATGCCTGGCACAGAGCAGGCGCTCAATATTTACTGATTGAATATATGATTAGACAATCATGCAATTAAAGAATATGTGTAAATTTTTGTATCGAGTATCAACTTGTTAAATATGAAACTCTAGAAATATCTTTTTTTTTTTGAGAATGTGTTTATCTTAGGACCTTGATAGTTCTTCTGTTGAATAAGGTAAAATGAGTAACTTGTTCATTTGACTTGGTTCTTGCTGCTCCCTTTATTACCTACAATGTCCTCTGCTTTACCCCTGTACCTTTCTGAGCTGGTTCAGGTCCAAGTCTGAACGTCTTCACACGGAGGCTCCACGTGCCCACCATTCCCTTCTTCACTGCCCCTTTACAATTCTACTTTACCATTAATCTTTCTCCCACCTAGTTTATAAAGCCATCGGAGCCAGAGAACATAACTATATCTCAATATTCCTTGTGCCTAAAATAGTGCTTGGCACATAGTAAGCATTCAACAGATATTTTTCCAAAAATTAACTAATTGATGCTTTTAGAGACTTAACCAGTCAATCTTTTATATACTTGCATTTTAAATCCATCTACTTCTGGAGAGGATTAATTCTTAATGCTAATGTCCTATTGCCCTCAAAGGCTTACTCATTTTCTTATCTTCTTCTACCTCCATCCAGCAAATACTCTAGGCTGGACTAGATTCTGAAATTCTCTGAATTGTATTTTGTGTCCCTGTCCTTTTTGCAAATGCTGGTCCTTCTTTATGAAATGCTTTGCTCCTGCTGTTCTCTCTTTTGCTTTGCTCCAGGAAAATTCCTACTAATCTTTCAAGGGTTCAAAAGTTACCTCATCAGGGATGCCATTCCCTTGACCTCCCCTGAGAGAATGTTAACACTAACTTTGCATCCCACTGTTCTGTACACATATCTAAAAAGGTGAAATGAGCAATTGTTCAATCAATAAACATTTGAGCACTTTCTTTGAGCCAGGTGCTATACTAGGTACAAAGTAATGAATATGACATAGTTCCACTCTCACAGACCTTACTACCTCACAGGGGAGACAGAAATTAAGCAGAACCATAACTGTTTTAAAGGAGGGCAGGGAGTACCAAGTACTGAGACTATATAAAAGGGGAATCTACACTGGTCTGGGATCAGGAAGGAAAAGCATATATGGAAGGAAGAGCATGAGTACAAAGACCTCAGGGGACCAAAACGAGCGGGAGATGGGAAGCCCAGAGATGTGGCTGAACTATTGGTGTGGATCACACTATTTAAAATTACAACCTCCTCTGATCCCAATCTCCAAATTTTTATCTGGGGACAAACAAGATCAGATTTCAGCTTTAGAAAAAGCAATTTGGCCACAGGTAGACACTGATCTAAAGGAGGAAGTCTAATGGCGAGCAGACCAGTTCCTATCCTTCCATCAGTCCGAGGCAGAGATCATAGTGGCTTCAACTATAGTAGCAGCCATGGAGATAGACAGAAGTGGGCAGATTTGAGAGATACTGAGAAGGTAGAATCAAAAGGACATGGTGACTAAATGGAGAGACAGACTCAGGCTCTGTGGCCAGTTAACATCTGGATTTGATTTCCAGTTGTCACTTACTATCTTGGGCATTTTGCTTGAGTTCTTTGAACTTCAGTTTCTTTATCTGTACAATGATATAATAATAGCACCAGTACCTCAAAAGGGTACTGTTCAGTATTAAGTGATCTGACACATATGTAACACTTTCTAGGTGACTGGCACTTACTATAGTTCAATAAATGTTAGTTCACTTTCCCTATGGCATTTATTTATTTATATGCTTATCCTCACTGAGAGATCCTTGAAGACTAGGACATTTATCAACACTTTGTACCTAGCACAGTGAGTGATAAGAATGAGAAGTGGTCATGGTAAGTTATGAAATTAGTGATAGGCAAAGACTATATTAGTTTTCAGCTGTGACTTCAATAAACTTAGGCTATCAGGATCTATTTCGAACCTGTACACATTCTACTAAGACTCTCTCAATTTTAGAAAGTGGCAAGAAGTGTGAGAGAAGGAAGAGCATAGACAAGAACCGTACATTCCTTGAGAGGAATACTTTATTTATTTTTGTATTAACCCAAACAATGCTTTATACATGATAGGAGATCAATGAAAATTTGGTGACTAAATGAATTGGAATTTTTTAACCACTTGCAAATTGTGGAATACCACCTGGCCCTTTGCTTACCTGTCTGTAATCGCAAGTGAGCCTCAATATTTTGCAGTCGTTCTTCTACAGCCTGATTACCACAATCTCGAAGCATGCTATTAGGTTTATGACCTGACCCTTGAATTCCTTCAGGTCTAGTCTGTGGTCCATATGTATTCACAACTCTAGAAACTAAATTAAGAAGCTTTGAGCCTATGTAAATTTATATTTCAAAAATCAGAAATTCTCTCTCCCTAATAGTAGTTTATAATCTTTTCATAAAGATCATCTAACCACAAACCCAAATATGAAGAATACAAGATTTTTTGTTTTAAAATAAACAAAATTTAGATGGGAAAGCTATTTCTATTCCATTTTGCTAATAATTTAGAATAAGCTGTCAATGATTCAGGTATTACGTGATGGTTACTTACCCTTTACGTGACTTTTAAATCCAGGGTAAGGGGTAAAAACAGCATCAGTTCTTGCACAACTATTTTCTAAGGAGAATTTAGATGAAAATAAGTTTAAATGTATTCTTCACTTCAAATGTATGAGATTTTTGATAAACTTCCAATAATCCATATTACATATTATTCATAAGAAAATTTTAAATAATAATCATTAAATCACCATCACACAGGACAGAATCTAGTGACCTTTACCATCTAAAATGTATCACAATATCTAATATTCTTATCTAATGTTCATATTTACAAACAGAAAAGCCATTAACATTAAGTGGCATAATTTAACATAATTTTTAATGAAAACCAATATCTCTAAAACCATTTGGGCCTTTGGAGAAAATAATTTATATATTATAGAGTATCTTAATTCTACTTCATTGTAGAAATAGAATTCATCATTTTTACTAAAATATATTTTTTAAAAACCCAGCATTTTTGATATTACTGACCAAATTAGTGAACACCCAATAAAAAGGATCAATTGCACATTAAACACCCTTTTTATTTCAGAGCTCCACACAAAGAAGACCTTGAAATCTGAAGTACATGTACCTTTCCACTCTGCCTAGATTTTTTAAAACCCCTAATTTTAAAAACCCCTAATCACAAAAGTCATCTACTTCTTCCCATCCTATCACTTTCAAAAAATGCAATTTTAGGAAAGATATGTTGTAAAAATTTGTTCCTATTTTTTTCCAAGCTGAAAAGTATAATTTCTTTCAAATTAGATATAAAGAAATAAATTACAATGGAAGAAAACTGGAAAGATGTTAACATACACTACTAATTTTATACATATAATTATGTTATATAGAAACATAACATGATACACTATAGTAATAATAATATACTAATGTTTAAAATAACATTAGTAAAACCATGCATTGGCAATAAATTTCCTGCAAAATTCCCTTGATTATTTTATAAAAATTGGAAGGAAAGTGAGATACTGAAAGAAAATTATTTTTTTCCCTATGGAATTTGATTTTTAAAAAATCCACTGTTTTAAATTTAGGTCACATTGATAGGTATTAAAAGAAAAACACTAACACATTAAAATATATTTATATGTTTTTCAGTCTAACTTTCCTGAATAGCTCTGCTGAAAAGTTAATTTGTGTGAATAAAATTCCATATCCACTTATCTTTGACTAACATAGAGTCATCTTTTCCTTTTTCTTGTTTTTCTAGAGATACCTTAAAATATGCTTAAAGAGTCATCACTTCTCCATTCTCTTTCTACCATTTCTTGGGGCTAAGGGTTAAAAAAAGAAGCTATCATCCATTCTGGAGCTATATTCCAAACATACAGATTAACTGACCCATCAGTGAGAAATTCAGCATGGTGTGAAGATAGTGAATGTATGAGTGCTAGTCACTCTCCACAGCAATTCTTGCTAGCACTGTTTTGAGCCAGCAAGGGATTGAATGGGCCAAGGAATCCTGCTGAGCATTTCAATTCTTGTCAATTTCTATCCCCTGGTGGTTTATAATAATAGAGTTAGCAAGGAGAACAGAGGAATAACATTAGTGACACATGTGCTTGCTCCCTCAACAAACCTTTTCTCATGGGTTGCTTACAGTTGGATTATAGTACCTGAGATTTTGCCTCTGTTGCACTTGTTCTGAAAAGCTTAACAGGAAAATATACCAAATTCAAAGATACACATGTATAATGTTAATAGTAGCACCCACCTGAACTTAGGACTCAACCTGAGCCTTTGTTATTTCATTATTAAGAGAATCAGTGTGCCAGTGTGATACAAGTCACTTCTAGGTTCATCTGACAATTCTGTGTTCATGATAATTAGCCATGAGATATTAGAGGCAACAAGAAAAATGTTCACTCCAATTATGAACTCTTCTCCATAATTTTTTTTAAGAACTACTTGTTCTGATTATTACTATGATGCCTGAGTATGATCTATCACAGTGCTTTACAACATTTTGTATTCTGCAGCATACCTGCAGATCTGTAAACGTACTATAGCATCAAGTGGAGAGGGAAAGGAGAATGTGATGAAAAACAGTGAATGTATGCACTATGAGAGAAAGGAAAAAAGCTTAAGACACCATGGTCTTCATGACAAATTGGTTGTATCGTGACATAAAACGTTTCAAATAGCTCAAGAGTAGTGAGAAAACTGCTCCCTCTGGAGGAATATTAACTCTACTAAGTTTACTTTATATATTAACCTTAATTTCACAAGTACATTTACAGGCTTGAAATTTATACAGCTCAGTTCCTTTAACCAGTGAGACTGAACAACCCTGTCACCCACACTTCACCTTCATTTCCTAAAGGAACTTTAAAGTAATCTTTCACTTGTGGTAAACATTAGCCTTTTTGTAAAAGCATTTATTTGATTTCTGTGTAACCAAAATGAAAACTAGCTTTACAATACAGTCTATTATTAAGCAGAAGGAAATTCCACTGCCTTACTCATTAAAACTATGAAATAAATTGTTTTAATGTTACTCATTTTAAAAAATAAATAAAAAATTAGAGCAACTGTAAAAATTGCACTTAAACTGCTATGAAAATTAACCTCTAGGTAGTTACCTTGATTACAATCAATAACATTGCAAAATTCCCTGACGTTGTTTTCATTGATTTCAGCTTGCTTTCTTTCAATAAACGCAGATATTCGTCTGTCAATCTACAAACAATAAGTATGTTTTAACAATGTAGACATAATGAGATTTTTTAAAAAGTAATACCCTCCCACTCCCCAATCCTCTCCAAAACTTCTTACTTCTGCTTTTCCGGCCTTTATTTGAACCACTTCTGGATCAAAATGGATCTGTGTCTTTTTCACATCTCCTAAATCACAATCTTTGTGCTTTTCTTCCTGGTCACCAATGGAAAATTTGGTGTTTATTTCATTTTTGTTCCCCATGTCTGTTTTTCCTATGTCTTCACAAGCAGTTGTATTCTCCTCTTTAATCAGAGGCTGAAGTTTTGCTAAAAAAGGCTGAGAAGAACACAATTCCATCTGCTGGGGTTCACATTAACCAAAATTAATTACACATTTAATATATTTACATAAATTTCTGCTAAGTAAATGAAATATTTAATATCAACTATTAAATATAAAAGTTGTTATATCACAATACATAAATCTGAGCACATATAAGTGTTTACTGTTCTCTGTTATTGTGACCATTATCATTTGCTACAAATTTATTTTTAAAAAAAGAAAGAAAGAAAGAAAATCTGAGGAAATTTAAAATTTTCTTTGAGGGAATCATTCTGTCACTCATCTTTTATTTTGTGCCAAATCAAAGCCTTCAGCCTCTGGCACCAATGCCACTTAATTAACATGTCATTCAAATGTCTCCTCAGAACACTAAGGCTTAGTATTTTTCCTCCTTAACACGAGAGCCAGTGCTCTCACTCAGCAAAGCCCTGCATTATCACTATATCACTGGAGATTCTCCACTTGAAACTGCAGTTGGCCAATGTGAATGAGAAAGCATAGACATGAAATATATAGGTGTTATGCTGAGTGAACACTCAGACTTTTCCTGACATGACAAAGTATCTTCTTGGGTCATGAAATTAAATTTTAAAAAACAGAAAACGGACAAGGAAAAAACCCTACCAAGATCCATAGCTGAAAAGAGATAAATGTCACCTATCACTATACTAGAGGGGGGAAAATACCCTTTTGTATAAGTTATATTACCCATTTATGCCCCCCCCAATAATTAGGCCTCATTTGAGTTCAATGCTCTGCCCTTTAAAAACCGGGTTAACCATTACTTTTAACATGAAACACAGAGTTAAATTTTCCCACAATGTCATTGAATGGAGGGCTGAACATTAATGCCTATTCCATTAGTCAAAACATACTAACACTTATCAATGTTCCAATTATTTTTTCATACCTACAATTTTGCTTCCATTGTTTCCTATACCAAATACTCTTCTGAAACCTTATGTTAATCACAGTAAACTGACCAATCCAAACAGTTCTTCCGTTTATCTTCTTGACACTTCACATTTTACACTTTGATTCTAGATAAACTGCAAACTTACAACAATTATAATTGCAGAGATGTTCAATTAGAAACCAGCAAGGTCATAATACTGTTCAGTTATTGAACTGAAATATTAAAAGATATAATAATACTTTATACATAACAATGCAATATTGACTTATATATATGAAGAATGAATTATTTTCAACTACTAAGAAAAAGAAAAAATAGTGACTGGCTACTAACTAAGATGAGACATTAATGTCACAGAAATTACTTTCTTTTTAAAAACTATGCTGAAACTGTTTAATTGCAATAGACACTCCAGGATGTGTCATGCTGGGATAATGCCACTTCTTGAACCACTGAAAGCACTCCATGAGCCTCCAAACTCACCCAAGGCATGGAATCATTATCATAGCATGACACACACCTGCCGTGTCTTATTGCTTAATTATAACCCACCATAGATGGAACTGTATTGAATTTTCAGTGCAAGTTTAGAATTGAATAGAGTTGCATTTGTTCAATCTCATACCCACATTGGCCTATTGGGCTATATTGCCATAACTGTCCTGATCACTACTGAAACTAACAGATTTAGATCCAATTTGGATGTAAGTAACCTTTTATTAGTATCACTATTAATACACTGTTAAGATAGAAATGACAAATACTCCAGCAAATTTAACCACAATTAATTTCTATTTTCAATATTGAGTTAACATTTCTAACAAGATATTTACCTGTAAATATAAAATGTGTTGCTCAAGTGCACTAAAGAGCAATGCAGGCTGGAATGCTGAGAGGCTCTGGAGCTTGTTCCAATCGATTGTAATTTTCACCACATCGTCTCTGAGGCTAAGCTTCAAAGGGACAAACCAGTAACATCACAAAAATTACAAGATTAAGCTGTACATATGGGATTGTCACAAAAATAAGATTTCTATAGAGTAACACGTCTATTTTGCTCAAAGTTATCAAGTTTTTAATGATACATTAAAATGCTTTACCCATTTTAAAAGGCCAAGGAAGGTACATATTTTCATTAAAAACAAAGCAAAATGACATCTCTGATTCTATTCGTGGGTCTGTGTAATGGGGCCATTTTAGAAGAGATGCCATTCATGAAGATGAAAATATGAAGGCTCTCTTGATACTTCAATATCTAAAAACCTTTGGATGGGTTCCAAAATAGGCTTGCCTTATTCAGATTCCTACTATTTCTAGCTCAGAGCATTAACCAACAGAAGCACAACTGTTTTACAAAAGTTCTAATATGCACACGTCTCTTTGTTAAATATGTGCACAAATACATATCAGAAATATATAATTATTCTGATGTCCTCCGAATCACATTTTTATTGTTTTCAACTTTAATCAATTTTTAAAATAATTTAAAAATCAAGACTATCCATACATATAAAGTCTAGTGATAAATGGCAACATGTTTACCTACTTCAAATAAAAAAAGACTTCTCCACAATAGTGAAAAAAATTGCCAGAAACTGAATGGAATGTCCAGATCTTTTGCTAAATACTATTTCCTAATAAGATGTTAAGGGCTCATTATATCAAAATTTTTTATCAGTTGGTGATATGATAGAATAAAATCATACCCAGAAAACTACCAAGAATCTGAATATAAAATTAATATCAAATCAGTGAAAATTTTAGAGTGAGAGCTTCCATCTGCAGTTTTTCGAGTGAATAAAATTGAACTACCATAAACTTTTCTAGGGACATGTGTTTATAGCATAGCATAAGGATATACTCCATAGAATCAACTTAACTACATTTTTTCAGAAATAATTAAAAATTAGTCATGTTTTCTACAAAATAAAGTGTTACATGAGTTCAAATACAGATTTATGAGTTGTAATTATAATAAAAGAAGAATCACTATACAAGGATTAAAGGATCCAAAGTTACCAATAAAAAAGCAATATATTGAATTAATACTATGTGGCAAAAATTTACCACCCTTTGAACATGAGACCAGAAGTATTTAAAGTCTATATTGGATAAGTGTAAAGAAAAATATGAAATCCTATGCTGGCTGTACTGGCAAAGATAACGTTATATTAATTAAGATTTTATATTAAGATTAATGCATTAACCTTAATTTATATTACTTTAATGTCTATAAAGATTTTGTTAGTCAACATATATTACATATGGAAGTAATCCATTATTATAATTTTATAATTCTCAATGAGATCTATAGTCAATTATAGCAAATTTATGAATATGGATGGTTTGGAGATAAAGCAGACAAATCCTCAACCAAAGCAAAGTATCACATTTTCTAGAGAAAATAATAGAAAATAAGTTTTAATGTTTGAATCACATTCTCATTTCAACAGAACTACTAATTACAAGTGCAATTAAGAATACCTGGTCTTTTAAGAAAACCGTATAATAATGTCACAAATTAATTTTAAAACTTTCCCAATACATTTGACTATTCATTCCACAGATTCCCTATTAGTAATGTTAATTCTATGCATTTTCCTCCTATAGAACTTGGAATGGTAAATAATCCACTCAAAGATCTCTATTAGTCTGTTTTTAATATAGATTATTTAAATATGCATTTCCAGTAAAAACCTTATTTAAATTAATACAAAAACCAAAGCTAAAAATAAATAATTCCTTAGCTTGGTAAAATGGACCATCCAGAGGCAAGTAAAAAAGGTTAAAATTAATAAATCTTGTGAGCTGAAGTAGAAAATGCTTTTAAGCACTCAATTTTATGTGTCCTCCTGAGGAGAGCTAATAATACAATGATACTGAGGTTGAGGCAAGATGAACTTAAGCATATTACAACATACATTTTAAAAATCCTTTAAACTTCGTGCAAAAGGAAATACTCATTCTTCTGGGGACCATATTGTAAGCATGGTACTCTGGCTTTCATTCTTAGTATTTCTCAAAAAAAGTATTATCAAAATGATAAGCATTTAATTGATGAGACAATCTTATTTTTGACATTTGTGTAATATGGAAGGTCCCTTCACTGTGTCTCAGTAAACTCACCCAACATTTACCCTAAACATTTTTTACAGGTGACTTAAGTAAATTTTAATCACTCCTCTACTTGTACCTTTAGAATAACTGAATGTTTAAAATTTTTAAATGAGCTTGAAAAACTCAGTATACAAAATATTTCAAAAGAAATGTTTAAATCATTGCTCAATATTAATTTTTAAAAACATTCCATCACTGAAAAATAAACTGTAATAGCTGAGTATAAACTTTTTTTGTCTTGACATCAGAATATGAATAACATTTAATGCTCCAATGTTGTCATAAAAAGTTCTCTAACTTTTAAACCATTTAAAGGCCTTGAATCTTAAGATTGAAATGTTAATAACAGAAGTCCCCAAGTCTTAAAAAAAATTTTTTTGGGTAAGTCCTTGGCAAAAAATTGAGTTGAAAAGTTGGATCTTTTAGGAGATTCTATTAATAATTGCTTCATTACACAAAACTGAATGTTTAACTTGCAGTACTGTTCTTTGTAAGTCACAAGAAACATGCTAAGAGTTTTTAGAATACCGAAATAACTCTTTACAAGATTGATTCTTAATCCACTCAAGGCTTTTAAAAATGATTTTCACAAACGCTCTATTTTCATAGGAATTTACCATTATCTTTGACATAAATGCCTGCTGTGTCTCCTACATGCACAAGTACTAGCACCAAAACAAACTTTTATAGCTAGAAAATGGTCCATAAGATATAAAAGAAAATAGCTCCTTTTAAAAAGCAGTTTAACAAACATACTTTTAAGTTGTTTCTCATTTAAAATTTGCTTTTAATTTTACATCATGAAACGAAATACTAACTTGATCGAATAGAGTGTAAGGAGACAGTTTTTTTAAACCCAGTTTTACTATGACATTTCTGCAAAAACGATTTATCAGCCAGTTAAATAGTTAACAGTTAAACAATTAAACGACAGTTCTGATGCAAACAGCATCAAACATGGATAACTCATCCAACTTTATGCTATTTTAAATGAATTCCTTTTACTTTCCTTCCCGTTTGTAAAGGTTAATAGATGCACACAACTGCCAGAAGGAGAAAAGAAATAAACAAAACTAAGTGACTCATAAGAGCAAGTCACCCTAAAAAAAAAGGCCGAGAGCGCGCTTTTCCAAAAATCTCAGGCTGCACTGACCGACCAATTTCTATAATAAGCTGGAGGAAAAAGGACGCTGAGCTCCAGGCGCCTCCTAAAGCCTCAGTGAAGCTTTTTCGTATTGTCTCCAAGCCCGCTCCTCGGGAAGCCGGGCTTTCACTTTAGATCCTCCTCACTTACTCCTGGGGAGAACACTTGCAAGGTAATCTAGTCTGCAACCCGTACTGAACTACGCCCTCACGGCTGCCCTCCTCTCTCCGGCCGGAGGCGGCAGGGCCTGGGTTTGTCCCCGGGCAGCATCCCACACTCCGGCAGCCTCGGCTGACCCCCGCCTTTGCTAAAGGCAAAAAAGGGGGGAGGGGCCCGATGGTTACCCTGCTTTCAGTCCCTCAGGCCACCTCTCACCTTTCCAGGCAGGGCGTGCAGGGAGCGAAAGACTTCGCAGAGCACCTCTCGGGAGACGCTGGGGCTGCAGCTTCGCTCCAGGCTCCTGTCACCGCTGCTTGGGAGACTAAGCTCCGTGGCAGCAGCCATGATACCTTCACAGGCCGCTCCACAACCACCACCACCACCACCAAGGTTCGCTCACAACCCCACCCCCTCCCTCTCCTGCTTTCGTCGCTCAGCGATGACGTGAATAGCGTCTCATTTAGACTGGGCATTAAGGCCCCACCCCCTCTATGTGACTGACAAGCACGTACGCCAATCAGGTGCAACTACATATTGCGCCGTGATTCTGGAGCGGGTAATTGCTGAGGAGCGCTGTGCTGGATGCCGTTGGGCGATTTGATTGAAGTCGTGTTGTGTTAAGGGTTAGCGTCATGAAGTTGGCTCATAGATGTTGCTTATGAGTGTTGGTAAGAAGAAACTTATAATTAAATGTTAGAGTTTGAGCCCTAAAAATTGAAATTTTAACCTGGTAGTGTGTAGTGGGTCTGGAGAAAGATTGCTGGTCAGGGATGGAGCGTGTTTCTAAACACTGGAAAACTCACACAGAATTGTCATAATCAGAACGTTTTAATCCCTGCAAGGTTGTTTAAAATGCATATAAATCAATGCTACGAATTTTTCATGCGGGGGAGGGCAGGATGTAAAAGAACAATAAAAGTGCACCATTATACCTCATTTTACTATAAAGGAAATGACGTTAACGATCTTAAATCTGTAAAATAATTATGTCAAGTTTTAAAACGTGCATCAATTGCTATTATCTGCGTGATAACTGTAGAGATGCTCAACACGAAAATTGTTTCAAAGAAGTGAAACACTGTCAATATGATTCCAACAGGAATTTAACCCAAATAAGTAATATCATGCAACCACAATCTTTGAAATTAGGAGGACATAAAATTGAACTGGAATTTGGCAAAGTATTATTTACCCTGTAGCTTTATTATAAAGATGTTTGAAGGACTTTGTAATCTTTTAATCAGACTCTAACATTTAAAAAAAAGTTATCCAATGAAAACATAGTTTAAGAAGAATTTTTAGTGTTAAGCTCTATTCCAAAATACTTTATCTGTATCTATTCCAATATACATTATCTGTTTAGAGTTAAGGATGAGGGATTTAAAACTCTTAATTCTAATGGTCTAATGCATTTACATTAGAGGAAGTAGAGGTGGAAACTCACGCAATGCGTATTCTTTAGTTTTAGAGTAGACTGAATGAAAGGGAAGGAATAAGGCATCAAGGAACTGGGAGAAGGACAGTAGGGATGAAAGGACAGTAGGGATGTCACTTCTGAGGACAAGGACTGAGCCTTCATGGAGCTAGCCTCAGCCTGCTACTGTGTCTGGCACCCATGAAGCACCTGATGCATGCTTTTTTTTTTTTATGGCTAAATGGAGAAAAATAAAGTTAACCTTTAAAAATAGAAAGCAACCCACCCATCTACCATGCTTCCATCTTATTTGACCTGTCCCTAGGGAGTCTCTTAATTAGGTTTTCATTTCCAAAAACGTGTGGGATCAGGAGGCTTGACAAGATCTTGAGAAATCTTGCCTGTTCCCTTGTTAGCAGCAGGACATATAACTGATAGTCCAGCCTATGTCTAGAGACAGAAAAAAGACTTCCCAACATCCAATCCCATTCAAGCCACTCATCCCCCTATCTAACCTAAATTTGTGATTCTTTGCAATGTTAGCATATTTTCTTTGCCCCTTGTTCTCTTGTTATTGGGGAATCATTGTAATGGGGTAACTAGAAGTTTTTGTTCTGTGCCAAATTAGCAATCAATTTCAGATCATTTGTTTTCATCAGGCATATGAAGTATTTTTTTCAAATATGCAGGATACTGGTATGCAACACATTTGGGAATATGCTTTGTACATTAAAAGAATACTGTCTTTAGAAAGGTACTGCTCATTCTTTCTTTGCCATCACTGATTTTGAAATTTCAAGTTTTACTTGTTGCCTTGATCCCCTAATATAGAATTAACTGATGGCCATTTAATTTGTATATCAGTTCTCTATGTTATTCTGTGTTTCAATATCCAGACTTTCAACTTAGTGTTCCTTACTTAGGTGTAGATTGAATATCCCTAATCTGAAAATGTGAAATCTAAAATGCTCCAAATTCCAAAGCATTTTGAGCACCAAATTTTCTAGGGGAAAATTACACACCTGACCTCACATGATGTGTCACAGTCAAAAGACAGTCAAAACTTTGTTCCATGTACAAATTATTGAAAATATTATATAAAATTATCTTTAATCTGTTTGTATAAGATTTATATGAAATATAAGTAAATTTCTTGTTTAGCATTGGGTACCATCCCCAAGATATCTCATTGAGTATAAGCAAATATTCCAAAACCAAAAAAAAAAAAAAAAAAAATCTGAAACACTTCTGCTCCTAAGCATTTTGGATAAGGGATACTAAATTTTTAATACTTAGAATTTGTTAACTCTTTTGTGCATTATTTCTTCTAAAAACCATTCTTACTCCTTCCTGATGCGTATTACCTTCATTTTGGAAATTTTTCTCATTTTCTTCTTTTATAGTAGAAAATTCCATTCTAAATAGAAGAGTTTGTAGGCTGAAAAGATGTGGATTCCTTTGGGCTAACTCCAAATAGAAATTTATAGATATTGTACATACGTATGTATGTATAACAAAAATATAACAAAAGCTATGAAATTTAGAAAAAGAATAAAGAAAATAATTTGCCCTTTATAGAAAACTAATTACAGTTTATGAAGTGGGTTGCTGAAAAATCTGCTGCCTGGCAGAAATGATTCAAAGTGTTTGTGTTGGCATTAGCAACAGAGTTAGAAATACTGTCCTACAAGCTTATGCGAAGAATCAACTGGGAGGATAGAAGCTATAAATAAAATCTAGGCTATCTACCTTATCAACAAAAAATGTTTTTTATGATGAACTTTAATGGCACAACTCTATTAAATAATCCAGTGCTCAGCAAAATGCTTGAGGTATTATATGTGCTCAAATGATGTTTGTTGCATGTATGATAATACAGATTTTTCCTAATGGAGAAAAGGAAAAAATAATGGTATTTGTCATATCTGGCTTCCTATCACCTGATGCATAAATCTAAGTTCCTTGGAATGACATTTAAGGCTCTTCTCATGATCTGGCCTTTACCTAAATTTCCAACCTTATTTTCTGCCACAAACTGTCTGGTGCTTAATGCTTCTGAAACTGCTTTTATTTCTTCAAAACTTTACCATGTCTTGCCTCCATGCTTTTGTTTATGCCTTCTGCCTCTTGTCTGCTTGGGAAACTCCTTATCCATCTTCAAACTCCCGTTAAAAAATCTTTTCTGGGAAGTCTTTCCTCATATCTTTCCTCATAAAAGAAATTTTTTTTTAAAGAGCTTATTTTCTCCTTTGCTAAACTACTCCTACAACTTGTATATGCTTTTCTTGCAATGGATCACAACATTCTACTTCCTGTTAGCAAGGAGCTTAGCAGTGTAATCAAGCCCAAGGACATGACTAAACCAATTTCAAACTCCCATTCTTTGAGGATTTACTTACTGATACTCCTTGTACCAATTTCTGTATCATTCAAGGTTTAGTCAGGAAACAGAAACCTTACCTGTTATTTGAATAGAGAAAAGTTAATATAAACATTGTTAATTAGGATAAGATATTAATTAATTGAAAAGGCAATAAGAAAATAATAAAATATAGAAGAGGGTAACAGGAAACAATAACATATCAGGAAGAAGCTAACCCCTCTAAGGCTGGGGGAACAAAAGGAAGAGTTTAGAATTATTAAAATTTAAGCAATTAGCGGAATCAGCCCTATGAATTCCCTCAGAGAAGGGAGTGCTATTCTGATGGGATTGGTGTCTTAAAGTGAGCATGAGGCTGATTTGGCAAGTATTGAAAACTGCAGATAGAGCATCTAAGCATTATAGGACAAGGTTATACAGTCTGAGATACATATAATTGGAATTCTAAAAGGAGAATTGAGAGAGAACGGGGCAAAGAGATATTTCAAGAGATGATGACAGGAATTTCAAAAAATAATGCAGGACATAAAACTACAGATCCAAGAAGCTTGGAGAACCTCAATAGTTACATACTGCTGTGTAACAACTTACCTCAGTAGCTTGAAACAATGAACATTTGTTATCGCATAGTTTCTGTGGGTCAGAAATTCAGGAATGGTTTTGCTTGGTGTTCTGTCACCCACTCTGGAGAAACCCAGAAAGACATAAGCCACAATACCTTTTAGGACCTAGTCTCTCAAG
Organism: Lemur catta; assembly: GCF_020740605.2. Taxonomy (NCBI): domain Eukaryota; kingdom Metazoa; phylum Chordata; class Mammalia; order Primates; family Lemuridae; genus Lemur; species Lemur catta. The sequence continues at coordinate 55,206,442 of NC_059128.1, read as the reverse complement.
ATACACATTGTAACTTCCATCTGATTTTATTTGTTAGAACCAAGTAATTATGTCTGGCCAACACTCAAGGGATGAGAAATTATACTCCACATCTCCATTTCAAAAGTGAAGGAGAAATAAAGATTTTTAAAAGAGAACAAAACTAATGTAATTCATTATTACCAGCAGAACTGCACTGTAAGAAATGTTAAAGAAAGTTCTTCAGGCAAAAAAACTATGATACCAGAAAGAAACTTTTATCTACAAAATGAAATGAAGATCTTAAGAAATGGTTGAAGTGACATATGAAAGATGTTTTTTCTTATTTTAATTTGCCCTAGAGGTAATTGACTGTCTAAAGTAAATGTAGTGACAAATTATTGTGGTTTTTATAGCATATGTAAAAGGAATGTGTGATAACATAGCACAAAAATTGGGAGATAGGAATTGTAAGTACATAGCTGTCAGGTCTCTACACATGAAGCAATATAATATTTGAAGGTAGACTATGATAAAGTAAGGATATATATTATAAACTATAGGGTAAATAAAAATATTTTAAAGGAGGTATAAATTATAAATTAATAATAGAGATAAGAAAGAATCATAAAAATACTTAGTTAATTCAAAGGAATCACAAAAAGAAGTAGAAACAAAAAAAAGATGGAGCAAATAGAAAAGGTAATATATTTTAATTCAACCATATCAATAAATGATCTAAACACAGAGATTGGCAAATTGCATTAAAATTAAGCTCTAATTATATGCTGACTAAAGGAAACCCACTTTAAATATAAAGATAAGTTAAAAGTAAAAAGATGGAAAAAAATATACTATGCAGGAACCAGACAAGGTTGCCCACTATCTCCACTCCTATTCAACATAGTGCTGGAAGTCCTTGTCAGAGCAATCAGACAAGAGAAAGGAATTAAGAGTGTCCGAATGGGGGCAGAAGAGGTGAAAGTCTCACTCTTTGCCAATGATATGCTATTATATCTAACAAATTCCAAGGATTCAACCAAGAGACTCCTGGAATTGATAAACGAATTCAGTAAAGTTTCAGGATACAAAATTAATGCACCCAAATCAGTGGCATTCATATACGCCAATAACAGTCAAGCTGAAAATCAAATCAAAGACACAACACCTTTCATTATAGCATCAAAGAAAATTAAATATTTAGGAATATATTTAATGAAGGAGGTGAGAGATATTTATAGGGAGAACTACAAAACACTGAGAAAAGAAATTGTAGAAGATGTACACAGATGGAAATCCCTACCATGCTCATGAATTGGTAGATTCAATATTGTTAAAATGTCCATTCTACCTAAAGTGATCTACAGAATTAATGCAATCCTATCAAAATTCCACTATCATTCTTTACAGATTTAGAAAAAATAATTCTATTCTTCATCTGGAACCAGAGAAGACCTCATATAGCCAAAGCAATCTTAAGCAAAAAGAACAAATTGGGAGACATTAGTCTACCATACTTCAAACTTTACTAGAAGTCTATAGTAACTAAAACAGCATGGTACTGGCACAAGAACAGAGATATAGAGCTTTGGAATAGGACGGAGATCCCAGATAAAAACCATCCTCATATTGTCATCTAATCTTCGACAAAGCAGACAAAAGTATACATTGGGATAAAGAATCTATTCAATAACTGGTGCTGGGAAAACTGGATATCCACATGCAGAAGATTGAAACTGGATCCCCACCTCTCACCTCTCACAAAAATCAACTCACGATGGATAACAGACTTAAACCTAAGGCACAAAACCTTAAGAATTCTGGAAGAAAATGTGGGGGAGACTCTTTTAGACATCAGCCTATGTAAAGAATTTATGAAGAAGACCCCCAAAGCAATCACAGCAGCAACAAAAATAAACAAATGGAACCTGGTCAAATTAAAAAGCTTCTGCACAGCCCAGGAAACTATCATTAGAGTGAATAGACAACCTACAGAATGGGAGAAAATACTTCCTTTCTATACAGCCAATAAAGGGCTGATAACAAGAATCTCTATAGAACTTAAGAAAATCAACAAGAAAAAAATCAAACAACCTCATCAATAAATGGGCAAAGAACACGAACAGAAACTTTTCAAAAGAAGACAGACTAATGGCCAGCAAACAACAACAAAAAAAGTGCTCAACATCTCTAATCATTAGGGAAATGCAAATCAAAACTACAATGAGATATCACCTAACTCCAGTAAGAATGGCCTCTATCAAAAAGTCCCAAAATAACAAATGCTGGCATGGATATGGAGAGATTGGAACACTCTTAAATTGCTGGTGGGACTGCAAATTAGTACAACCCCTGTGGAAAGTAATTTGGAGATACCTCATAGAGTTAAAAATAGAAATACCATTTGATCGAGCAATCCCACTACTAGGCATCTATCCAAAGGAAAAAAAGGCATTCTGTAATAAAGAAATCTCTACTTGAATGTTTATAGCAGCACAATTCACAATTGTAAAGATGTGGAAACAACCCAAATGCCCATCAATACATGAGTTGATTAAGAAAATGTGGTGTATGTATACCATGTAGTACTACTGGCCATAAAAAAAATGATGAACTGCCTCTTGTATTATCTTAGATGGAGCTGGAGCCCATTCTTCTAAGTGAAATATCACAAGAATGGAAAAACAAACACCGAATGTACTCACCACCAAATTGATACTAATTGAACAACACTAATGTGCACATATGGGAAGTAACGTTCATAGGGTGTCAGGCAGGTGGGAGGGGAGAGGAAGGGAAGGGTAAATCCACACATAACGGATGAAGTGTGTACTGTCTGGGGGATGGGCACACTTGTTGGGTGGTGCAAAGCCAATTTATGTAACCAAAGTGTTTGTACCCCTGTAATACCCTGAAATAATAATAAAAAACAGAGTGGTTCTGAAACAAAATTTGCTTTGAGAACCGCAATCACAAAAATGTACCCCAAACATCTTGAGGCAAAGATCTATGGGTGTTGAATTTTTGTATTCTTATGTGTCTGAAAATTTATTCCTTTTTTTTTTTTTTTTTTTATTGAGACAGAGTCTTGCTCTGTTACCTGGGCTAGAGTGCCATGGCATCACGCTAGCTCATAGCAATTTCAAACTCCTGGGCTCAGGTGATCTTCTTGCCTCAGCCTCCTGAGTGGTGCACACTACCATGCTTGGCTAATTTTTTCTATTTTTAGTTGCCGACCTAATTTTTTTTTCTACTTTTAGTAGAGACGGGGTCTCACTTTTTCTAAGGCTGGTCTCCAGCTCCTGAGCTCAAGTGATCCTCTTGCCTGGGCCTCCCAGAGTACTAGGAGGTGTGAGCAAATGTGCCTGGCTTGAAGATTTACTCTGTCATCACTCTTGAGTGATAGTTTGATTTGGCAGAGATGTCTATGTTCAAAGGGTTTTTGTTGTTGTTGTTGTTATTCTTTGTTAGTACTTTAAAGATATTTTTCTATTGTTTTCTAGAACTCAGTGTTACTGATGAGAAATCTGATGACAATATTTTCTCATTCCTTAAAGTAGTCTGTGTTTTCCCTATGGACATTTGATAATTTATTTTTCACAAGTTTCATCATGGGTTTAGATATGGAGTTTGGGTTTTTTAAAAAGATAATAACAGCTTCATAAATGCAGTTGCCTATTGCTAGAAAGCAATGAATATATTTCATCTCCTCCAAAAGACTTTGGAGTTGTGTGGTTTTTATTTTTAATTAAAGATTTTATTTTGTTAGAGCAGTTTCAGGTTCATAGTAAAATTGAGACAAAGGTACAGAGATTTTTTCATATACCTCCTGCCTCTACACATGTATAGCTTTCCCATTATCAACAACCCCCACCAAAAAGTGGTACATTTGTTGTAATTGGCCATTCTATATTGACACAGCATAGTCACCCAAAGTCCATAGTTTATATTAGGCTTCATTCTTGGCATTGTACATCCTATGGGTTTGGACAAATGTATAGTGATATGTATCCACCATTATAGTATCATACAGAGAATTGTCACTGCCCTAAAACTCCCCTATGCTCTGCCCATTTATTCCTCTCTCCTCCCCATGTGGAGTTTTTAAAAGTTAATTTTGTTCAGCATTTGATAAACTTTTAAAATATGAAGGCATGGGTCTTTTTTTTTAATTCTGGGAAATTGTTAGTCCTTCTCCCTTAAGATAAGCCCACTCACCATTCCCTCTATTCTTTCCCCCTGAAAAGATGTATCCTAAATATCTTGTAACATTTCTTTTATATTTTATATCTTGGTGCTAGGAGCTTTCCTTTGTTCCATCTTCCAGCTCACTAATTTGCTTCTCATCTGTACTTAGTTTTCTATTTAGCCCATCTTCTGAGTTTTTAAAGTTTCAAATATAGTTTTTATTTCTCAGGTGTCTAATTGATTATTTTCCTTAACTACCTTTCCTATTTCATTACCTTCTATTTTTGCTTGCTTGTTGATTTTCTTCTTTATCTCTTTTTGAAGATATTAAAAGTATTCATTTAAAAGTCCTTTTCACCCTCTTACCTTTATTTAGCCTGGAGTAAATTTTATTTACTGAATGTATTTGTCTTTTGTATTATTGATCTTCTTCTATTTTTGAGTGTGAAATCATCTGATTATGAAGACTTCTTGTTTAAGAGCTTTTTTCCCAAAAGCATTGTGAGAACCCATAGTTGTCACTCAGTGACTTTAGCCCCATCTTGCATGGGGAATAGTGGGGGCATTTTATCAGATCTTAGACATGTGGGCTTCTGTTAGTATTGGTGATTTAGTTTCAGCTTCTGTTACAGTTAGTTGGGGGCATATGACTGAATTTTGACCAAAGAAATGTGGGCAGAAGTGATGTGCACCATTTCTAGGCTTAGCCCCTAAAGCCTCCAGCTTGGTTCTCTGTTCCCTCTCCCCTGTCTGCTGATAAGATGCAGAGAATACAGGACAGGACTTTGAGACATAAGGAATCCCAGAGCCACCAGATTAGGTGTTCCTATTCTGGGATCCATAGAGCCCCTAAAGAATTTACAGATGGAAATCAGGGAGTCCATAAATGAACATGGAACAAAAATCACATATTTATTTCCCCTTTTATCCAAAAGTTAGCATTATCTTCAGTTATGATTGAAGGCAAAATCCCAACAAATGACTTTGATATCAACAATTCACAGATATTTTCTTATTACGAGTAATTGTTATAAATAGTTTGCCTTAAGTTGTTATAGATAGTTTACCTTTTGCCTTAAAGGCAAACTGTCTTAACAGCTATAGGTAGTTGAAATTATCATAATTGCCTGATAACGTTTCTAGATTTTGTTTCAATGCCTTAATTAAAGAAGCATGTATTGCTATTTTATTTTTTAATATTTTGGCAACTAAATTTCATAATTGTTTTCATTTGTAATCTTGTGTATTTTATTTATTGTAATCTTTTGTATCATATTTGTAATCTTGTGTATTGTCTGTATTTTATTTATGCCTTTAAAAAATTATTTAGAGAACAGGTCCAAAGGATTCACCAGACTGCCAAAGGGCCCATTGCATCCATATTGACCTATGATGTGAACAAAAGATAAATCTTTGTCAGTTAAGCATCTAAGATATTAGTGTTGTTTATTACAGCAGTTAAACAATGGTGAATAATACAGTCTGACTGTAATGTATTGAATTACAGCCTCCAAAAGATAGGTTTACTCAGAACCTCAGAATGTGACCTTATTTGGAATAAGGGTCTCTGTAGATGTAATTGAGGTAAAGGTCTTGAGATCATCTTGGATTAGGGTGGGCTTTAAGTTCAATAACAAATATCTTTGTAAGAAAGAGAAGAAGGTTGTGGGAAGATGAAGGTAGAGATTGGAATTATGCAGCTACAAACCAAAGAATGCCAAGGATTGATGACAGCTGGGAGTAACGCAGGAATGGTTTCTCTCTGATAGGCTCCAGAAGGAACCAGCCTTGCTGACACCTTGACTTTGCACTTTTGGCCTCCAGAACTATCAAAGAGTAAATCTGTGTTGTTTTAAGCCACCAGTTTGTGATAATTTGTTACAGGAGACCTCGGAAACCAATACACTAACCATATTTTTAAAGCCATTGTCTCAGCATCATTGTGTTAAGATATATAAGTATTTACTTTGGTCTATCTATTCTTTCTATTGATTTTTCCTGTCTCTTCTTTTGCTAATTCTAACACTTGATAGCAGTGTGATTTTGTGTAAGCTAGTTAACCTCTTTGTGCCTATTTTCTTATCTGTATAGGGGGAATAATAATCTTATTTTATATGGTTACTATAAGGAATAGATGTTTTAATACCTGTAAAATGCTTAGAGAAGATCATGGTACCATAGTAAGCACTCCATAAAGTTGATTATTATTACTGTTTAATTATTGTGTCTTTCAGCATATAGTATTTAGTTGCATAAAAATCACCAGTAAAAGCTATGACTTTTCCTTCTTGGAGAGCTTAATATATGTGTGACTAATTATAATTAAGGTTGGGAAAAGAATTTTCTGTTAAAAGTAAAATACATTGGCAATTAGACTAGCAATAACAAGTCCATGTGGCAAGGAGTATCAATTGAAGTCATGTCTGATGAGGGTTGTCTTATGGGATTATTAATCTTTCTAAATCAGATAAAGAAAAGAGTTGTACAGGTTAAGCATGGATATGTATTTCCAGAACAAAAGGTATTTAGAACTGAGCAAAATAGCAGCAGAAATTGTTAGACCATGAATTAATCACAGGGTTCTTTGGGCAGAATGATGTTCAGCCTTCAAGGCAGTGCCTATCCTGGGAAAATCTTGCAAAGGATATTAAGGGTTATTGAATATATGTAAAGGGAGTGTGCTCATTAAGGGATGTGGTTAGTGTAACAGTTATAAGGCTGGGGCTAGGGCAGGCTTGCTATGTCATCAAAAGAACACAGGGCAAAAGCACCCTCCTAAATCTTGGAGTCTCAACATCTTTCTGTAGGCATGCTAGTCCTAGTGGTGAACAAAAGCCACATGATATGTCCTTCAAATGTCTTGTTCCAAATCACTGTGATAATCTTGGGGAATAGTAGCACTAAAGTAACATTTGTTAAGCACTAACTATATGTTTAGTCTATTCAGCCCTAACCCACTCTCTGCATTTTCTCTTTTAATACATGTAAATGACCATGTGGAGGAGAGGTCCTGCTATCAGGTAGTAAAAGTGATATTTTTCTGTTTGGCTATCCCCATTTCTGAAGTCGTTGGTTGAGCTTTAGATCTCACAGAGAATATACAGAGGACATGAGTGGTATGAACAGGTTTATATGAGAACCTGCATTGCCAACGTGGTACTTTACTCTTGTCCAGATGTGACCATAGGAGTTACTCACTGTACCTACATTCAGGAGACAGGCTCAGTTTCAGGTCTGGTGCTTCTCTTCCTGTTGATTTTTTCCTCAATTCCCTAGCCAGCTCCTTTCTGGTACAGGCAAATGTTATCTTAAGATACTGCCCATTTGCCACATATCTTACCATAACACAACATAGTACATAGTGGGTATCTTTACTCCTACTGGGTACATTTTCTTACCCTTCTTTTCTTAAATATAACCTAGAAATTTAGCATACTTTATCTTTCACCCACTAGACCCCTGACTGGCTCCCTCATTCCTGCAATTGCTAATGGTGCATCAGCAAGGGCAGAGAACTGGTGATGAGGAATTGACCAGCAATTCAATTAAGAGAGTGTAGGTTGATTTTTCTCTAAATGTATAGGTTATCTTTGATTTACCTTTGCATATATGAATCTGCAGATTATTTAAATACATATATTCTATCTTCACATTTTTATGCACATCCTTTTTGTGGCATGAAAATAAATCCATGTTTTAAAAGAGGAATTTGAGAAAATCTAATTCAGCTAAAAATACTTATTTTCAAGTTTACTGTATTAACCTTTCTGATTTTTTTGGTCTCAGGCCATCTTTTGTGAGTAAAATATGTTAGCCTCTTTAGACTGGCAATGCTATTAACAAACCATGGATGCCATACATTTAGTTTTCAGGTTAGTCCAGACAAGTGTAGCCTGTGGCATTTTTGACATCCTACTATTGTCATTCCAGCATGACCTTCCAGCACCCTCCTATACATACATTATCTGAAAACATATTTTCAAGTCCAGCTTGAGTGAATTCCTTGTGGTCCCTTCATTTTTTACTGCCTTTGGGGCTTTCTTTTTGCTGTGCCCAGAAGTCTCAAATGTTCTCCTACTTTTCTCCAATCCCCCAAGACTAGCAGTCCTTTTAAAGGTTATCTCAAGGTCTACATATGACAAGAAAGTTATTCTTAGGCCTTTCCAATGTACCAAATGCCTTGTTATTTGTATTACTTTGTCATGCCATATTGTGTAAGGAACAAGACAGAATATAAATAAATATAAAGCATTTCGTGTCCCACTTTTGTTTGATCTGTTTCATTTCTAAATGTTTCATGATTGAAAGTCTTTTAAAAAGCAGTTAGTAGTGTTTAAGGACTTTAGAATTAAAATCTTGCTCTTGCACTAACTTCCCATATGACTTTGGGAAGTTTACCTAGCTTCTTTAAATGATGGTGTCCCCATTAGTTGGGTTGAAGCAAGGAGATCTCCCTCACAGTGATGTTTTAAAGATTCAATGAGATGTGGGTATAGCACTCAGCACAATGGTAGGCAAATACATACATACATACATACATACATACATATATACATACTATTATTATTTCTCTAAAAGATTGTAGGCTTATGAGATCAAGGATCATGTCTTTTTTTGTTGTTGTTGTTACTGTTTTCTCATGTGACTAGCTCAATGTTAGATAAGAAAATACTTGTACAATAAATAGGTATAAATAGGTATTGAGTAAGTCTAGCAATTTTATGACTTTGTATCTTTTATTTAGTTTTTAAAGAGAGGTTTATTTCTGATTGCTTAATTTGTCTTGTTAGTGCTCCCCTTGTCTTCCCAATTGTTTATTTTTAATCTAAATATTATATATCTTTTGATCTCACTTTTTCCCAGCAATCTTTTCCCCTTCCCAACCCAGATTTCTATATCCTGTGATGCATTTGTTGGTCAACTTCTCCCCTGGATTGTGCAGGGATAATTCTACTTACTTCATAGAGTTTTGTAAATATGAGATTAGATAATGTAAAAAATTTCTCATCACAGTGATTATCATATATAATAAGCCTACCTTTTTATCATTTTTCTCAAGACATTTGACTATTTTCCTTTCTTGGATCCTGATTCATATTCCCATCCTTACCACTTCTATTTTCAGCCATCTATTACTTTAAGAAGAAAGAAAGAACAAGTACACTTGATACTCTTGTTCCTTCTCCCAATTGTTTTCTTCTCCCATTTTCAATGGTCTCTAAGTATGGATTCTACACTACACTCAAGATCAGAACGTGTCTCTTTTTATATCTTTTGGTTGACCAGCAGAAGTTTTTCATAATATTCTACATTTATTTAAGGGAAGGCTAAATCTGTTTTCTGAGTTGATAAGTTGGCTCACCACTTCTAGTTGTTGTGGCGATTAGTCTCCATCTCTTTTCTCTACCATGTGCTTATCTTTATTGAGTTAGTACATATAAAATGCTGGCACACTATTCCAGGCACGTATGAGTTCTCAGTAAATTTGGCTGCTATCATTATCACCTTTATCTATAGTTCTAATGTTCAAATTTTACTGTTTTTAAATTTTTTCAGTGTTTAAATTTACTATTTGTAATTTTTATTTTAAAATAATAAAATTATAGTATTTATCACAGCTTGAGTAGTATGTTTTATTATGTCATAAATGATGCAGAAGAATAAGTGCAAAGGTAAGCCTCAAAAACAGTGGGGGAAAAACATATGGAGAGATGGGGGTGCAGAGCAAGATGGCCAAATGGAAACCTCCAGCAATCATCCCTCCCTGTGAACACCTAATTCAACAACTATCCGTGGAAGCAAGCACCTTCAGGAGAAACAAAAATCAGGTGAGCGATCATACTACCTGGTTTTAACGTCATCTCAAGGAAGGAGGCACTGAAGAGGGCAGAAAAGACAATCTTGCATTCCCCACAGTGCCGCACCAGCATACCCAGTGCAGAGAGAATCTGTGTACTTAAGGGAAGGAGAGTGAAGCGATTGTGCAACTTTGAATTTAAACTCAGGACTGCCCTGGCACAGGGAACACAGCACAGGGCAGAATGCCAGTGCCCATAGAGGGAGCATTTTGACCACCCTGGCCAGAGGAAAATCCTCTACCCTGAAGCCCAAGTTCCCCCCGAGCCCTACCATTGGCAGAAAAAGAGCAGCCTGGGGCCTGGACTAAATTTGTAAGGCAGTTGGGCCACAAGGGCTGCAGTTCTTGGGCAATTTCTGTGGCTGTGCTGGCTCAGAACCAGTGGATTTGGGGTGCACATGACCCAGTGAGACACCAGCAGCAGTGGCCAATCCAGTGCCTGTGTCACCCCTCCCCCAATTACAGGCAGTACAGCACAGGGAGAGTCTACTTCCACTTGGGGAAAGGAAAAGGAAGAGCTCAGAGGACTTTGTTTTGCAACTTGGTACCAGCTTAGCCACAAGAAAATAAAGTACTAAACAGACTCCTGAGAGCCTTGAGTCCAGGGCTTAGATCCTGGATGGCATTTCTGGACCCACCCTGGGCCAGCAGGAAATATACTTCCTTGAAGAGAGGCACCCAGTCTTGGCAGAATTCACCATCTGCTGACTAAAGAGTCCTTGGGCTTTGAATAAACATCAGAGGTAACCAGGCAACAGTCACCACAGGTTTTGGGTGAGACTGGGCTGGCTTCAGGTGTGACCTGGTGCTGGTAGCCACAAGGGAGTGCCCACGTCACTCCTCCCCCACCTCCAGCAGCCTAGCACAGAGAGTGAGGGAAGAGAATAAGAGACTTTGCCTGACAATCTAGGGAATGCTCTTGTATCTTACCCATGCTCAGTAAGACAGTACCACTAGGAGTCTGCAATAGACACAGCATTACTGGGCTTGGAGCACCCTGAATGCTCATATGGCTGCAATGACCACAAAGAGTACAACACTCAATTCCCATTGAATATCTGGAAAGTCTTCCCAAGAAGGACAGGTTCAAACCAGCCCAGACTGTGAATAATACCTAACTCTTCAATGTCTAGATATCAGCGAACATCCACAAGCATCAAGAAGATCCAAGAAGTCATGACCTTACCAAATAAACTAAATAAGGTACCAGTGACCACTCCTGTAGTGATGGAGAAAAGTGACCTTTCAGACAAAGAACTCAAAAAGCTTTCCCCAAGAAGCTCAAAGAACTTCAAGACAACACAGAAGGAATTCAGAAGTCTATCAGAAATTTAACAAAGAGACTGAAATAATAAAAAAATCAAGCAGAAATTCTAGAGCCTAAGAATTCAATTAGCAAACTGAGAAATGCATCAGAGTCTCTGAACAGAAGAATTGACCAAGCAGAAGAAAGAATTAGTGAGCCTGAAGACAGGTGATTTGAAAATACAGTCAGAAGAGAGAAAAGAAAAAAAGACTAATCTGCACAAGAATGAAGCACACCTACAAAATCTAGAAAATAGCCTCAAAAGAGCAAATCAAGAGTTATTGGCCTTAAAGAGGAGGTAGAGTGATTGGGGTAGAAAGTTTATTCAAAGAAATAATAACAGAACTTTGCAAATCTAGAGAAAGATATCAATATTCAGGTACAAGAAGGTCATAGAAATTGAAACAAAAGATCAATTAAACAAAAAGTTGTTTTTTTCTGAAAAGATAAACAAAATAGACACACTTTTAGCCAGACTAAGAAAAAAAAGAGAGAGAAGACCCAAATAAATAAAATCAGATATTAAAAAGGAGACATTACAATTGATCCTACAGAAATTCAAAGGATCATTAGAGACTACTATGAGCAGCTATATCCTAATAAATTGGAAAACCTAGAAGAAATGGATAAATTCCTAGACACATACAACCTACCAATATTGAACCAGGAAGAAATCCAAAACCTGAATAAACCAATAACAAGTAACAAGATAGAAGTAGTAATAAAAAGCCTCCCATTAAAGAAAAGCCCAAGACCTAAATGCTTCACTGCTGAAGTCTACCAAACATTTAAAGAATACCAAATTATTACCAAATTATTAAATTATTACAAAAAATCAAGGAGGAGGGGAGACTCCTAAACTCATTCTACAAGGCCTTTATCACCTTTATACAAAAACCAGGCAAAGAAACAACAAAAAAAGGAATCTAGGCCAATATCTCTGATGAGCACACATTTAAAAATCCTCAACAAAATACTAGCAAACTGAATTCAACAACACATTAAAAACATTATTCGTCATGATCAAGTGGGATTCATCCCAGGGATGCAAGGACGGCTCAACATACACAAATCTATTTGTGTGATACAACATATCAATAGAATGAAGGACAAAAACCATATGATCATTTCAGTTGATATTGAAAAAGCATTCAACAAAATGCAACATCCCTTCATGATGAAAACTCTCAGAAAACTAGGTATAAAAGGAACTTATCTCAACTTGATAAAAGCCATATATGAGAGACCCACAGCTAGTATCATACTGAATGGGGAAAAATTAAACACCTTTCCTCTAAGATCTGGAACAAGACAAGGATGGCCACTTTTTACCACTGTTGTCAACATAGTACTGAAAGTTCTAGCTAGCCCAATCAGAAAAGAGAAAGAAATAAATGCATCCAAATTGGAAAAGAAAAAGTCAAATTATCCTTGTTTGCAGATGATATGATCTTATATCTAGAGAAACTTTAAGACTCCACAAAAAAAAAAAAAAAACTATTAGAACTGATAAATTGAGTAAAGTTGTAGGATATAAAATGAACATACAAAAATCAGTAGCATTCCTATATGGCAACAGCAAATATCTGACAAAGAAACCAAGAAATTAATACCATTTATAATAGCAACAAATAAATAAAATACCTAAGAATAAACTTAACCAAAGAAGTTAAAGATCTCTACAATGAAAACTACAAAACATTATGAAAGAAGTTGAAGAAGACACAAAAAAATGGAAAGATATTCCATGCTAATTGATTGGAAGAATCAATATTGTTAAAATGTCCATACTACCCAGAACAATCTATAGATTCAATGCAATTCCCATCAAAATACCAATAACATTCTTTACCAAAATAGAAAAAATTATCCTAAATTTTATATGGAACCACAAAAGACCCAGAATAGCAAAAGCCATCCTAAGCAAAAAGAATAAAACGAGGAATCACATTACCTGACTTCAAATTATACTATAGAGCTGTAGTAACCAAAACAGCATGGTACTGTCATAAAACCAGACACATAGACCAATGGAACAGAATATAGAACCCAGAAATAAATCCACACATCTATAGCAAACTTATCTTTGACAAAGCTCCCAAGAACATACATTGGGGGAAGGACAGTCTCTTCAATAAATGATGCTGGGAAACCTGGGTATTCACATGCAGAAGAATGAAACTAGACCCTTATCTCTCATCATATAGAAAACTCAAATAAAAATGGATTAAAGTCTTAAATCTAAGGCTTGAAACTATGAAACTACTAAAAGAAAATATGGGGAAATGCTTTAGGAGATTGGTCTGGGCAAAGACTTGAGTTATACCCCAAAGCACAGGCAACCAAAGCAAAATTGGACAAATGGGATCACATCAAGCTAAAAAGCTTCTGCAAAACAAAGGAAACAATCAACAAAGTGAAGAGACAACCCACAGAATGGGAGAAAATATTTTCAAACTACATGTCTGACAAAGGATTAATAAGTAGAATACATAAGGAGCTCCAACAAGTTGATAGGAAGAAATCAAATAATCTGATTAAAAAATGGGCAAAGGATCTGAATAGACATTTCTCAAAAGAAGACATACAAATGGCCAACAGGTATATGAAAAAATGCTCAACATCATTAGTCATCAAAGAAATGCAAATCAAAACTATAATGAGATATCATCTCACCCCAGTTAAAATGGCTTTTATCAAAAAGGCAATAACAAATGCTGGTGAGGTTGTGGAGAAAAGGGACCATTCATACACTCCTGGTGGGAATGTAAATTAGTGCAAACTTTGCAGAAAACAGCATGGAGGTTCCTCAATAAACTGAAAACAGAACTACTATATGACCCAGCAATTCCACTGCTGGGTATATATCCAAAGGATGGAAATTCAGTATATCAAAAAGATATCTGCACTCCTATGTTTATTGCAGCACTATTCACAATAGCTAAGATATGAGATCAACCTAAGTGTCCATCAACAGATGACTGTATAAGGAAAATGTAGATAGACATGATGGAATATTATATAGCCACAAAAAGAATGAAATCCTGCCATTTACAACAACATGGATGGAATTGGAGAGCATTAAGTGAAATAAGCCAAGCACAGAAAGACAAATTTCAAATGTTCTCACTCATATGTTGAAGCTAATTTTTTTTTTTTTTTTGAGACAGAGTGTCACTCTGTTGCCCTGAGTAGAGTGCCATGGCATCAGCCTAGCTCGCAGCAACCTTAAACTCCTGGGCTCAAGCAATCGTCCTGCCTCAGCCTCCTGAGTAGCTGGGACTACAGGTGCATGCAACCAGGCCTGGCTAATGTTTCTATTTTTAGCAGAGATGGGGTCTCACTCTTGCTTAGGCTAGTCTCAAACTCCTGAGCTCAAGCAATCCTCCCGCCTTGGCCTCCCAGAGTGCTAGGATTACAGGTGTGAGCCACCACACCTGGCCTGGAGCTAAATATTAAAAACAATTGATCTCACGGAGACATAGAGTAGAATGATGGTTATCAGAAGCTGGGAAGGGTAGTGGGGGGGTCAGGATAAAGTGAGGATGGTTAATGGGTGCAAAAATATAATTAGAATGAACAATATTCGATAGCACAGCAAAGTGATTATAATCAACAATAAGTTAGGGTATACTTTAAAATAACTAAAAGAGTGGAATTGGTATGTTCCTAACACAAAGAAATGTTAAATGCCTGAGGTGATGGATACCCCAAATACCTTGATTTGATTCATTCACATTGTATGCCTATATCAAAACTTCACATGTACCCTATAAAGGTATATAATTATTATGTACCTATAATAATTGAAAATAAAAATTTTTTTAAAAATGAAGAAAGATTTAAGAAAATAACATTATTTTGAAAAGAGAGTGACAATAAAAATTGATGGTATTCTTTAAATTTTTTTTATACCAAGACAACAACTACATGTTTTCTTTCTTTACTGGAGAATGTAATGAGAAGAGAAAATACAAACTGTGATTTGAGGGTTTCTGTCTTTAACGCTTAAGGAAGATGGAAGAAAATTTTTCTATAGATTTCTAAGGGAGGCCAAAATAGAATTATTCTCAAAGGCAATAAGATTGACTACATAGGAAGTCAACATGGTTGATTCTTGTATTTGGCAAATGTAATCTTATAATTTATTCTAAGAAAGTATTCTGAAACATACAAAAATGTTTTGAGCATAAAGATATACAAAATATCTTTCTAATTATTCGTGTTTAAAAACTAGAAATATCTTACACAGTTACTTAAATGATATTTGAAGATGCAAACAAAATGGGAAAATGCTTGTTATAATGTCAAAAGAAAAAGGTGAATAATAAACTGTACATAGACCATTAACTCAAATATAATAACAGTGCATAGAAAAAAGACTGAAAGGAAATGTTAACTATCGTTAGTTTAGAATGATTTTTTCTGTATATTTCCCTGTATTTAAATTTTCTGTGATGACTGTGAATTGCTTGAATAATCAAGGAAATAGAAAAAAAGTCAATGGGCTGTTATTAGCTGCATGACTCAACTTACAAATTGTTCAAACCAATTGAGATAGAGTATGTGAAAGCACGTTGTAAACTATAAACTGGAATACTAAGGTAAATTATTGTTATAATGAATAACTGAAGAATAATACAATTCATCTTTTGAACTCATATGGAGAGCTCTCTTTTTGGTCAATTTTATCTAATTTACTTTTGTCAATACAAATGGGTTTCCAAAATACTTGGAAAATCTCCCTGAAGATAATAAACTGTATTATCTGCTTTGTTATTATTTTGAACTATTGCAGTGATGATAATAAACAAACCCTTTAAGCTGGTTTTACCTCCTTTCCTTAACAGCCAGGCAGCAGCAGCATCACCACCACCCAACCACCAAAAAAAGAAAAAAACTATTGAGATTTAAAATATGGTTTTACAGCAACTTTCTCAAAAAGGTGAATTAGTTGAATCATGGGCAAAGAAAATACCTAAATTTACACAAACAAATGTATGCCTATTAAGCAACATGTTAACTACAAGTGATTTCATATGTAAATTACCTATAATTTGAATGCAATTTTCTAAATTTTTTTAATGTGAGTAGTTTCAAAAGTTCTTTGGTGTTTAATAACATGTGCTATTATTAAGACAGTTGTTAAAATGCAGATGTTTTGTTTAGTGCCTGACCCTTTCAAAATATATAGCCCAGGAGAATGTTTGTCACTCAGAACTGAAGCTAACTATCTTTGGTCTTTTGGCTTCCTTCCTCCTCAACGTTAATTATGTGTCTGATGCTTTGGTAAACAGTGGAGGTTCCCCCGTGAACAAGTCAGATACAGATTCACCCTTGGGTTGTATGGAGTCTAGTCACCCAAGTATTTGAGTGTTTGGTGTGAGTACAGTCCTGTCCTGGGAATTTTAGGGTTCGCAAAGGAAAAGATACTCCTTATGCTTGAAGAGCTTGAATTCTTACCCTCTTGAATGTTATTGTCCAGATGACAGTTTATATTGACCACCTTCCTGGCTTCCTAAGAGAGAGAAATTGAAAACAGAGTCAATCAGCTTCTTTCCACCTAAAACTAGGAATCCGTCTAATCTGAGGAAAATCCAGGTGTCAGAAAATTGGTTAAAATAAAAGATATTAATTCTACTATAAAGAGTTTTAGAATCATGATGTATTCAATCACATCATTTTTGAATAAGCTAATACCATTTTGCCATATTTTCTTATGGTAATTTCAAATATGCAGACACAATATGCAGATACATGGAATATGTAAATTCTAAATTCTGACGAGATGACAAACAGAATAAGTGAAAATGATAGTAGCTAAATCAGTGGAGGCTACTTTTTAATTTGTATAGATTTAATGTCCTCTAAAAGTGTCTCATTTATTCAAAAAGAATTTATAGTGTTTATAGCATGGAATTTCCAAAATCTCACAACAGAAAAAGTAGATATTATTTAGTACTTTAATATTTATTTTAAAACATCTTGTATTTAATTTTTGTATAGTTCTATGAAAGTTTAGGATAAAGCTTTTATCACAAGAAGACACTTCTGTGGACATCCTCATAAAAATAAAAGAGTTCTAAAACAGGTTTACTAATGGTACAACTATTTCAGAAGTCATGTTGAAAATGCTGTTGTAGAATAGAACAGTTTAGAAGGCAATAATTTATTTCTATGGGTTAACAATATAAAGGAAATATCATGTAACGCCAAATTATTTGGGGGAGAGAGGGCTTGCATTTAGCAAAATATAAAACTCTACTTTGCATTTATTAAATCCCTAGCTTTTCTTCAAGCCAATTCTTACCTTCAATCACCATCCTACCTATGTGTTTCCCTTGATCCTTATCCTATACCACAGAGAATTTTGTTAAAATAGTATTCTTGGAGAAAATCATACCACTATGTGTACCCCTGGCCTACTATAAAATCAATCTATCCTACTCTGACTGGGTTCTCATTGCTGCTTGATAATCTTAATATTGATCTCCTATATATTCTACAGCATACTTCCCTTAGCAGGTGCTTCAGATCTCTCTCTGCTCACACATATAATTCACTACTTACCCTTTCCATTCTCACTAGATAATAACCATCCTACTTTACTGACAAATTTACAGATAACTGGTTCGCGATTTCTAATTTTCCCTTTACCTTAAAGTAGCAAACTTTTATGGATTATCAACCATATGCTAGGCATTATACTAGGCAACAGTATGCCAATCATGATGTAGCTGATTGATCTTTTTACCCACCACACCCACAACCATTCCTGGCATATAGTAGGTGTTCAATAAATGTTAAAATGAAAATACGTATTAATGAAAAAATATATCTAGAGGGCTGCCATGCTTTAGGTGGAGGAGAGGTAAAGTAAGAAAGCACACAATAGGTATTATGACCTGCTCAGATGTTCTTTCTTGGTAAAGTAGGATAGTTTCTCTCTCAAAGGAAGAAATGTTTTTTAATTTCCAAGGCTCAACTCCTCATACCATACCTTTCTGCTTCCTCTGTGAAGTTGATTCTTGTCTCTCAAAGGAGGACATCTTCACTATACCTAAACACACACACACACACACAAACACACACACACACATACACCATCACCACCATCAGTAACTAAACCTCTACCATACCCTGCTAACTATAAACATATTATTTCCATATTTCTTTTTTTTATTTTTTAATCCATCAGACTCTGCTTGATATTTCCATACTTCTGTTTTTCCTAAGTGGTCTTTAATTACTACAGTATACTAATTTCCTTGCTACATATATTTATTTCCCTCCTGCATTTTTACCTCTGTTTCATTACTCTCATTTATACTAACTGAAATCTCACCTATTTCTTTAAGGCTCAGCTTGAAGCTTACCTTTTCCACTAAGCTTTCTCTGGCCCCCATAACTGAAAACTTCCTTGAGAGAGCCATCATTCTTTGTGCCACTCCTATGATATATACCCTCACCTACTATCTTAGTCTGTTTTGTATTGTTGTAACAATATCACTGACCGGTTAATTTATAAAGAAAAGGAATTTATTTGGCTCATGGTTCTGGAGGCTGGGAAGTCCAAGGGCATGGTGCTAGAATCTACTTTGCATCTATCTGGTGAATGTCTTCTTGCTGCTTCATCTCATGGTGGAAAGAAGAAGGGCAATAAGTGTGAGAGCAAGAGCAAGCAGGAAGGGGGCAGAAGTCATCCTTTTTATCAGGAATCCACTCCTGAAATAACTAACCCACTCCTATGATAACTAATCCACTCTTGAAATAATGCCTAATAACTTCTTAAAGGTCCTACCTGTTAATACTGTCACAATGGTAATTAAATTTTAACTTGAATTTTGGAGAGGACATTCAAACCATAGCACCTGCCTTCTATTTCCATGCAATGCCATGGTTTCATTTCCCTAACATAGTCAGGGTTCAATAAATATTGGTTGAATAATCATTGATCAATTTAATACTTTATATGGGGATAGCAAGAGAAAAAATAAAGTTTTACAATATAAATATTTTTTGTCTGATAAACAGTTAATTTTCAATGCCATTTCTTTTCATGCCTTATCATTCAAATGAGTGAAGACACCAGAAATTGGACTAGTCTCAGTCTTTAGCTAGCAAGATATTGTTAGAAATGGTGATGGTGATAGCATCTTAGTTCCCTTCTTCTGTTGTGGGAGGAAAATAATGCTTTAATATAATATATGTTACTAAAAATTCAACAATTTCTGCAATGAAACCTCAAGAGAATTGCAAGGGACCTCTGAAAGACTGGTTTCTGAACCAGTTCTAAGATGAACTACTTAAGACTACAAATGAGGATTTCTGGATTGCTTTCAAATGGTTCTGATATTTCTCATTTTGTTATGTTTTTCAGCTGGTACTGGTATCACTGTACTCTCTCAAATAGCTTCCCCATTTCAACTAAGAATGAAGAAGTTCTTGGATAAAGAAGTTTCAAAAATCAGGTACAATAATAAAGTCATGAATGGTTCTTGGAATTTGCTAAAATGAAATGCTGCATCTAAGTGCAAGATAAGTGCAACATCTTAGCCATGTAAGATCATTATCATAAAGTAATCATCAGGATTAAAAAAATTCTAATTGAATCATTATTCTTTCCAAAAGATTGGAATTCTAAGAATACTTCTCAGAAGCTCTCAAACTTAATATGGAGCAGGAAATATTGCAATGAGTCCTTAAGAATGAGAAATTAAAAAAATAGTTGTGTCATTCTTTCATTATGCTTTTTAATCATATCATTATTCATAACTATATAGTACTTGTATGTGGTGAAGAATGTAGTCATAGGGGAATGTATCTGTTGGCATATTGATATATAAAAAAGAATGAAAGTAAAAAAATAAGCATACTCAGGTTCTCATTTCATATTTGAAACTTTAGATATATATTCCTTTTTTGAAACAAACACAAATATATACAACATATATTTATGTCATAACTAGATAAAAGCCACTCCATTCTACCAAGTGAAGTATCACAAGAATGAAAAAACAAGCACCACATGTACTCACCATCAAATTGGTATTAATTGATCAACACTTATGTGCACATATAGTAATAACATTCATCGAGTGTCAGGCAGGTGGGAGGGGAGAGGAGGGGATGAGTATATTCACATCTAATAGGTGTGGTGTACACTGTCTGGGGGATGGACACACTTGTAGCTCTGACTTGGGTGGGGCAAAGGCAATATATAACCTAAACATTTGTACCCCTGTAATATTTTAAAATAAAAAATAGATTATTAAATAGAAAGCCAGATCTGTGATATCTTTATTCCCTCAACACACCAGCATCAAGATAAAGCCAAAAATAGGTATATGATTTTGCAGCTGCACCTATGAGAACACAAATGATATTTTAATAGTCTATTAGAAATATTATACATAAAAGTTATAGAAATCCACCACTAAGATTTTTGGTGGTTAAGATTTTAGTGGAATCTGTGATCGGTATAAAATTTCAAAATTTCACAATAATGTTCTGAGTATAAAGGGATGATGGATACCAAAAAGGAGAAAGAAATGTAATTGTGAACAACTCGGTGAGATGTTTGAAGGATCTATTGAGCTTGGTTCTTCATCTACCACTTTAAGGAACAAAATTCCTCATCTTAATATACTTCTGTATCATATTTGAAGATGCTTTAATTTAGCCATTCTGTTTTTCAGTCTTCTCACATATTGGCATACTGAATCCAATCTTGACATTAATAATTATATTAGTCAGGCTAGGCTAGGCTATGCTGCAGTAATAAACCTTGGTGATTTAAAATAAGATAAGTTTGTTTCTTACTCCTCTTACATGTCCATCATAAGTTAGCTGGGTACTCTGCTCTGTTATCCTCATTTAAGTACCCTGGCTGAGAAGGGGCTTCTACCTTCGTTCTTCCACAATTACTGCAGCAAGGAAAAAGTAAAATGGCAAATAGTACACAGACTATAAAGCTTCACCCTAGAAGGGATATTTGTCACTCCTGATCACATTAATTGATTAAAGCAAATCACATGGCCATGTTAATCTCGAATGGGGTCAAGAAGGGTAATCCCCTTATGTGCCTAGAAGGAGAAAAGCCAGAAATATTTAGTGCACTAATGATTTCCACAGCCACCTAGGAAAGATTAGAAACAACAACTCTTCCAACTCATTCTTAATTGGCCAGATTTGAGTGTGAATTCCTTCCTTTTCTAGTTGTAGAACTCTGGAAGGATATCAATGGATGATAACTTTCTTCAAGGATTAAATGTGAGAGAATATTACACAAAACATTAGGATCACCTGTTTTATTATTTATTTGTTTATAGATTCATGGTCTTTCTTTTACCCCCAAGGAGGCTATAATTTGGTGGAGAAAATGTTATACTAGGCTCCATGAATAAATTGGAGGATGAGACCAGCCCATATCAATCAAGTGAATGGTAGTAGGCCATATAAAGCTATACCATTAGATGAACATGAAATATTAGGTTTAGATTCACAGAAAGAAGAAAAGAAGGCATTTGTAGTAAGAAATACAGTAACTACAAGTCCAGAAATGGGAATGAACACAGAAGCACAGATGAGATTTGCTCAGCTGGAGCAAAGGGTGAGATTAGAGCTGAAGAGGCACATCAGTTCAGATAAAGTTTTCTATGAACTTGAACACGAAGCTAAAAAGTTTAGATTTGTAGAAAAGATTAGATTTGGTGGGCAACAGTGACAAACTCTGAATTCAACCAAAGCCAGATTAAAAAACTATTTTAAGTTGTAGGAGTTTTATAGTATATATGTAAGGAAGAAACTCCTAAGAGGTTATGTTTTATTACAAAGAAATGTTGAGAAAGCTTAAAATAGGATTCCTTTTAGATTTTAAGAAACTTTAATCTGGTTGTGGAGATAGTGGTTAAAGTAGTCTTTGAGTGAAAATTTTCAAGTGTAACTTTGGGCACTGACAGAAACTCTTTCCTTTGAAATAATTAAGAAAAACAAAACCCTAATTTAACTATCCAAAGATAGTTATACTACCTGGAGACAAGAGGTTGGTTTAATATATGTTATAATGATAAAAATACACATATATATCATTAAGTATAAAATGTACATATACTACCTAATAAAAGAGCATATTGTGTTTTCAAGTCATGAATAAATAAAAATGCATTTATTCTATCAATTAGAACATGAATCATGGTTTCATAGGACAAGCATGGTCTTTAGCAGGAGACAGATCCGAGTTCAAATTCAAGCTCTGCACCTTAGCAGAGAGGTAGAGAAAGTTAAATCATTCTTCATTCCAGAGCCTCAGTTTCCTACCTATAAAATAAAGATAATAATTGTACCTGTCTCTGATGGTCATTATGAGAATGAGACACATATAAGTATCTAGCACATAATAGGCATACTAGCAGAAAAGGCAATGATTGTATATAGGCAATTTCTAAATATTATTAGATTGAATTAAATTTAAGAAAAGGCCATTAATGTCTATATTTGTAAGGATTATAAAATTAATCAATCCTAACTTATTACCTATTTATTAACGAAAGTCAACCTCATAATTTTGTTCTTATTAAAGAGATAAATAAAAAGAAGAAATAAAGAAGAAAATAAAGTTCAAGTCAGAGAAAGCAGCACTATATTTCTAAAGGGTTTATGATCCTTGATTAGTTTTGTTCCACTTAGATGTTCTCTCTTCCTACCCCAAGGGCAGAAATTTTTAACAGGGACTACTTCCAAAAACTGCTTGTGTTGAGCACTGCACTCCTATTTTACAGATGAAGAAGCTATACAGGATAATTATTGCTTAGGTACAAAGTTAGTTGAAAAATCAGTACTTTAACTTTTGGCACTGGTTTAGATTACCATGTTGATTTTGTTGTTCCCCATTAATTCTATAGTACCTTGTCTTTTAGGTTAAAAGTCATTGTTTTGAGTGTGTTGATCTTCAAATTGTATCCCAAGGGCTACATTTTAGCTAATCTGAGGTCCCTGAGGATTTCATCACTTTCCAAAATGGCATTCCTGGTTCTTTCCTCATCTCTGCTCCACACTTTGAATATAGGAGAGCTGACAGTTTGGTAATAAGTTAAATGAAAATGAAGAAATAAAATAGAAATTCTTATTTCACAACTTTAAGGTAGTAATCATTAAAATTTAATTTAAAAATGTCCTAATAACAGATATAAACCAGTATGCATTTTCTTATATCACATATGGTAATGGAGTTATTAACTGAATGGAGTATTGAGGTCTGACTGGGTAGATGTCCACAGTATGGAAATAATGTTCTTAGTCTGAGCACTTATGAAGAAATCAAAAATGGTAATCGTTTTTCTCAAGTATTTATTTTGGTGGTTCCTCAAGAGATGGTCCAGAATGTCTGCTTTACTAGAGCATCATCCATGCCATTGCCACTTTGGCATTACTGATCACAGATCTTGAAATGAGAGAGACTGTGTGTGTATGCAGAAAAAATGGCTGAAGGTGACAAAGTAAACTCCTTGTGACTCAGTTGGAGCAGGTAAGTGTTTATTTCAGCCTTAGTGTACAAAGAGGCCTTTGGGTAAATGCATTTGGTAAGCCACCGAGGAAATCATGCCTTTGTCATTAGACATGAGTGCTGCGATGCCATACAAGCAGATGAAAAATTCATATCCCTCACCCCCAACAAAAATAAAGATAGAGAAAAGGAAAGGGGAAAAACCCACAGCTTAATTTAAAGGTTTTGTAAGTGTTTTGCTGTTTTATGATTTATTAGTTGAAACTACAGTTTTCTTTTTCCTCTTTCTAGTTTTGCACACATAGCCCAGAAGATGGACATTTGGCAAGCCATAATAGACTGCTCCTTTCCCAGGTATCTCCTGCTTGTTTCCTTTATCTGTGAATAGGAAATGGCTTAAAGGCACCTGTGTGATGAAGGTCCCAGGGGCAGCTGCCTGACTAGTGAATGCCTGATTATGTGTTAACATGCTTTGTCAGATATTGGCAGAATCTGTTCTCTTCTTTTGCCTTTTCAGCAAGGGTACCATTGACAGCCTGGCTACCCATTTATAGAAATGTTGTCCATCAAACTGTGAGGAAGGACAATAGTGTTTTTCTGTGGTCAGTGACTGTGGGAAACTTTTCTTTGGCTATTCAGGCAATTTTTGTAGCTTGCTCTGAAGAGGAGAGACTGATGAGTGCAAAAAGTACAATTAAGCAAAGCCAGACTTCAATTGAAGGCTGTAGTGTAGTCTGCTGTTCTCAATTTTTTTTTTTTTAGAAGGGAAAAAAAACCCTATGGGTTTTAATGTTGCTGTGTGGCATTCAGCAGGGGGCTATTACAATCCTAAATTTTTTTTCTAGACCACCTAATTCTAAGTTAAAATTAAATGTAATGAGAGCCACTTGGAGTTCTGAATATTTTAAAGCATAATTCCCACAGAAGGGATTCGACCTAAACTGCAGTGAGCATCAGTTGGCTAATTATAGCTGCATTTTATATTACAGCAGGTGTCAGATGCAGTCATCTCAATAAAGTCCACATAATACTCTGGGAAATAACAAAGACTTTTCTTTGAATGTGGGTACTAATTTCTGCTAGGTGTCATATGAGCCTTGATACTTCTTATTGGCATTAACAAGAGCACTGCAGCACTCAGAAATGCTTTTTGCTTGGGATGAATTGATACTGTAAAGCACTTACCAGTCAGAGTTGGCAGATGTCAGTAGTTAATACTAGTGTTGCAGAGGTTGGAATATAATGCAAAGAGTCTTATGTAAATACTCTTAGATGATGGGCTGGTTTTGAGAAGGCGCCTGAGCACTGCACCAACTCACTTAATGAAAGTTAAATAGATAGCAGTGGGGTATCTGCATTTACTTTGGCTCCTGCTTTATTGAAAGTCCTCCAGAAGTGAAGGGCAGATGGTTAGGCAGTAAACTAGGTGAACAAAATACCCTGGACTTGGATAAGGACTTGTTATGTTCATAATGCTTTCCTTGAACTTGTGTCGGTGATTCAAATTACTGAAGTGATAGCGAGTGCAAAAGCATGCCTGAAGATAAGGACTCCTACCATATTAAAAATACATTTAATTTAGAAAATATGTCTGCTGTTGAAATACAACTGGACAATGGGCTAGGCAAAAAGAATGTCACTTTAAATTCACGATGATTGTTTGGCACTCTCCATTCTTCCAGGAGAGTGACAGCTTATCCAACCTATTGTAGTCACATTGATTCACAGCAGATGAGATCAAAATGGAGGACCTGTTAAAAATCATATTACAAAATACTAAGATACAACAAACGTGTACTCTTTGCACACATTCCACTTTTGGATCAACTCTGGGTTTTTCTTGTTTGTTTTTTGTTTTTCCTTTTAAGTCAAATTCACAGTTTGCTTAGCAAGGGCAGTTTGTCCTTAATTTTGATCCCCAGAAGCAGCTTCGTATTCCCATTTTGGCAGATTACAATTTATATACATCTCATAGCAAACCCTGTAGGGTGTGATCAGCAATTAGCTCTGACATCAAGGAGTTTAACCTTCATTCAACACTGATTCAATGATTGAGCAATGGTAGGCACGAAGCACTGCTAAGCCTAGCAGTGAGATCTAAGATGAGAAAGATGACACAGTGCCTGTCCCCAGAGTGCTATCTAGTCATAAAAGTAATATCCCTGGTTGCTCCTTTGAAGATTTCTGTTAATTTTTGTTTAGATAGGATATGTCCATGGATTTTGATAAAGCCCAGGACAAAATTGTGAAATTGTGTGAAAAGTCACAGAGAAAGCAGTACAAAGCAGCACAGGTGATCTGCAAATGGTAATTGTTTCCTCATAGTACTCGCTTTTAGTGATGTTCAAGTATTTTTAATAACTAATGCCTTAATTATGAATAATAATGTTTATTTCTTTTTCTCGGATAAATGTTGTATTTGTTTTCTATAGAAAATTTAGGAAACATAAAATACAAAAAAGAAAATCCATATTCTTTCTTTCTTTCTTTCTTTTTTATTTTTATTTTTATTTTTTTTGAGGCAGAGTCTCGCTCTGTTGCCCAGGCTAGAGTGAGTGCCGTGGCGTCAGCCTAGCTCACAGCAACCTCAAACTCCTGGGCTTAAGCAATCCTACTGCCTCAGCCTCCTGAGTAGCTGGGACTACAGGCATGAGCCACCATGGCCAGCTAATTTTTTCTATATATATATTTTTTGCTGTCCGTATAATTTCTTTCTATTTTTAGTAGAGATGGGGTCTCGCTCTTGCTCAGGCTGGTCTCGAACCCTGACCTCGAGTGATCCACCCGCCTCGGCCTCCCAGAGTGCTAGGATTACAGGCGTGAGCCACTGCGCCCGGCCTGAAAATCCATATTCTTACTACCAAGGCTCAGATAACATTATTAATATTTTGGTGTGTATCATGTTTATTCTTTCTCCATTTTGTGTACATTTTAAATAATTGGATTTTACTATTTTGTAATATTCTTTTAAAACAAACTTTATGATATATTTAGAATATCTGTTTCTTACATATTCTTCCTCAACATCATTTTGAGTAATTACATAATATTCTATACTTTATGCAATATTTTAGAATTTCCTATTATTGTACATTTAACTTCTAATTTTTGCTATTATAGATCACACTGTAATGAACATGCAGGCAGCTAGATTTTTGTTCTAAGACCATGACTGTTTTCTTATTCCTCGTAGTGGAAATGCTGAATCAAAGGACCCGTGCAATTTTAATTAAAGCCATACATTTTAAGATACTTTTCATAAATAAGGAAAATACCCTTAGTGTGAAACTTTTTTATTCTTTTCATCTCGATGTGAGATTTTAATTGTTGATAGACTTTAAAGTAAAATCAAGAGTTTCATTTAAAATACTAAATTGTGACTAAAACAAGATCTTTAAGTCTAACTAGAAAATCAGTTGTTATCTGATTAGTAAACAAGTGGCTTCTGTAGCCATGAGCTTTTCAGTATAAACAGGATCTAATACACTGCACTGTAAATATGCAGTGCCTGGTAGCACAGTGTGAATATCTGAGGTATGGGGACCATTATTTAGACCTTACGTGGAAACAGGTCTGGTATATATTTAAATATTATATATTTGAAGAGCTCTGGTGTATATTTAAGTATTATGTACATATTTTTTAACTAGTACTATACCTTTAATATGGTGAATTTATGTAGAGTGGAAATGCCATTAGTCTTGGACTATTTCCAATTTAAGCCATCCAATTTCAATTGGCCTTCACTGTGGCTTAGGAATCCTTTGGTACATCAATTCTTACTGTTTCACACAATAATTAATCCAAGTTTTTATTTTCTCCAAGCTAATCCAAGAAGACTCTTTAAACTCAGAGAGGGACTAAAGGCCTTAATTTCTATTTTGGGTTGATAGCAAAACATGAAATATTTTTGCTTTAATAGAAAATTAGGGAGCATAGGTGATGTCAGAAATATTGTTGGGCTTTAACTCCTTTACAAGTAGAGTCCTAGAACCATAATCATTAATCTTGAAGAAGTGGGAGAGGTTAGGTAATCATATTAATCCTGCATCTAACCCTTATAGAGAACTGAGACATTTCTACTTTGGAATATTTTCAGTTAAACATCTATGTCCTATCCTAGTAATGCATTCCATAACTTAATATAGTTTCTGTCCCAAAATCTCTTAAGCTATTTCATGTAATAGAGAAATTGAGATGGTTGCCTGACACTTTGCATTTCAACAGCAGCCTGTCTGGACTGCCTATTGACTTTTTCTGGGGAGAACAACTTTCCTCTAGACGTTAGTAGAGTTTAATAGCTGAGTGTGGTCATGGGTGACTATGGCCATACCCTGAGGTATGTTGCCCGAATAGTAACATCAGAGCTTGAACCTGGGGGGCAGTGGGAGGGAAGGAATTCACTGAAATAATCCAGTCAGCCCAAATGAAGAAGCAAATAACATAACAAACCCCAGAATTGGGAGACCAGTACATATCTATTTTTTTTTAATTTCAGCTTATTATGGGGGTATAAAAGTTCAGGTTATATATATTATGTGATACTCCTTCCTAGACATGATTGATCCAGTGATGGGCAAAATCCCTAAGTAGCACCCAAGAAAGTCTTCCCTGGCATGTTTTATGGGGTATGTTAGGTTAAGATTTCTCCCCTCTTTTTTTGAGAAGATCTGAGGATGGAAGCTTAGGAATGCTAGCAGCCATGCCCCCCACCCTACACAGAAACGGCCTGTAGTGTGAAAGAATAAAGCCAACATGCACAAGAGAAATAGAACAAGAGGCAAAGAGTGATGCACAAGACCAGGAGAGAGAATGCATGCAAAAACATCTGGGCAGGTAGAGGGACCCACCTGACTCTAGTTATCCCAAAGGCCAACTTCAGCACCTCTTTTCTTGTGTCGTGGCTATATAAGCCAATCAGATCCCCCCCTTTTTTTCTTCTACATGAACTAATTAGAATTAGGTTCTGTTCCTTTCACATAATGTCCTGACTAATACATATTCTAAGTCTGTTTCTTATTTGTATACACTCAGAAAAATCCCTAGAGTTTATAGTAAAAAATTAGAAGTGGTTTCCTCTTCCCAGAGCTCTTAGTTGTGAATTAAAGAGAAATATTGACAGAGGCCTACATATGACAGTCTACAAACCATCCTAATTTTTGTTTTACTATGTAATTCTCATTTTTATTTTAGTTGTCAGATCACTTAATCCTATCATTCATCCAATAATCATTTATTGATGGTCTTCTATGTGCAAGAAACTGGAGTCAATAAAATAGCTCCCCTTACCTTTCAGAGGCTTACAACTTAGTAATAATCATAACAGCACATACATATCAAGGCATTGTTCTAAGTGCTTGATGCATCAGTTCCTTTAAACCTCACCACAATCCTATGAATTGCCTCCTTTTTATGGATGATGAGACCAATCCACAGAGACTACAAGTAGCTCGTCCAGTGCCCCACAGCTAGTGAATGACGGAGCTGGAGTTTAGCACCTGAGCTGTGTGGCCCCAGAGCCCAAGCCCCTAACCTCTATTCTGCTGCCTCTTCTAGTACTGAAGACTCAAACTTTATAACAAAAAGTCTTTATATGAGAAAGTATTTGAGGTGATAGATACCCTAAATACCCCGATTTGATCATTACACATTGTATGCATGTACCAAAATATTGCATGTACTCTATATATGTACAATTATTATATCAATAAAAAAATTTTAAAAAGAAAGTATAATTATCATTCATATTAAGTTCTTTATATAGTAAGTTTCAGAAGCACCATATCTTAATTTTACCTGTATAAAATGAATCTACAAGTTGTTAAAGTATTTACATATGCAGAAGCATCCATAACATAGAGATAAATAGATTTATTTGCATGTTTAGCAATTAAAGCTTCTCATGAACACTAAGCTTCCTTAGTGTTTTCTAACACTTAACCATTACTTTTTTCCAATTCTAGAAAGATACATTTATTTTAAATATGGAAAAAATATAGAAAAATTAAAAATCAGGCATAATTCCACCATCTATCTATCTATATAGATAGATAAAATTTATTATTCGGTTCATGGTATAATCTTATAATTTTTACTTATGTTAGGTAGAACGTAATATTTTGATACATGTATACAATGTGTAATGATCAAATTAGGGTATTTAGGGTATCTATCACCTCAAATACTTTCTCATATAAAGTAGTCCCAGCAAGTTCTCTTTCTCTATTTATTTCACCAAGTATGAGAATGTCAGTTTTAATACGTTATAAAGTTTCTGTTTCAATTTAGATCCAAAGGGATGCTTTTCAGTATATTATTGGGTTTTTTGATAACTTATATTGGATTGTTTAATGCAACACTGAACTACATTAACATAATTTCTAGAAACTAAGAGTGTGCACTAATTGTACATTTCACAGCTATTCTACCTCATTTAGTTCAGTGCATATTGCTGGGTACACATGAGCAGGGTAAATAGGCCACTGCTTATTTAAGAAGCATCAGTTGAATTCCTTTTCTTCAAAAAATAATTATTTCTAACCCCTGTCTGAATTATTACTTTAAAAAAAAGACTCACCTTATATTTAAAGGGGTTTGATTTTTAAGGCTGCATTATTCAAATGTGAATACTCTAGAATCTTAATAACCATGACTAGTATCAACCAATGTCTTTTAACATGCAAACTGGAAATAGTTGAGTTAGTGCTCTGGAAAAGAAACTAGTTTCTGGGAGTAAGAAGAATGAATGGAATTTTAATAGCCAAGTGGCATAGGTTCAAATCCTGCCTCTACCATAGTGCGGTTGTACTTTTCTTCTCTGTACCTCAGTATCCATATCTGAAGAGAAGAAAACATTATTAATTATTCTGATAAATTATTACTACTATTAATAATCATAGGTCAGCAATAGATGAGTTAATACATTTAAGATGCCAAGAATATTGTCTTATCAAATATATTTTTAGTGCCTGCTATGTGCAGGACACTGAAAGGTGCTAAGGATTCAGCAGTGAACAAAAGAAATTTTTATTTAAAAAGCCCCTGACTAAATAGAGTTTATATTCTACTGGAGTGAGAAAGAGAAAAACCAAATAAATAAATATGTAGTATCATAGATGGTGTGAATGTTGTGGAGGGGGAAATAAAACAAAAGGGGGATAAAGAGTGCCAGTTTGGAGGTGGAGAGTTCAATGTTAAATAGGGTGGTGAGGGAAAGCCTTGCTAAAAAGATGATTCTTGAACAATCATGTGAAGGAGAAGGAATAAGCCATGTAAATATATGAGAAAAGGGAATTCTAGGCAGAGAGAACAGAGATAGGAAAGGCCCCCTTAAAAGCTGCAATTATGGATGATATAAAAGAACAATTATGGGTAATGTAGAAACTCTGAAATGTACATGGGCTGTGGGCCATTTCTATGCAAAAATAAAGCAGCTAGTTTAGAAGGTAAAATTTTAGTTAGATCAACTTTTGGCATGATAGCATGAGAAGTTTTGCTGACCCACTCTCCAGTGAAACTGGCCAAAATTTTAAAAACAAAACAAAAACAAACCAAAAAACTATTTAAAACTGTGGAAATGGTCGTAAGGGCAAATGGCAAATGAACAAACATCTATTCAACAAAATCTATGAAAAGTAGGTAAGAAAGATGAGAGTGGTATTTGAACCAAGACCACTCCCTCCCTCTCCTCTCCTAAATCAGTGAGGCAGAGATTCCACTCCAGCCAAGAACACAGGGCTCCCTCTCCCTCTAGCCTCTGTCAGTGCATGCCTGGGCCTTAGCTCCAGCAATAGGTACTGAGGAAAGGATGAGAAATGCTGAAGCCCTGCTCCTCTCAGGAAGAAAGCCCTCTAGCTGGCAGTATACTAATGTTATTTTCCTGATTTTGATGGCTGTGTTGCAGTTATATAGGGGAAAATGTGATAGGAAGTAAGCATTAAGATATTCAAGGATGAAAAAAATTTAGTTAGTAAAAGTGTTTTTTCTTCACTTTGCCTAATATGATTATTTTTCTAAATAATTAAAGAAATAATTTGGTGTTCTGTAGACAGAGCTAATTAAGCATTACTTCCTTCTGCCTTTCTCGTAATGGGTAGGGAAAGGGATAAGATAGAGAAAATTAATTTTGGTGATCAGTTACTATGTGCCACAACTGTAATGCATTTTACATGCATTTTCTAATTTAATCCTCACAACACATGCTAAAATAAATATCACTGTACCCACTTTATAGATCGAATAGATTGGATTATCATTCCCAATCCTTCACTGCTTCCTTTTGCTACGTGGTTTTTCAAGAGGGGCAGAGTATATTTCCTCATCTCATTGATGTTGAGATTGGTCATGCAACTTAATTTGACCAAGGCTATGTGAGCAGAAATGATGTAAACCATGGATTAAATGTTTTTGTGTGAATTGGTTTCTTTCATGTGCTTCTGCTCTTCACCATTTAAAGAATTGTATTGCTACGATTTTGAAGAGAATAAGAAGAAACGTTGAGTAGATCTGAACTTAATTCAAAGCCTGAAGTAGATCTGAACTTAATTGAACCCCAGCAAAACCAAAGTGAACCCAGAAGAACTACAATCCACCCCAAAACTTGGTGAATGAGAAATATATCCTTTTCATAAGCCTTTGAAATTTTGGAGTTATTTGTTACACAACATTATTGCAGCAATAGCTAACTGATACACTGGCTCAGAATCATACTCTCAGTTTATGGGTCTGTTTGATTCTGAGACTATCCTCTTTATTACTTACTATACAACTATAACTCAACTCAGTCTATAGTTAGCAAAAAAACTCTTAGTGTAATTGAAATTTTCAGTGCCATATTATTTTTACTTCTTACCTATACAGGAACTAGTTTATATATAGTTCCTGTATAGGTAAGAAGTAAAAATATAGTTTATATATAAATAAATGTAATATATATAAAATATATATATATAAATAAATATAGTTTATATATAAATATATACATTTATATATATGTATAAGTATGTGTGTGTATATATGTTAGCCATCATCTTTTAATGGTATCCTCAGGCATTTATCATAAAATTTAATAAACTTGACATACCCAAACTGGCAACTTTAGGACTGGGCTATCTTGGTGTAGGATATATGGGTTATACTTTTTAAATGGGAAGGAGTCAGTATTAGCATTCCAAGAGAATTATTTAGGATATTGCCAAAGACTTATGATCCAAAGAGTTGTGATTATTTAGGATATATTATGATCAGTATCTATATAATTGAGGATATATTATTATGACAAAGATTATGATTATTTAATACTTTTTTAGAATATTATCAAAGAGTTATAATCCAAAGAATTCAATCCCCAGGCAGCCATAGAGATTTTAAAATTTTTCAGTTAAATTCAGTTAGTCTAAAAGAAGCCTCTGGTGCCTTGTGTTGTGTCCTGTCAGCCTCCCCCTGAGTACAGCTGTGACTGTGGAGGACAGTTGATCAAAGCCCAGACTCAGGCTGACAGGGTCCTACTAAAGCATGCCCTATGTGGTTTTCAGCCTTTCTGTCCCAGAGTCTTCTCCAAAGATACAGGAGCTTGATGGAGTCACTTTCATGGGCAGCCCAGACTTGGCACCAGAAAAGTTGAGACAGAGGTGAGAGGTGTTTTGTTGAACAAGTCAAGAGGATAATGCGTTCTTTACCCTGTGCTCAGAGAAAAGAGCTTACCTATTTGGTTCACCTCAACATGGAGTATAGCCAATATCCAAATAACCAGAGATGCATATGTAGGTACACAGCACATTGATACTTATGGCACACTTTTGTGGGCTTTGCAAAAAGGTAACGTTTCCATCTAGAGGCTTATGCTTTACCACTCTGAAGTCCTTTGAAAGGTGACAACTGGAAACATTAAAAATGAGTTAATAATGGGTATTGGCAAGCATATACATTTCTTGAGAAGTAACTATTACTGCTGGTAAACTATTCATTAAGTTAGATTGACCCTGTAAACATTACTGCAGAGTAGACAGTGAGAATTATTTTTATCCCTGTTTTACAGATGAGAACATATAGGCCCCAAATGAGAATTTTATAAGCTGTCTTTACCAAAACCTGCTTGTCCTGTCAATCTTATCACAGATATCATCTCTTCCCTGGGAAATTTTCAGAGCCTAGAAGCAATCTGAACTTCCTGAATACTTATTTATACTCTCGTGATATTTAGAGCTTGTACTAGAATCAATTGTGTACGTGTTTTATCTCATGTATTAGGTTTTAAGTTTCTTTAAGATAGAGGCTATTGTATTCATTTTCATATTCCCCATAAAACATAGTCCTAGTGCCTGACACATAGTAGGGGGCTCAGTAAGTATTTGTCAACTTGATTGAAGTGTGAACACTAATAAGCTCTAATCTGCCATGGGTATGTTTATTTGGATGTATAATTGGTAGTTTCCCCGTGGATGCCTTTGAAGAGTGTGTTGATGCCTTAGCAGCTCTTTGAAGATCTGGTACGTTTAATTAAATGTGTTATCTTTTTAGAGTTCTTGTACCAAGAAGGTAGATTGCTTATTATAATATATTCATTGTTCATTCAAAAAAAAAAAAAACCTATGCACCTATTCAAGTGTTCAGTTAACAAAGACACCAAAGATGAGAAATAACAGGGGTTCCAAGTATTAACCAATTCTAGTTATCCTAAAGTTAGATATTATAAGATCTTCTCTATTTCATATTACTTTTTTTTTCTTTTGGGTCAGAAGGGATTCCTTCCTAGATAATTACACATGGTTCTATTTTTCTTGTTGTTTTTACTCTGTGTAAGAATTTTAAGGAGAATGCGAAAGTTTGGTTCTCTGAGCTGTGGTTTATCAAGAGGACCCATTTTAAGCCAAAGAGAGCTTCCTCACATGAGATCATGTGAGGAGGGTGAGGGTGGCTGGTAGGCGAACAGATGGCTGTAGCCTCATGAAGTTATGCTGCTATAGGGGCTCTAGGGCTCCCAGCCCTGGTGGAGGGTGGATACTCTGTCCTTCCAGCTGCCAGCATCTGCTAGGCTTTTGGATACATGACCCCGGTTTCCTGGGAGGCCTCATGGTATTAGGGTACTATTTCTCTCTAAAACGGGGCTGATCAGAAGACTTACTTTGGGTGCTTGCAAAAATTTTTATTCTCAGGCCCTACTCTAGAATCTGTTTCCTAGAAGCTGCAGGGGAGGGATTTGGAATATCTGTTTTTATCAAGCCCCTTAGATAGGTCTTATGATCAGGAGAAGTGGGACACTTTCATATGCTGGCTTAAAATAACTGGCTCCAGTAGCTTTCACTTACTGGCTGTGTGACTCTTAAGCAAGTTACATCTCTCTAGTTCAGTTTCTTTAGCTACAAAATGGGGATAATTATAGTAACTACCTATTATTAGGATTTTAGAAAGGATTAGAGTAAATGATCATGCATGTTAAATACTTAGCAAAATGCCCGGGACATAGTAAGCACTCAATAAATATCAGCTGTAGAGTGAACTCTTCTCCCCTGTTATTATGTCAGCAATCTTGCCTTCTAGAGGGTGGTGTACATCCGTAGGTCACATTCCAGGAACTCTTTCCTGTCTAATTAGAAAAGACTTTCTGAGGATTCCCTAAGAGATTATAGTATTTTACAATTGGAATTGACTTTGAGGCCTTATAATCTAGCACACTAATGTTTGCTTATTTTTGGTCTATTCCCTATTCATTTTCCGTTAACTTCCTATTCATGTGTAGTTGCAGATTACCCTTCTAGGCCCATCTCCCTCCTATCTGCCACCTAGACTGAGAGCCTGGATGTCCTCCCAGACAGAGGCCTGGCATGCCTAGAAAATACCTGGCCTGCTGTTCTGTTGATGGTTATAGGGGTTGCCCCTCCACCAAACATATTATAGCAGCTTTGCCTCTCTGGCCCAAAGAGAAGCTCTATGAATGCCTGTCCTGAATTAAAAAACAAAAAACAAAAAACGTATTTTTCCCAACATGAGCAGTCTGAGAGTCAATTTTATTAAATTTTTGTTATATGTTTGTCTAGTTCTCTGTCTACTTAGGTATATCTGAATCAGTGCTATCTTTATTAGACTATGTATTCTCGAAAGTTGAGGATTTCCATTTTTTTCCATTGCCGTATTGAAAAATTCTGTCCAATTACATAATAAAAGCACAAAAATATGATGCTGATGCTGCTGGTGAGTACTCAGACTATTTATTATACTGTCTTTGTCTCAATAAAATTCTTTGGGCCCTATGATATATTTCTCTGATTCCTTCTCATTTTTAAAAACAATTTAATGTACAATAAATCTTTGTCCTCTGCATTTCTCCAATTTTAAGCACCACTTCTTTGTGGGTGCTAATTTGTCAAGCAAAACTTTAACAAACACCTCCTGGAAATTCAGAATAGGGAATTTTGAGGCATTCATTTGATTTTCTTGGCATTTACTTCCTTAAAGAAGTCAAAAAATTATCGAAGCATGACTTTTTTATACCACAGACTACATTGGCTATCTTTAATCAAGCTGTGCTTTTCTCAGTGTTCCCCATTTAATCTCCTAAAATACTTCCTAAGACTTTGCCCCCCACAATGGAATCAAAACTAAATGGTCTGTAATTTCCTCAAGTGTTCCCAGATCCTGTTGTAAATAATGACATTGTGCTGGCCACTTTCCAGTCTGAATGAACTGACCTTGTAAAAATGTCTGCTTACTCTTCTATAATGTCTTTTTCTACTTTCTGTAGGGCTCTTGGATACAGCTTGGCAAACAATACCTATTCCAAGAAACACCATTCTTCACCTCAGTCATGTTATTTCCTTCTTACAGGCAGTACTGTATCCAGGGCTAAAAGACTTATGTTTAAAAGTTAATTAATATTTTAAAATAAGGAATTATAGGTGCACTGCGGCAGGAGGCCAGATGGTGGGATGACCTATGAATATTTGAATTGACAGGAAGAAAATCTACTGTGGTTTTTTAAATTCTTTAAGAAAATGTTGAACTTTCATTCAATCATTAGATAGCTTTTATTGTAATCATGTTCAATACCTTTTTAAAGAAAAGAAACCATTTCCTACTTTATAACACAAAACATTTTAAATGAGTTATTCCAAGCTGGCAGTTAGAAAAGGAATATTTCACCCTCTTGGTAGAAACAGATGTTCTTTCTAAGCAATTATGTTATATTGAAATGAAAAATATGTGATGTTCTGGTTATCCCAATGCTTCCCTCCGACAGCCCCCTCCTGCCCCCCAGAAAAAGGATCAGGACATCTGGAAAGGCC
This sequence comes from Lemur catta, assembly GCF_020740605.2. Classification (NCBI taxonomy): domain Eukaryota; kingdom Metazoa; phylum Chordata; class Mammalia; order Primates; family Lemuridae; genus Lemur; species Lemur catta. The sequence goes on along the minus strand of NC_059128.1, from coordinate 55,169,348 downwards.
TAGGAAAAAGCAGCTAAATTCACTGAAGGGACAGGGTATTTCTCACATGAAGACAGAATAAAAATACAAAAACCTATTAGTGTGAAATAACAAAAGCTGAAAGGGGAGAAATAACTAGGATCTCTGAATCCCCAGCTATGTGGGACCACCAGCTAGACAAGCTAATTAAAATTAGCAACCCTCATTTTTGTTTATGGCCTACATGTGCATACAAGTTTTATAAATTAGATACAATTACTGCAACTAAGAGAAAAGTTAAATAGATGGAGATATTGGCAGTTTTCAACCAGATGGCAGTGATTTTATTATTTTCTTTAAGAAAAACCAAAGGGTAAAAAATTTGTGAGAGCATTTTGAACTTCAGAAATTAAATCAAGATTTAAAGATACTTTTGGGAGGTATAAAGCTAGCAAAGGCTAAAATATATTTGCTTCATAAAATAGGAGCAAAAAACAATTATTTAAAATTTAGCTATTCTGATTTTGAGTAAAATGATTGCTTTTGCTTGTGCCTTTATAACTATAGACATCACATGCATTTGTGGGGATCCATGTGTATTCATTTACCTTCCCTCAGCACTGTTCATCGTATCAAACACCTACAACACAGTGTGCTCCGTTGTAGGAGACTGGCAGTAAGGTCCTATTTAATTAACTAATTAGATGACTCATCCTACACCTAAATTAGCATTATTAGGTCTTTTATAATGATTGTTGGTGCATTGTAAATTAATTTTCTTACTGGCTATAACCATCATTTGCTGCTATCACAATATTAAGAGATAATGCCATGCACAGTAGGAAATCTCTATGGGCAGAAAATGAACATGGTCATCCTTGGATCACCAATTAGGAAACCTATTGTGTGGCAAAAACATAATTTCTATGCTGTAATATGATCAAATAACCATTAATTACCTTCACTCGTGAGAATTACCTTCTTTGTTGGAGAAGTATTGCATTCCATATTATAGTTCAAAAATGTCAGGAGAAACCAGCAACAAAAACATCAATTTCTAAAAATGATACATGTAATCCAAATCATATTAACCTAACATGCTACATGTCAGGTTAGATTAGCATAAGCTTTGTTATAGAACCTGAATAATATAGCTTACCTCTTAGCCTTTAGATGTATTGATTAAGTAGGTCATCCTCACCTGCCTACAAATACAAATATAATCAAATTGCACTGTTCTCTAGTGAACTGAATGGCAAAAAAACTGGTAAGTATCCAATCTAGGTTTATGGTAACTGAAGGCCTGTTTCCTTGCATAATACAGAGATGATAGAATGAAGATAAGCAAGCCCCTGAAGGCTTGTGTGTGATTGTGTGTGTGGGGGGGGTACATGTGTACGTTTGTGTCTATGTGTGTAAATGTGCATACTTCCCATGGACAGAGTCTAGGAGCTTTCATGAGATTCTAAAGGGAATCTGTGCCTGACTCCCTCCCCCTCCAAAGTGAACTGCCTTAAAAGGCAGCCACCATGCAACAGACTGCTTCTGCTGATTTCACTGTTCAGCAGCCATGAATGAACTTGAGTGCCAACTTAGGTCTCAGTCTTGTTTAGTCTGGCTGTTAAAGGCTCACGGGGCAGAGGCATGGTGTGACAGTCAGGAGAGGGAGCCCTGCATTAGGCTAGTCTTTATTAAACCAGTCTTTCTATTTTGGTACGCATTGAAAGTTTCTGAGTAAAGCATTAAAAATAAAAATTAAAGCACCATAGACAATATCAGAAGAGTAATAACAACTTAAGGAAAAAAATTTGTAATATATATATAATAGCACTTAAGGGGCTAATATATAAAGTCATACAAATCAATAAGACCAACAAAGCAACATTTTACAAACAGAAAATGAACACAGTTTACAGATAGTGCATTATAGGTAAGAGTATAGAGTAATCTAACCTCCTTAGAGAGCAATTTTATAATATCTGTGAAAAGTTTAAAAGCACATTCCTTTTAACTCATTAATTCCACTTCTAGGAATTAGCCTTCCTATATATTCACACATGAATTCAAAGCAAAACATATAAAGCTAGTTAATACTGTTGATTGTAACAGCAAAAGATTTGCCACATCCTAAATTTCTATTAGGAGGGACCTGGTTAAATAGATTATAGCAATTTATATAATGGGATACTGACTCCCTGCTTACTCTTAAGCTAACTGCTTAAGAGGCAGTTAAAAAAATGAATCAGATACATAATATCAATATGAGCCAATTTCTAACACATTGAAAATGAAAAAAGCAAGGATTATAACAGTTTATTAGTACATGGCCATCTTTGTAAAAAGATATATACATATATGCTTGCATATGCACAGAATATATATCTCTAGAAGGATCTACAAAAAACATAGCAATGGTTGCCTCTGGAAACATGAGATAAAGGAAGATATAGACATTAGAGGGAATCTTACTTTTGCCCATGGCAAAAAGAAAAATTTTTATGGAGCAAAAGCTTATATATGCCATGGGCATATATTAGCCATTTGTAAATGTATTTTTTTTTTATGTTTGAGTGCTTAGAATAGCATTGGCATGTATTAAATGCTCAATAAATGTTATCTACTTTTATTATTGTTACTCCACTGTTACTCTAACCTCCATTTTAGGCCTTCACTTCCACTACACTTACTGCACAAACCTTACCAAAGTGAACAATAGCTAGTCCCTAAATATACGGTATGCTTTGCTATTTCCATGCTTATATTCTTGTGCTTACTTCTATTATACTCAGAAGGCTTTTTTATTTTCATCTTTACATGTTGAAATTCTACTTATCCTTCAAGGGCCCATTCAAATACCACTTCCTCCTGAATTATATACTAACACTGGAATCTTGAAAACCTTATGTCACTGTGTAAGTCTTGGCTTTCTTATCTGTTAAATGGGAGGTAACAATAGAAATTGTAAGAATTAAATGTGATAAGGCAAGTATTTCTTGTTCAACTATTTTATACAGGTGTTATAGTATGCACTAGGGCTAGAACCATGGAAAAATTGACAATATCTCTGCCCTTGTGAAGTTTACAGTCTAAAAAGGAAATTTCAATACTGTTGATAAATACTATGGCACAGAGTGTGGAAGTACAGAGGAGGGTCACCTAACCGAAAAAAAAAAAAAAAAATCAAATCCTTAGGTCAGAAATTGTTGGGTTGGAAGGAAATTCAGAAACAAAAGCACATGTTTTTTGCTTCAGAACTTTCAATGATCCCAAAGAAGTTATAAACAGTGAGTGGCAGAGAATTTAGAAAGATTAGTCTTGGCACCTCTCTGGGTCATTGGTCTCTGTGCTTCTGATAATCTAAGGAAATCCACAGAAAAAAGCCAGTCTCAATCTGCCTTTTACCTGAAAGTCCTCAAGAAATTAGTCCTCCTGCCACCCCAAGTCTATCAGCCTCCATGAAACCAAGAGCTCTAGACTGTAGTACAGAAAAATAAAGTTTTTTACTGAATAGTTAGGCAGATCTCTAAGTGATATGGCAGGGAGAAAAGAAAGTTGAACTTAGATGTTCCATTGTACCAAGCAAGGACAGGGGCTTCCAGAATTAGGAATACCAAAGAATATGCCTCCTCAGACTTCTAACCTGCCCATTTTTGCCAGACGTGCCCTCCTCACCTGAGTTCTGTCTCCTCCCTCTGGTCTCCCCACCCCATCCTCCATCTCAGATCTCTCTTCAAGTCTCCCATTTAGGTGACCCCACTGCTCTCTCTGGGAGCAACCCTACCTCACCCTTCAGGAAGAAGATTCTTCCTCTGGCTCCTTTCTATACTTGCAAACTCAAGCAAAGCTTAAGGTTTGAGTTGAAGTTACCCACTCAGTCTTTGTAGCATCCAGAGAACTTTCATTCCCTGAAGAAAATTTAAAGACAGTTACAGGCTCCCCACTGATGAGAGATGTGTCACCAGTGAAGTAAGTGACACTTGTAACAACAATCATTTATCTTATTAGACTAATTCTCCGTAAAGGAAAGAACATTTCTATTAGCTTGGTTTTGGCCTTGAGCTTTAGAGACCACCACTACCATCAACCCCTGCCATCATTAGGCTGGGAAATATTTTCCTCCCAGAACTGTGGCCTGTCGGCTTCACAAAAGCAGCCAGTTGAGCTACTTGGAAGAATGGATGCCAGTTCACATGGAGTAGCTCTGATGAGATCCGCTGGACTCTAGATGTCCTTCTGATGGAGGTGACGAGAAAGGTTTCCCAGTTCATTCAACCATAGTTGAATAATTTCTCTTTCAAGTATTTAGGTTTGGTTTGCCTTTTTTTTTTTGGAGGGGGGGGAGTGCTTTAAAAATAACACAACACGAACAAACCAAATAAAAAACAAACATGAAAATTCAAAACAAATACGTCTGAGCCAAAAACAAACCTCTGTGATTCTCCAGAGAATTCTAGAGTAGTAAGCTCAGGTATCTCCCCATGGCCTCTGTGACCATGCTTAGCTGCAACAATAGTCAAAGGGAAGTTTTCATTAATTTTGATCAAGTAGCCATGAGCTGGAGATATGATCTGGTTCAATAGCATGCACAATCACATGGTGTTTGTGACAGCGGCACCTGCCAGACACGTCCCCAGTTTCCAGTCTGCCTTTAAATAGGGGTGACGCCCCAAGCTTCTCTGAGCATGTGCAAGGCAACAGATTTATGCTGCCCTCTACTGGTGAGCAGCTCTACTGCAAATTTTTTACAAGGGAGTCTGAGCCGGGGTAGGTTGACTTCTCTCCCAACCCCGCTTCCTAGAAGCCTCAAAGAGAAATAACCCCGCTCGACTTAGAAGTTGAGTTCCTGGTGGGGCTGAGGTGAGAGTGGAGTAGGGGATATTATAGAACAGGCAAGGAGAAATACCACAAACTGGGGAATATGTCACTATTACAATCCAATATAGCCCACAGGGTTCCTTTGTGTGTTTTCTGTGTGGGGGGAAATTTTCATTTGAACTCCTGTGACATTTGAGTTACTTAGTACTGAATGCATTCTGTGATGTATTCAGAAAATGCATTTCACTAATGCTTCCCTAATTCATGGGGGCTGCTGTTTTACCAGTCACCATGATCCTTAATCAGTGCAGTTGTATAGCATGTAGATAGTCTGTAAAAGTGCTTAATAAAAATCATTTAATCCTAAATTACATGAGTGCACTTAACCCTAAAGATATTAAAACTGATTGTTTGATGTATTGCTGTGAGTAGGTAGAAATTCAAAAATAAAAGCTTCCTGCACTTAAATCAAAGAGCGCCAAGCTCATAGCCACTCAGTACAAGCGCATGCATCAGTATCATGAAGCTGGGCTATGATAAACTAACCCATTTTGGGCTTTTAAACTATAAATATGAAGTACTTGAACTTGATCACTGATGAGATACGTGAGTTTTTCTGAGTAAAGTACTGTGTCTGACCTGATAGCCTGTTAAAAGCCTGTGGAGATCACCTGTTACCATCTACAGACTTGGTGAGGCTGGCAGTGGGGCCAGCTGCTGATGTGTGGCAGGGCTAATGTTCAGTGCTAGTCTAGATGCTAAGCTTGAGGTAGGTCTAGTGTGAGCAAATGGGAAAGAACAGGCATTTTCGTTACTGCATTATTAACCTTCGGTGCTCATTGTAGCTACAGTCACACTTGCTTAACTTGCTCAGCACAACCCCTAGCACAATACCATGCCCGTGAGTAAAACTTGAATCAGTCTTCATTATTGATCAAAATAAATTTTGGAGGGATATGTCTGTTAAGTTTGAAGGAACCTCAATAATTCCCATGGTTTACTGTGTGGCAAGAAAGATTAGAAAACGCATACAATCTCTTTCTTTTTCTTTCTCTTTTTCTGTTTCAGATAATGCATATGCTTACCTTTTAATCCAAGATTTCTTTCTCAGTTATGAGACTCATTTTCTGTTTTTTTAAAGCCATCTTCTGAGTGGTTAATCTCACAGAAAAGAGGAAAAGCGTCTTCTCCTTCTCTCTCTGTTGGCAGTGCTTTAGTTTGACTTTTAAGGTTTCTGTGAAGCTGAAACTTCTAGAGTCATGTGAAGAAAAATGGAGATTTCCAGAAATGTCAAGGACAATGCATGGATCCCATACATACCACTAAGAACCAAGCACAGAGTTGGCTAATAAAGTAGCCAGATCATTGTGAAGTGGGACAACAAGGCCTGACAATTTTACCTAAATATCTCTGGCAATCATCATTTGAGATTTCATTGCCCTACTTCAGACCCTGCTATGGACTAAATGTTTGTGTCCCCCACCCCCACCCCCAATTCATATGTTGAAGCCCCAACTACTGATGTGATGGTATTTGAAGGTGAGACCTTTGGAGGGTAATTAGGTCATGAGGATAGAGCCCTCAAGAATGGGACTACTGCCTTTATACGTAGAGATATAAGAGAAATTCTCTCTCTCTCTCTCTCTCTCTCTCTCTCTCTCTCTCTCTCTCTCTTTCGCTTACATACACACACACACACACACACACACACACACACACTGCAAGCTACAAAGAGAGCTCTCACCAGACACTGAATCAGCCAGCACATTGGTCTTGGACTTTCCAGTCTTCAGAACTGTGAGGAATAAATTTCTGCTGTTTAAGCCACCCAGTCTATGGTATTGTGTCATAGCAGAGCAAAGTGACTAAGACAGACCATCATTTTTCCCCTTGATAACTGAAATAGCTGATACTCTCTGTAGCCTCAGGAGACCACTCCCCATCCATCCTCCTTATGTTCTCAGAGTATCTTTTGTAAATGTAGGCATGAGCATGTCACTGCTTAACTAAACACCCCTTACCTGCAGTATCATTTTCCAAAGTGGGACTGCATCTGGGAAGCTGATCAAAAAATGCATATTCAAAGGCCTAATGCATCAGGATCAAAGTCTTTGGATGTATGGCATTTTAAAAATCTTCGCAAGTGATTCTTTGGTACATTGCAGTTAGAAAACTCTAACTTCTTTTAATTCTAAGTACAAACTCCCTTTCATGGCACAAGAGGCCCTTCAGAACCTGGAACCTTGGCCTGTCTTCTTGACTTCATCTCCACTACTCAGTCCCCCATTTGTGCTAAAAGCTGCACCCAGCTGAACTACTTGTGCTTTGTTGAAATGCACCAGGCATGTCTCCATATCTGCGCCTCTTCACACATTGCTGCCTTCCTTTCCTCTGGCTGCTAAAGCCCCTGTGTGTCCTAAAACTCGTGTCTTTTTTGAAGCTTTCCCTGATCATATTCGTTACCAGCCTTTCTTTCCTTGGGGCTCCCACAGCACTCACTCTGCTATTTTGTGTGTTGTTATGCTGTGCCCCAACCCCAGGCTATTGCTCTGTAAATGTCTGTCTCTCCCCTAGACGGGGAGCTCTCTGAGAACACAGCCTGGGTCTTACTTATTCCAGCACATTAGGCACTCAATAAACATTGGCTGAGGGAGCGAACAAGCGTTATAATACTTGCTCTAGATCAGCTCTGTCCAATCAAAGTCTAATGTGAGTCATGTATATGATTTTAAAATTTTTGGTAGCTATATTAAAAAGAGTAAAAAGAAACAAGTGAGATTAATCCCAAGTATATATTTTTATTTAACCCAATCTATCCAAAATATCATCATTTCAACATGTAACTCATAGAAAAAAGTATCAACATATTTAACATTCTTTTTTCATACTAAGTCTTCAGAATTCCAGCATGTATTTCATACTGAACAGCACATCTCAAACCAGTCTGGCCACATTTCAAGTGCTCAGGGACCACATGTGGCTAGTGGTTAACATATTGGACATCACAGTTCTAGACTAGAGAGGACACTGTTGAGGTATATGTGAGAATCTTTGCCTATAAAGAAAGCGGTAGTCTCATCGAGGGTTACGAGGCACTTGAATGGTTTTTGTCAAGACTGTGTTAACCTTGATTTCCTTTGTGTGCTGCACAGAGATGTGAGGGTAGGTCTGACCATGAAGAGTCCTGTGTGTGAGCTGTGCACAGCCAACAGAAAGTCAACACAACTGTTAGTAGCTAGCAAAACCTACTTCTCAACCAAGCAGTTGGAGCTGAAATGCACAAATAAACTACCTCTCCAGGGGACATTAAAGGCATTAAGCTACATTCTTTGGCATGCAAAGCCACACTCTCCAATGCCATCATCACTGAAGTTCCACCCACCAAAAGGAAAAGCCACAGAAATGTAAATACAGTTCATTTGTAGATGCCTTGGTAAGGGTGTATCCACACCCTCTAGGGACATCATTCCATCTAAGGGAGGAGATAAAGAAAATTTCTTAAGCAGGAAACTTAGAACCATTCCAAGACATGAACTGTTTGTCTTGCTCGGGCCTGTCTGCTGGCTCCATCTAACTCAGACTGCAGTTGAGTGTTTGCTGGGCCCAACCTCTACTCTCTTGGGGTCAGACTAAAAAAAGAAAATGATTCTCAGTCTCTTGGCCCCACACTCTGTTGACCTCAACTGAGAAGCCTGGTGCCAACTGGCACCAAGCATAGGGTGGAATCGAGAGTAGACTTGGCAGTCCCCGCCTGGCACCCTCTGGGTGGGCAGTAACCCAAAGCAGTCTTTCCTTCTGCTTTTGCTACCCTGGAGTGACAGGCCCCATTTTCAATGAAAACAGTCAGGTACACAAATTAGCATCAGAACCAAAATGGTTTCCTGGGAAACTAATGACAAAAATTCCAGTTTTAAAACAATTTCTTTGCAACCTAGAGAGAGAAGCCATGCCTTTCACAAGGACAAAAGCCCTGTGCCAAAGAACTCCATCTCATATAAAGAAGTGTCATTGACCAAAGACTGGAATAGATGAAAAGTACTATTTGAGGCTTTCAGGACATGCTTTATGTATTTTCCTATACGTTGCTCCCATATAATCCTGGCCCATTCACTCATGCCTGTTTTTACAGAAGTAAAACATTTCCTCGTTAATTTCGTTTCCCAGCAGTCCTTCTTCCTGGAAGAAGTTGGATTCTTTAGAATGCAAGCAGCTGGAGAAGAGATCAAAGATTTTTATCATTATCAGTTATAGAAGACTCAGAATATCATCCCACCATCAAAATCTATTCCTTGGAAATCATCTGAGAAAATAATTTGCATTTCAATGATAATAATATGTTTGTACAGTCCGTAGTTAATACTTACAAAATGCCTTCACATGTATTTCCTCAATTCAACTTCTCAATAGTTGGAATAGAAACACCAGGTACAGCCTTCATGTGATGTCCTTCCCAGGAGCATACATTCAATTGACAAATACGTACTGAGAGCCTTCTGTGTACCTGGCCTTGAGCGATGCACTGGGGAACAGAGCCATCAAGACATATTTCCTTCTGGGAACTGAAGTCTTATGGGTAAAATAGAAAACAAATTAAAATTCATATAAGCCCTCTGACAGAGGTAAACAACATGTTGTAGAACACATAAGATGGGCCCTCAATGTAGCATTTTTATATCAAATAATCTCTTCACCTGAAGAAATTAAACTCCTTAATGATGGAATTTCTGATACTCTAATAAGCCAGGAAGGGAGCTAATGGCAGGGAGGCCTTCCCAAGGACCTTTAAATTACACAACACTGGCAGTGCCTTACCTGGAAGGTATGGCTATGGTATGTGTATAGTATGCATGTACAGGCATACCTCATTCTACTGGACTTCGCAGATATTTTATTTTTTCAAAAATTAAAGGTTGTGGCAAGCCTGTGTGGAGCAAATCTATTGGTGCCATATATCCAACAGCATGTGCTTACTTGTGTAACATTTGGGTAATTCTCACAATATTTCAAAGCTTTCATTATTATTATATCTGTTATGCTGATCTGCGATCAGTGATCTTTGGTGTTACTATTGTAATTATTTTGGAGCACCATGAACCATGCCTATGTAAGACATTTAATTGATAAATGTTGTATGTGTTCTGACCACTTTACCAACTGGCTATTCCCCAGTTTCTCTCCTTCTCTTTAGGTCTCCCTATTCTTTGAGACACAACAGTGTTAAAATTAGGCTGATTAATAACCCTGTAATGACCTCTAAGTGTTCAAGTAAAAGGAAGAATCCCACGTCTCTCACTTTAAATCAAAAGCTAGAAATGATTAAACTTAGTGAGGAAGACCTATCAAAAGCTAAGACAGACCAAAAGCTAGGCCTCTTGAACCAGTTAGCCAAGTTGTGAATGCCAAGGAAAAGTTCTCAAATGAAATCAAACGTGCTACTCCAGTGAACGTATGAATGATAAGATAGCAAAACGGCCATATTGCTGATATGGAGAAAGTTTTAGTGGTCTGGATAGAAGATCAAACCAGCTACAACATTCTCTTAAGCCAAACCCTATTCCAGAACAAGTTTGGAACAACTCTCTTCAATTCTATGAAGCCTGAGAAAGGTAAGAAAGCTGCAGAAGAAAAATTGGAAGCTAGCAGAGGTTGGTTCATGAGGTTTAAGGGAAGAAGCTATCTCTACAACATGAAAGTGCAAGGTGAAGCAGCACGTGCTAATGTTGAAGCTCTAGCAAGGTATCCGGAAGATCTAGCCAAAAAGGTGGCTACACTAGAGAACAGATTTTCTGTGTAGTTGAAATAGCCTTCTGTTGAAAGAAGATGCCATCTAGGACTTTCATAACTAGAGAGGAAAAGTCAATGCCTGGCTTCAAGCTTCAAAGGAAAGGCTGACTCTCTTGTTAGGGGCTAAGGCAGCTGGTGACTTTAAGTTGAATCCAATGCTCATTGACTATTCCAAAAATCCTAGGACCCTTAAGAATTATTTGAAATCTACTCTGCCTGTGCTCTATCAATGAAACAACAAAGCCTGGGTGACAGCACATCTGTTTACAGCATGGTTTACTGAATATTTTAAGCCCACTGCTGAGACCTACTGCTCAGAAAAAAAGTTTCCTCTCAAAATATTACTACTCATTGACAATGAACCTGGTCACCCTAGAGCTCTGATGGAGATGTACAAGGAGGTGAATGTTGTTTTAATGCCTGCTAACACAACATCCATTCTGCAGCCCATAGATCAAAGAGTAATTTCAACTTTTAAGTCTTATTATTTAAGAAGTACATTTTGTATGGCTATCGCTGCCATAGATAGTGATTCCTGTCTGGGTAAAGTAAATTGAAAACCTTCTGGAAAGAATTCCCCATTCTAGATACTATTAAGAACATTCATGATTCATGGGAGGAGCTCAAAATATCAACATTAACAGGAGTCTGGAGGAGGTTGATTCCAATTCTCATGAAAGACTTCAGTGGAGGAAGTAACTGCAGATGTGGCAGAAATAGCAAGAGAACTGGAATTGGAAGTAGAGCCTGAAGATGTGCAATCTCATGATAAAACTTTAGTGGATGAGGAGTTGCTTCTTACGCATGAGCAAAGAAAGTGGTTTCTTTAGATGGGATCTACTGCTAGTGAAGATGCTATGAAAATTGTTGAAATAATAACAAAGGTTTTAGAATATTTCATGAACTTAGTTGATACAGCACCAGCAGGATTTGAGAGGATTGATTTAAATTTTGAAAGAAGTTCTACTGTGAGTGAAATGCTATCAAAAGGTATCACATGTGACAGAGAAATCTTTGTGAAAGGAAGAGCAAATCAATAAGCCAAACTTCAATGTTGTCTTATTTTAAGAAATTGCCACACATACCCCCACCTTTAGCAACCATCAGCCTGATCAGTCAGCAGCCATTAACATCAAGGCAAGACCTTCCATCAGCAAAAAAAATTACAATTTGCTAAAGGCTCAGATGATCATTAACATTTTTAAACAATAAATTATTTTTAAATTAAAGTATGTATACTTTTTTAATAGACATAATGCTATTATACCCTTAATAGACTACAGTATGGTGTGAACATAACTTTTATATGCAATGGGAAACCAAAAAGTTCATGTGACTTGCTCTATTGCCGTATTTTCTTTATTGTAGTGGTTTGGAACCAAACCAGCAATATCTCCAAGATATGCCCGTATTGTATAATAGAGTTAAAATGTGAAACTGGATTATGTGTAGTGGTCATAACTTTAGGTATGACTCTAAACTAACATGCCTTATTTTTTCATAATGTGCTAAGATCCATATACTCTCCAAGTGTTAGACTCCAGTGTAGGGAAACTAGTTCTGAATGTAGCCATTGCTTAAAACATTTTATAATTCCCTTTTATTGACATTTCCTTCAGAGTCCAGAGATAGTCTTCCCCTCCTCATTTTCTCTCGCTTTCTAATTGCAAAAGTAATACAAGTACATACTCATGGTAGACAACTCATTATTTCAATTTTAAAAATGAAAGTCTTTCAGAGTCATCCCCCTAAAACACAGTTAACAGTGTGGAGCAGATCTTTCCAGGGTTTTACATATGTATGTGTTTATGTGTATTTTTTAGACAGGAATGGGATCACTCTGTACATAGTATTCTACAACTCCCTAGAGGAATAGCTCAATAGATATCTTACATGTAGGAATCTTTCTATGTTGATAGCATTCCTTTAAATGACTGCATAGTCATTCACTATATTCATACACTATACGTTATTTATGCAATAGTCTACTGATGAACCTTGGGTTGTTGTTTTTATAATTTTTCAGTCTTATGAACAATGCTGTGATTAACATCCCTATACATATTCATTTGTATTGAGTATTTCTAAGAAATAAATTTCTAGAAGTTAAATTGCTAGCATATTCTTTAAAGATTCTCAATGCAGGCAAAGCTTTAACACTTAAGAATAATAAGTAAGTTGTTTGAAAGTATTTTTGGTCAAAATACAACTTGACCAAAGTTTAAGTAGGGAGACAAAGATTTATTGAGCAGCTACTATGTGTCAATCACAGTGATAGACACTTGAATTATCTCACTACTGGTAATTCTGACAATTTCAACATTATTATTACCATCTTAGAGAGGAAAGAATTGAGACATAGAGAAGCTAAGCTTTTCTAAGGTTACACAATTAGCAAATGGCAGGGCCAAGATTGAAACCTAGGTCTTTCTGATTATTTCAACTATATTACCTGCCTCTCGGTAATATAAAATCAAGTTACTGGCTTCTTTATTTAAACTCCAAGTGTCTCTCAAGAAAATCTCACAAATGTTCTGATAAATTTCAGAAATGCTGAAATAAATGTATATCTTTCCAAACGTATATGTCAAAGACACTAATCATCTGAAATACATAAATTTTCCCGTATTGATTATAAAATATCTCATTAATATGGTCACCTCATCCCCCTTTTCTTACTGAATAACAGTGTCGTATATAAAAACAGTGCACCCAAATATATACTTTTTTTTAATTTTGAAATCCTTTTGGCCTGAGTTTATACAAATTATATTGTTCAGAATGCATTATGCAAAGGCAAGCTCGTTATGAAGTCAGTTTGGCTAAATACTTCATTGTACTTAGCTAGAACTAACCTATCATCTCAGAGTCTATTCCTTGCTTTTTAATTAACCACCTCTTTCCTTTTGACCCCTTTTTGAAAATTTGCTAGTTCTATAGTATTTTTCAGGGTTTCTCTCTGGGTGCAGGTTCCTTTAGAAACAAAATACAGATAACATAAGGGGAAGAGATGGGGAAAAAAAAAAAATAGGGAAGCCAAGAGGTTGAAAGAACAATATTCAAATACTACTTCCCAGAATGGTTGTATCTCAATTGCTTCATCCTGGATTGTCAACTCACTAGGCAACACTAATATTTTTCAATGAAATGTTTCACCCGTATATGATGCGCTCATCAGCACCAGGCTTCCCCTTTGTCCTAATGTCTTTCCTGGCACCTTCTCAAGTGCTCCCATAGCACCCTCTGTGTTCCGCATCATGTTATTTATCATATCATTTCTCATCCTCCTTCCTAATTAGACTGAGAGTTTCTGGGTAACATAGACCACGTCTCCATTATTGTTACCTCCTTAGTTCATAGCACAGCAGCCAGCACATGACAGGTGCTCGTTTCATTGGTTGCTTGAATGAATAGCCTCAGGAGCATCACTTCCCTTAACCCTTCTACCCAACACACCTTCACACAAAAAAGCAAACTCTCAAGGTGGCCTGTTCTGAGGGCTGGACATACAGTCACAATATAAAAAATGTCAGGGAATTTGACGGCAGCTTTCCCCAGATGTAGTTTTCGCCTTTCAGCAATATTAATGCAGAGCTCAGCACTATTTACGTTCCGCTAGAAAGGATTTGTTCGCACCAGAAGCCTTAGTGAGCAATGTGGGTTTCACCACAGATTTTTAGGAATATTAGGGAAGGGCGATTCAATTAAAATCCTGATTAGATGCATTTTTCCCTGCGGTCCTTTCTTCCCTGTTGTGCTTCAACCTCACATGCTTCTTCCCTCTACTAAGAGAGCAACTCAGCCCTTGCCCAGCCTCTTTCTCCAAACTTACTAAACTTGCAACCCCCCACACCTATTGGAGCCCACAGTAGACGCATGCCTTTAGAAGTGGTGGGTAGGTGTGTTAAAATAACATTTTTTCTCTATTACATCAGCATTTCCAGTTATTACTACTTATATTAGATTTTCCAGTTTTATGCAACCTAATGTAAGCAAAATTATGCCTCTTCCAGGCATACCATTTTTAGTCACCCTGTACCTCTCCAGTCCAAGGAGGAACTGGTCATTTCTTGCTAGTGACCTCTGTCTCATGGGTCAAATGAGGTGTTTCCTGCTTGGCCCTCAGGCTGTGCTCACCTTTATCACCTCTTGGTGCTTCACGGCTCCTAGTTTCTAGGGAAGGTCTCCTCCTACAAGGCCCTGAGGTCACCACTTCAGCCCAGACAGAAACTTTTCTCACCTTATGGCTGGTGTCTCCCTCGCTCTGACCTCTTAGGGAATCTTCTTCTCTCATTAATTATAATAGATATAATTAATTAGATTTTTAATTATACATTAATTATACATCAAGTTTGTTTTTTAATATATAATTGTTAGATTATATTACATTGGTATATAATGACTATCTTAAATGTAATGAATTAGATTTAATTAAAATCTAATTAATTACAATGCAACTGCAAATTTACTGATCTGCTACTGTGTGCCAGGCACTGTATATAGCACTTTTTATATGTTACCTCATTTAATCTCTAGAACAGCCCTGTAGATGGCTATTATTATTATTCCTATTTCACAGATAAGAAAGCTCAGTTTAAGGAAAATGAAGTAATTTGCCTTAAGGTGTTTAATTCACATGGATTTGAACACAGCTCTGCCTCCAAAGCCTGTGGGTTCTTTGACCCCTCTCTACCTGAACATAGACCCAGCATTACATCCTTGCTATGGGTGCAATTTGCAGATTCCCTTCCCCTTTTCCATCGTTTGTTGATCTAAGGCCACTCAAAGGAAATAACCTTGCCCTTGCCCTACAGTCCACCTATGCCCTGGTCAACTGTCTTGCTCTTAATAGGCTGTGTCTCCCCACTGCCCCCCAGGGTGTGGCATCCACCCTAGCCCTTGCCATAGCCATCGCCATTGCCAGCTCTGAATTCTTCTTTTTCCTGTTATAAAAATGCTATGACCTTGGCCTATTTGCTCTCATCTTTTTTCTTCCTATTCAATATCTCTAACAGTTATTTAATTCCTCCTGGGAAATATTTCTGGCTCCATCCACATCCAGCCCAGCCCCCAAAAACTTCCCAATTTTCCCTTATTGTACCATCTTGGAAAGTTCCCAGGAGTTCTTAACAGCTACTTATGATTCTTAAAGAAGAATAATTTTTACTGGAAGTTAAATGATTAAGAAAAGATCTCTTTATCATACTACTAAGTGAAAAAGGCAAATGGTAATCCAAACTATCCAGCATTATGGGTAATTTGGGCAATGGTCTGAAAGCAATCAGTTGGTCACGGAAAGTACTGATGCAGCTGTATGTGTTCTATTTCTTGCACTGCACATGCCTTAGGGTCAGGGGCCTTCCCTCTCACACAGCTAGGACTCAATAAATGTTTAGTAGTAATAGGAAAAGATTGCCACAGAGTCCCTTTGATACTAAGAGGAACAAGAAGCCATTTCAGTGTGATTTGTTGGTGCACAAACGAGTTGACATCAACTCAATCTCTACTTAATAGCATAAAATAGGGCAGTTGAGTAGGCAACTGTGCCCTCACTCACATTCCTAAACCTACTCTTGGAGAATAGTTAACTCTGCTCTAGCCTAGTCCTGTGTAGTTCCCACTACAATTGACTTGGGGAAGCTAGGATCAGTTCTAACCTGAGAACTTTGCTAGCTTGTTTCTTACCTCCAAATACTCTCGACCACGTCTGAGAATAGAATAAATCCCCAAAGCCATCTCCAAAAGTGACTGAACTTCTCACTCTTCTTTGGCTTGGAGATGACGTAGGGTTGATGCCACCCTGAGATTAGAACAGACTGGATGTGACTGCAGGCCTTCTCTAGGTTAAGATCCATCTTCCTGGCATCCTGCAAACAGTAAAAATGGCAGCCTCTTTCTGTCATCACTCTTGTAGCAGATAGGATTTCATCCAGGTAGTATTTTTTTTTTCTCTGAGCTTAAGGCAAAAGGATAAAACTCCTACTTCTCTTGTTTGTACATCATCGGTACAATTTGGAAGAGCACATAGACACCTCAGCCTCTTCTTTTTAAAAAAATTTTAACTGACAAACAAAAAGTATATATATTTATCATGTACAGCATATTTTTTTGAAATATATTACATTGTGGAATGGCTAAATTGAGCTAAATTAACATATGCATTACCTCACATACCATCTTTTTGGTGGTAAAAGCACTTAAAATCTACTCTCTTAGCAATTTTCAAGAAAACACTACATTGTTATTAACTATAGTCACCATAATGTACAATAGATCCCTTGACCTTATTAGTAAATTATATTAATTTCCTAACTAAAATTTGTATCCTTTGACCAACATCAAAGGGAGATGTTGGGCAGATATTATTTTAAGCCTTATTTTAGAAATCTTGAAATGACTAAAAACAATGGGAGCAATGTAAGTAGAAAGCTGACTTTCAGGTTTTCCTAATCCTAAGATTTATAGACAAAGTCTAATGAATTCATTGAGTCCCAGCCATTCTAGATGAGGATCACATGGGAAATTGACAATGGCTAGTTGGAACCTTTCATTCCAGAAACCTAAATCCGAGACAGTCATTGAAATGTCTAATCACCAATTATAATTTTTATGTTTTTTTAAGAAAGTATGACTTTAAACATAAAATAATTCTTTTAAATCTATATTAGGTTGTATGCAGACAGTTTATTTGGGGAATGCCATCAGTAAAATACCTGTGAAGGGAGTAAGGGAGGCAGGATTGGGCAGAAGGAGAAGTTGAATTCAGTCACAGGGGAGACTTCAGCTGATCCCCTGGGGACCTCTGAACCTGGGATGACCCTTCAGAGCTTTCAGAATTGAGATAAGGGAGTGGGCCTTGTACTCCTGCATAGATCAATCATTGCATATGGGCTATCACAGAAAGGGGGTATAACCTTTTGTGAGGCAGGTCCCTTAGGCTGAAAGCAATTCCTAGAGATAGACTCAGCTGCTGATCTTTAGCAAGCAATATTCCTGGTAGCTGTGATAATAAGCTGGTAGCTTGGGCCTCAAAGGGGACCTGGGCAGCACACTACAGCATCCACTACATAATCAAACACCAGTATGAATACCAAACAAATGTATCATGGTTCCGAAAGCAGTGTGCACTTACCCCAGAGAATACAGTAGTATGAAATTGGGTTGAGTGGTGTCCTGGCTAAATAAGTTAGAAAAGTTCTTGAAGCCATAATTGTCTGTGTATGATTACCTTCTGAATTTGAAATTGCCAGTTCAGTAAACAAAAGGAGGCTGATTAAAAGTCATACCTATTCTAAAGCCTCAGAGGCAGGGCCTCTCAGGGCCAATTCAAAAGGAGCATTCTTACTGCAGATTCTTCCACATATTTTCCATTTCTTTGTATTCCATTAGCAGGTGGCCACTACCTGTGGCTGATAATTGCAGGCTTTATGTGTGCTGCACTATGAAAGGAGCTCTTCTGTGGTGCCAGGGCTAACAGGGAAGTATGCAGCATATGTTTGACCAGTAAAAAGGGGAAAATTCTTATTTTGTTATGGGCCATAGGGTTTTCAAGGCTGCTATCCATGGCAAATATTCGCCATGTTCAAGGGCTAAGGGCCAAGCACACAACCTTTTAAGAGCTTGTCAGCAGAAAGTCCTTTCACTTGGCTATCCCACATAATCGGCGGGTAATCAGAACCGTATTGTGTGCCCACCCCTCCTTTGTAAAAAGGCAAAAGTTCTATAGCTTCCACCAGGAAAGTATTTAATACTGCACCTTTAATTTTCAATAATAATCACAATAATAGAGAAAATGCTGCCATGAACTTTGTAGATAAAAATGGAGATTTTGTTCTTTGTTGAAACATTTTCTTCTGGAATGGAGCAAGGTAGCCATTTTGTCAATACCAAAGAAAATTACACACAAGTTCATGGCAAGAATGTTGCAAAAATCCCATCAAAGCTACAAGAACAGCTGAAACAAAGAATTGGCCCCAAGCTGGGTAATTATGCCCCCTTCTCTCACCCCACTCTGAATTCACATACATTGATAGCCACCAAACGGACATCTATTTGATTATTATGGGTATTGAAAAATATTGCATTATTATATTACTATTATTAGTTTTTTTCAGTATTAGTAGTCAGAATAATTTAAAATAGTGTGCTAAATTAGGTCACAAATTGATAATAGGAAAAAGTGGAGTGTTTTCCACTGTGACAGCAATAATTTTGTTCTTTCTGATTTCTAAAATTATTACTTGAGAATATGAGAATATGCTGAAAAATCATGTTATTTGTTCAATCATATGAATATTTGGGGATTAAAGACTAAAATGTGAAATTTTAGGATTACAAATTACCTTTGAGGTTATTGACACAAGTTCATCTTTTATAAATGAGGAAAGAGGTTGAATTACTCAGGATCCTACATTCAGGACAATAATGCAGCCTCCTGGTTTCCTGGCTGTCTTCTTTCCACAGGAAGAAATATTTCCACTGGTGATTAATATTACATGTATGTGTTAGTGGAAAATTCTTATTGGTTGATAAAAGGAAGGCCTAGATACCTTTTGACTAGACCAGATTTGGGATTGTTTTTTATGTCTCAGAGAAAACTCAATTTGAGACAGTGTGAACCAAACTTGATTTGACTCTCAGGCACATCTGATTACTTAACCTTAACTGTGATGAAGCTCATTGACATATGACCACACAGGTTAGGAATTTCAGCATTTCTGGCTTTCATTCCCTGTGCCCAGAATACTTGCAAGCTTTAGAGTATGGTTATTGCAGTAGCACCTGGTGAGACTTCTAAAACTCTGATAGATATAAATCTTTTGAAGATTCCTATGACCTGTTATCT
This sequence comes from Lemur catta, assembly GCF_020740605.2. Taxonomy (NCBI): domain Eukaryota; kingdom Metazoa; phylum Chordata; class Mammalia; order Primates; family Lemuridae; genus Lemur; species Lemur catta. The sequence continues at coordinate 55,149,946 of NC_059128.1, read as the reverse complement.
TCAGATTCCCACTTAATGACAGGCATTCACAAATTAATGGCTTGAATGCATTCTTCTATCAAGAATCTATCATTCTTTTTTATGAGTGTATTCTGCTAAGGCTAACCCTACAGACCTGGCTCTATATACTCCCATATTCTAGAACAGTGAAAAAGACAACTTGAAAGGTCAGAATACACTTATATGAAAAAGCTCCCATCTCTAAATTGTAGCCTTGCAAGTGGTATAGAGACCTTCAAAATAAAGCACCAACCTTGAGAGCAAATTTAGTTTTATTTCACAGGACTTTTCCATAACCGCTAAGTTCCCGGTTCTCCATGTATCTCAAAAAGCCTAGTTAGCCTCAGCAAGGTGCAGGTGGGCATGAGGATCAGGTATCTCCTCTAGAATGACATGCAGCCTATCCCAAGTAGTCTACCTGCTCTGCAGTACGGGACAGTAATACATGCTGTTTTGTAAGTAATATGTTTATTTCTTTGAGAGTGTTGCAGATTTGTGTTGCTGGAGACAGATGACAAGATCTACCAGCTCACAGCTGGCGCAGTACTAGTTGAGTTTGTGTTAAGCCTGTAAATACTGCCTTAATATGTATCTACCTTCTGACAGGCTGCAGTTCCTCACAGATATCCCTTCCTTTCTCTCCCCTTCTTGCTTGTTCTAGGATTTTTACCATGAAAAAGAGGGGTCACTGAGAGAGCCTTATGACTTGTGAGTGTGAACCACAGACCAAAGCCTTTTAGCCATACCTGAGCTGGGCATAGAGTTGGGATTTTGACATTAGGATTTAGTTTCCTAGGGCTATTGTAACTAAGTGCCACAAATGGAGTAGCGTAAACAACAGGAATCTATTGTTTCACAATTCTGGAGGCTAGAAGTCTAAATTCAAAGTGTTTAGCAGTGTTGGTTCCTTCTGAGAGCTGTGAGGGAGAAACTGTTCCATAACTCTCTCCCAGCTTCTCGTGGTTTGCTGGGAATCTTTGGCATTCCTTGGCTTGTAGATGCAGCACTCCAATCTCTGCCTTCATCTTCACGTGGTGTTTTCCCTGTGTGTGTGTTTGTTTCTGTGCCCTAATTCCCCCTTAATAATGACACAGTTGCATTGGATTAGGCCCCACACTACTCACTTCATTTGGACTTGATCATATGCAAAGACCCTGTTTCCAAATAAGGTCACTTTCACGGTTCTGGGGGCTAGGACTTTAACACCTTTTGGGAGGGACATAAGTCAAACCATAACAGGGCTTCTAATGTGAGTCCAAGGAAAACAATGAGAGCAATTGGATTGGGTAGATAGATCCTTAATCTTCCCCCTCTCATACCCTTGCAGGTGTTTCTTCATTCTCTAGCCCTCTCCAGTCATCCCAAGGATGGGCTCTCCCAAAGGAAGCCCCCTGTTGGCCCAGAATGGAGGGGAGCTTCCCTTTGTATACTGAGGTCTTGGGCCTGTTGCCCAGGTTCTAGGCTTTGATTCTGACTCTTCTAATACCCTGCATCTGCCTGGGCTTCTGACACCTAGTAATGTAGATGAATTACCTGTGCTCCTTGTCTTTTTCATCGAAACCTATACAGGAGGTACTATAGGAACTGAGAACATGGCTTCAGAAAGCCAGACTCTCAGCTCTAAACTTCCTAAATGTGTGACCTTGGACTAGTTACCTAAGCTGTTTGTCCTTTTTTCTCATCTGTGAACCCATTACCTCAAAGAGCTGTTAAGATGATAAACTGAAATCATTCCTGTAAAGCAGTTAGAACAGCACCTGGCACATAGTGAGAACTCTTTGAAGTTAGCTGACATTATTATCAGCTTTTCCCTGACTCAGTGAGTCAGCCCTGGTCCTTGGAGAGACAGGCACGGTAAGGGTGACAGGGGAGGTGGCAGAATGGGGAGAGGACCCCAAGGATGAGCAGCAAAGGAAGTGAGCCCCTGTAGGGCAGGCATCTACAGTGGGGATTAGAGGCAGCAGATGGGAGGGCAGCAGGGCTCAGGCCCACAGGTAGCCAAGAAAAGAGTCTGGGGAAACTTCAGGACTTCTTGTCTGCTTTCTACTGGAAACAGAATGACTTCAGAGTGTCAGCAAGCTCCAGCCTCAGCAAGTTCACAAGGAGGTAGACCAGTAGTATGTATAGGTCTGTGTGTGTGTGTGTGTGTGTGTGTGTGTGTGTGTGTGTGTGTGTGTGTGTGTGTGTGTGTTGGAAGTCACCAGGGAGTTCTTTGCCCCATTGCCCTATTACCTAAAGTACTGTCCTATAGTCTGTACTTACAGTTTAAGAAGACTTTGGGGCCTATCCTCACCCCTTGAGCTTTCGCTCCACTCTCTTCAGTGTCAAGCCCATGCCTTTCACCCAGAACAGCTGCCACACTGGGCTACTGCTGCCAGCAGAGGTGCTCTGCTTGCAAAATTCTCTGTTTGGTTGTCACTGTTTGGCTATTACTCCACTGCAAAGGAACAACTCAACAAATGAGTTTAAACTATTCACTTTTCAAATATTAGGTTAAGGCTATCTGAAGTTTGATCAAGATATGGTGGATAAGAAATCACTGCCCCTCCTAAAAATTTAGGTTATGATTCAAGTGCTCTTTTAAGAAGCATTTCAGAATGTTGACTGTATGCATTATCCCAGTGCCCAGCAACCGCGGCATAGCTGCATTTCATCAGTCTTTTGTGATGAGAGATGTACATGGGTGAAACATTTGGTCATTCAAAAAAGCACCAACCTTTCTCTGACTCTGCTGTTGCCTTAGGGTACCACCCTACCTCTTGCTTTCCCTCTGCTCCCCGAATTGTCAAGAGGCTAGTCCATACTTGCTGTTCCTACTGCCTCACCACCCACAATCACATTGGATTATGTATAATCCTTAACTCTTTCCATCCTCATCACTCAGCTAAAATTGCTCTTTGGAAGTTATCATCACCTGTTGCATCACCAAATCCAAAGGGCACATAACAATCTTTAACTTTGCTGAATTCTCTGTAGCATTGGATATCTTTAAAACTCCTCTCCTCCCAAGGCTTCAATAACCCCAAGCCACCCTAGGCTTCCTGTCTTTCTGAAGTTCCTTCTCTGGATCCTTCTTTGGGTATGCTTCCTTCTTCCCCCTAAATGCAAGTGTGTCCACAGTGTGTGTCCTCATGTACTTCTTCTTCCTTATACCCTCTTCCTGGCTATGTCTAGTTTACTGGATATGGAAGGGCCCCCAGACAATGGACTGTCGGAAACACAGACTATCCAAGGCCAAGTATGTTTAGCTGTGAGACTTTGTAGAATTTCCCATCAGGAAATGACAGCAGGCATTGGCCCAAGTACCAAAGCAGAGAAAACCAACACAGCAATGCAGCACTGGGGTGCCATGCTGGATGCAGCTTAGGATGGGGGGTGGGCACCAAGGTGCTTGACCATAGGATAAAGGAGGGGTCCAAAGTAGACAGGAGGCCAGTGTGTTTGAAGAAGCTTACTTCTAATTGTTGCACATAGCAGTTTTAACATAAGTGTTCCCCAATCTCTGTACAGGGGAGAGATATCCCTCTCGTACTTCTCTGTCAAGTCCTTTATCACACTGGATACAGTGTATTGTATATTTACTAGTCTCTATCCACCTATAGATTGTAAAATCTGGAGGGCAAAAAACATGTGTAACTTTTTCACCATTGTCTTTCCAACATTTAGACCAGTGCTTGTCCCATAGAAGTTGCTAAGTAAATATTATTGAAAATGAACAGGATTTTAAAATTTGGAAAACAGGTAAATGGAAAATATGGGAAATAAATCATATGTAAACCAAGATAAAATTTGTACAAAGTGCATACCATACAGTCATGTAATATTGTTAGAGGTGGGCTGCAAATTTCACTCTGAATTTCCTACCAAAGCAAAGAAAAAAAAATCAGTGTAAAATTTATAATGTTTGTAAGATTTAAAAAGAAAAGTGGCTTGAGGAAGTACCACTATTACTGTGTTAATGTAAGAGAAATATCTCATGGATCCTCACAAAGTTACTGGCTGGACCATAGACAATGGCTATTAGGGCATCTCTATAATAGACATAACATTGGATGCTATAGGGCTATTTTTTTAATGTCCTTTAATATAGGTTAATTACATACTATAAATTTAAAGTAATTCTATGAACAGGAGACCAATGTAAAGTAATCAAGTACCCAGAATGCTGATGACCTGGCTTAATCCAAGCATAAAATTTAGAATACCTAGAACAAGGTGTGCCCTGAGGCACATGAGTATCCCTTGTAATAGAATCTAAAACAAAGAGTTCTGTGGTCAAATACATTTGAGAAATCCTGTGTACTCAGATCCTTCTTTTGGGGGGTATTTACATGTACATTAACATATACTTAATGCTCTAAGAAGTCCTTCAGTAAAGAAACTTTGTCTAATCTAGAGTTTTACCAAAACAATTTGATCCTTTTATCATATAATACCTATTAATATTTACATTTCAAGGAAATTCAAGGATGATACCTTGGGAAACAATCATCTAGGAAAATTATGGATTGCATATCTTCAGGAAACCCAATGTGAATATCATTTCTTACAGTTAAGTTCTTGATAAGAATCTGTGCACAGGGTATTTCAAGTTATTCTCTCTGGTAAGACTTAGAGTGCAAATATGCTGTGCTGTCAATTACAAATGGACCCTTTGCTTTGACGCTCAAAGCAAATGGCAGGTCATCTGTGCAAAGTAAAGGCTCCTAATCAATCTTTGTGCTCATATGCTTCCCAGGGAGAACCCAAATGTAGGCCAAGTGTTAGGAAACAGTCATGACTCCAGTCTATTTAAACTCAGTGACACAATCTGAATCAACTCAGTAGAAAAAAAATCTGAAAATCTAAGCTGGTCTGAACTACAGTATTGGAATTTTTCCTAAGAACTTCTAAGTGCTTCTAGAAGTGCGAGGAACACACTGTTATTGTTATTGAAAATAACTATCTTAACCAGTGACTACTGTCTATAGGTTAATGTGCTAGTAATTCAGACTTCTCAGTTTTCTCCACTGAAACTCCAGATTTAAATCACTAGATCATAAAAAACCATACAATACATTTCCCCTTCTATCTGGGCAGGCATGCTTCAGATTAATTATAATGGGAAAATATAATTCCCATGACAAGAGGGAGGAGAAATAAAGTTTGTGTCCTGGTATATTCCATACTTTTAACCAGCTGAAAACTTCCCTCTGTAGTGTGCCAGAAAACCATCAGGGAAACACATAGCCCAAATCATAAAAGCAAAATGGGAAGAACACTTAAGAAAGAGGAGGAAGACCTAACTTTTATTTCCTTTTCTGTTACTAATCTCTTCGAAATCTCTAAAATATTTTCTGTTCTAACTCACTAGGCTTTGTAGAGTCAAGAAAGATAAATCATGATATAAAAGTATCAGACAAATGAGTTAAAAACATTTTACATTTCATTCTGGAGTTCATTATATTTTTGGCAGCAAATTTATCTTCTAATTATGTTTTACTTATGTTGAAATTAATTTTAATTGGTATTTCCTGTGAACCCATTGAGTAGGAAACAGACAAGCCTGCCTGAGATTAAAAATTGACCTTGGATAATCCACAATTCTCACTCAATCTGGTGATTTCATCCACGTCCATAATTTTACGAATCCCTGATGCTCTGAGGACTTCTGAATCAACATCTCTCCTTCAACTTCTCTCCTGAAAAATGCAGTGTATCCGAGCAGACTCTTGGGCAGCTTCACTTACCTGTTGACTTATGCAATGTGAGTTCTTTCTGGCCATTTTTCTAATTCTGTTCCCCTCTCCCTATGACCCCAACCTCAATGATTGGATCCACCTTCCACCCAACTATCCAGGTCAAAATCTGGAGGCCACTCCAGACTCCTTATTCTCGCTTACCACTTTTCTTGGGACTAAAATCCAAATTCCTTGACATTGAAGGGTCTTTAGAGGTTAGCCTAGTGTTTCCAGGGAAGACCCTGTTGACAACTGAGGAACAAAAATTCTTCTCTGTGCAGGATTATACTTCTTCTTTCTAGTCTTACCCACTAAATGCTAGTAACAATCCCTACTCATCAAACCAAACTGGGAAACAAACCAAAAATATCCTTCACATTTCCTAATGCTCTTTGTGAGGTGATACTGCCTCTAGCTGAAAATCACAAGTCTAGCTGTGCCTACCTTTTAGCCTCATCTGCCACTACATTCCTCCGCCAACTTGACATTCCAGCGATACTGAATTATTTGCTCTTCTTGCGCATGCTGTACTCTCTCAAGCCAGGCCTCTGTGCCTTTGCACATGCTGTTTCCTATGTCTGGAATACCCTTCTCTCAGCCCTCTCCTTACTGAGAGTGATGGCTAATTTTATGTGCCAACTGGACTGTGCTAAGGGATGCCCAGATAGCTGGTAAAACATTATTTCTGGGTATGCCTGTGAGGGTGTCTCTGGAAGAGATTAGCATTTGAATCAGTAGACTGAGTAAAGAAGATCACCCTCACCTGTGTGGGTGAGCCTCATCCAATCTATTGAAAGCCCAAATAGAACAAAAAGCAGAGAAAGGGTATATTCTGTCTCTTCTTGAGCTGGGACATCCATCTTCTCCTGCCCTCAGACATCAGAGCTCCTAGTTCTCAGGTTTTCAGGCTCTGGGATTTACGCCAGCAGCACCACCAACCCCCCATTCTCAGACCTTTGGACTTGAACTGAGAATTACACCATTAGCTGCCCCAGTTCTCAGGCCTTCGGACTTGAACTGAATAACACCACCAGCTTTTCTGGTTCTAATCACATGAGCCGAATCTTATAATAAATTGATTCTCTGGAGAGCCCTAACTAATACACTGGGCCCACCAAAAGTCTATACCTCAAGATCCAATTCAAACTCCTTTGTCTCTGTAAAGTCCCCTGCCCACCCTCCACAAAGCAACCCCTTATGCCTGTAAACTCAGGGGATAATTCCTATAAGTGTCTCCCGTTTGGACAGATCTAGATAGATCAAGCCTCCGAATACCTCAGATCCCGCACCTCCCACTTTGGGGGAAGCTTCTCTCTCCATAGCCCTGCCCAGGGAGATCAGCCCTTCATGGATCCTGTGATAGCCTCACAACCGATGGATCCGGAGTGGCACCTAGAGCAAGGGAGGCCCACCGTAGGCCAGTGATCTGATGTGTGCCAGCTTAAAAAGGTGAACTGGGCCCAATAGTTTCTCTCTTTCTCTCTCTCTCAAGAATTTATATTAAGAAACACAAATCGAATGAGCCATTTGTCAGAAGTTGCCATTGCTGAGGAAAATGTCCTAACTCAGAATCTGAGTGAGTGGGCCATGAGAGAGATGGGGAGACCAGCAGAGTCACGCAGGTAGCATGTGGTCTGGACTCCTCTCTATCGTTGTCCCACAGTCTGTGGAGACACCGGCAGTGGTTCTGGGAGGGCCCAAGGAGAAGCACAGAGAGAAAGCAGAGCAACTCCTGTGGAGGCAATGCTCATCTCTGATGTGCTTCCAAGGAGCCTCCCAAACCCAAACGTGACAGGTCTTCCTTTATTGTACTGTACTGACCCATAGAGGAAAGAATAGGCTGAAGGGGAAAGCCTTTCCTTGTTTTGTCTTCACCAATTACAATCGCTGTGGCCTCAGGCAAATGTTTCTGGAGCACTTTTTCTCATCTGTAAAATGGAGCTTTTAGTGTCTTCCCTGCCTGAAGTCCTGCTCCATGATTAACTAACTGTATGACCTTGGGCTAGTCGTTTGGCCTCAAGGAGGCCAGTTTCCATAATTTTAAAATAAGGTCAATAAAACCCACTTCACAAAGAGGATGCAATAATGAAAATAGATAACATATGTAGAAAGTGCCTCGTAAAAGGATCATTGTCATATATATCTATAAGGTTATTGTTATTATTTCCTTTTTCCAAACATCACAAGGCTCACAGAAGATATTTTTATTGATATCTGTAACTATACATATACATATATATATATAGCATGTTCATTAGAAGTATTCTAAATTCTCACTCAAGTCTACTGATTTGGTGTTACTTATATCTTAAACCAATTACAACTCTTTTAGAATTTGTCTAACCAAAAAAAAAAAATCTTCAACCTACTTTTACACTATTTTGTAACTGAAGAATTATCCTGTAAGTTGTACAATCTCAGTCAAATAAGGAATTGCTATACTGCTAAAAACCATTTATCACTTGCCTTTTATTGCAGCACTTTTAAATCCTTCTGCAGGCTATAAATCAGTGCTTTTTCTGCTTACTGCCTACTGTTTCAGTTTTACTATTAATAATAGCTTTAAAACCCTTATATAACTGTGGAGCAATTTTTCTGAGACCATTTATTATATGATTTCCATTAATAACAATTGATTTTTTTTCAAATCCTTTTGGACACCTAGAACTCTGAGAGTCCCTGAAACCTAGAGATTCTTGACCTTCCTCTCTCTCTCTCCCACCATCCAATTATTAAGATCTGTTTTGTCTATTTCACAAATATCTCTAGAATTAGCCCACTGCTGTTATCACAATCCAGACCACCAGTATCTCTCACTTGAATGATTGTGACAGTTCCCTGACTGGTCTCCTTACACTCAGTCTCTTGTGCAGGTGCTGTGGGTGGGTCAGTGAGTAACGCAGGCAAGGCATGGAGCTTTTTTATACTTGTGGGAGACAGACAAAAATGGTCCTCAAGAAAACCCCAATTTGCAAATTGGGTTGAGTGCTATATGGGAAAAAAGCAAAGAGCTAAAGTAGAGAATATGAGGGGGTTACATTTATGAGGTGGTGGGCCTCTCTGAGGAGGTGAATTTCAGGTTAAGACTGCAAGAGTGAGAATGAGCCAACCAAGAGAAGAGAAAGCACGTTCTGGGCAGATGCAAAGGACTCAGAAGGCAAAGAGTACTTGTGAATCTGTAAAGGACAGTGTAGCAAAGTCATTCTCCAGGGTCAGTGGCCCCCTTACCCCCACACATGCAGCAAATGTGTGGAAATGAGAATAAGTTTTCCCATCTAGGTAGACGAGTGTCCTTTCTACAACATATTTATAAATGTAATTAAGTCCCTTAAAGAGCTTCATGGTTTCTCTTTGTTCTTAAGTGTTCAGACATCTTCATTTAATTTACAAGAACCTTCCTACTCAGGCCCCTCTCCACTTCCCCAGCCTTATCTCTTCCCACACTCCTCACCCTGCAATGACATCCTTTCGGTTCCTTGAGTGCACCATGCTTTTCTGTGTTCAATACTTACCTCTGTCCTGCTGACTGAACATGCTTCCCCCCTCCTTCACTTGATCTGTCCTTCCACACCTTTGAAGTCTCAGCTTAAACATCACTTCCTCTGACAAGGCCTCTCAAAGCTACTGTGTGTCTAATTCCAGTCATGCACTCACTTCAGATCTCTGGGAAGGAAGTCCATGGTGCCTTATTATGACTACTCCTGGTGTGGTCAGCACTATATTCATCAACTATTCTTTGGCCGAGGATCTCAAACTGCTCTATGATGGACTCATTATCTCTAAAACCCTTTTCAAATGCATGGATGAAGTACACTGTACCTTGCCATTACAATATTCAGAACTACGGCTCTATCTAGGTTGTTATCCAAGGTGATTACAGATGTACCAGAAGAACACCCTCCTTAAGTAGACCCTGGATAGAATAATAGTATGGCTAGAGTACCCTAACATTGGCAAAGTCTATTGGGAGGCTGCAAGCAATGGAAGCATGAGAATTGAATCTAGGCTCCTAAGATCACATTCCCAAGCTAAGTACAGAAAAAAAGAATTCTGACATTCACGTGTGACAGCAACCTCCTATGGATAGAATCCAAAGGCTAGGAAGATGGATTTTAGCTGCTTAAAATCCTGCTACAGTGAGGTAAAATAATGCTATATATTAATTTCCTTTTACTAAAGTTTGTATGCAACCAGTTCTTTCCTAAGGCAATTGGTTTTCAGAAATATGACCTCATGTTTGCATGCCTACATCTTTTTTTTTAAATCCACCTGGATTTAGATTGCTTGAGGCAAAACCTTAAAATAATAAAAAAAAAGTTTATTGTTCTAAGCAGAAGTGCCATGAAGTAATGCAAATGCAAATTAACCATTTACTATTCAAAAAGTACCTCATGCCTGGCACTTTGCTATTAACATATGGCATATATAGAAAAGACAAAATCAGAGTATGATGTAATAGCTGCCTTAGGTTACTCACATGATCTGAAACGCCTACTTCCCTTCACTCTAGTAGGAAATCGCTTCAGTGTTAAATTCCAGAGGTGCCTTATTAGAGATTTTCCTACTGAAATGTTAATCTTCTTACACTGGTTCTAGAATCATCAATAGTATGAACCCTGTTTATTTAGTGTATACCTTACTTGTAATAAGAAAGAATTTGAGATGATATATGTGTATGTATGCAATGAGATTAAAAGTAAAATAAATAAATAGAGGCAAAGAGATAACAAAAGGTAGAAAAGTAAGATCAAGCTGCGAATGAGGCATCACATTGTTTCCAGTGTCTTCAGCTTCACTGTTGTTTGGCAGATTACAGTTTTTATATGTGTATTATAGAGATTTGTTATTATTTTCACCCTATGCACACCCTTTAAAAAATCATTTTTCTAAAATTTATCCACATCTTTTCCCTAATTTTGTTTGTAAGCATCTAAAAGTAGACCCTAGCTCATTCTACTATCAGCATTTGGCTCATCCAGAGTAAATATCTTTTAAATTCTTCTGTATCTAATAAATGTGGTCAATGAATTTAATGCTTATAAAATTTTGATGATACTGTCAATCACTTGAATGACATTCCCTATTAAGGGTAAAAGAAATGAGATGATGTTAGTCAAGGAGTTTGATTCTCCAGACAAAACCCCAAAACTCACAATTCCTGACAGGTGGGCATTGACCCTCTGCAGAGCAAATGCCTTTGGTGCTGTCTACATTGTGGCATCATGGGCTATATTTCCCAACAAGTAAAAGCTAGGTTGTGGCCAGGTTTAAAGGCACCATGATGGCAATTTCCTAGGAAGCCACTGGGTGGAAGGGATTTTTTTCTCCTTTCACAAAAACCTTCGTTTCCTCTACTAAAGCCATCCCCTCCAGTGTACAAGATTTTTAAATTAAGTATTTGTTCTGATTTTTTGTCACTGCATTTTCCAGATACTTCTTTTCTTTTTTCTATTAATATTACACAGACTTGTTCTTTGTAAGGGTACCTCAGTACCTTCTCACCAGTTACCCTGAAAGTAGACACATATGTACTTGAAAAGAGAAGCAGTAACTACTGAGATCGGTCCGTTTCTCCCATGCTGGGGGCTGTGTTCAGGACTGCATGTTGGGTTAAAGAAACCTGTAGTCAGGTGGCCCAAGAGGTTAGAGTCCTCATGGCCGTGGAAACAGGTGCTGCTAGAAGCAATGGAAGATTGCTTGAGAGTATTAAAAATGTGTTTAAGAACACTGACTGATGTGAATAGTATTAAATAGCAATATTGAATACAAGCAAAACAAGGGGAAGTGACGAAAGCTGTTAGTCTTAAGTGTAGGAAAGGAGAAAAGAAAGGTGTCCCTCCTCTTTCATATCCCCTTCCCTGCCAATGTCAAGAATGATGAAGCAAGCATCTAGGTCTTAGAGTAATTGTCTTGGATTTCATGATTTGGTTCAATGAGCTAAAGGGGCTTTAAGGGATTCCATGGACTTCGTTTAGGGAAATTTAATCCCCAGCCTTGGGAAGCCTACTCTAACTGACTGAGAATACAGGCATTTCCCCCAAGCCCTGCTCTATGTCCTTACTTTTTACATTAATAGTGTCAGCCTACACATCTGAAAAAGGGAGTTAGGAGGGGAAGTTAGTGGAGAGTTAGTGGAGGAAGTATGCCAAGGTTGAGAAATGTTCAGATCAAAGTTTTTTGCAATCTGTTGAACGCTATTGATACTTTCCTTAAAAATCCACAGCCTCTGAGTTTCCCTAGTTGACTGAGAATTAAGAATTGACTGGTGTGAACAGGGTACTCAAGCCAGCCCAGATGGGTTTTGGACTGGGGCCTACTGGGAAAAAAGCTATTGAGAAGCCTTTGCTGAATCAGAGCAGCTTGAATCTTTCAGCTTCAAATTCGGGAGTATGACAAGTGAAATGAGCTTGGACACAAAGTCTGAGACTCACTTTATTATATGCCCCTAAGTATAACAGAAAACAATCCCCTTTTCTTTCTTTCTCTAAGCATGGTCAGTAAATTTGGCCAAGTAACAGGAAGAGACCATAAGGAAGTAGAGGAGGGGAGTAAGCGGATGGGAGCCTCCCCTAAAGTGAGGCCCTTGTAGGGGGACAGGTAGAGCTGTGCTGTTGGAGGCTCTTCTACCACCACCTCCATTTGGCTGCTATGCCTCGTCTGACTCTGTTTCCTTCAGTTCAGGGAACTGTACTGGGCTCCTACATTCTCACAGCTCCCAGGAGCCTCCAAAAGCTGATGGGGCCTCAAAAGAGCATCTGCTATTTCAGCTTTCTTTCACCAAACTGTAGAGGAGCCAGGCACGGTGGCTCAGGCCTGTAATCCTAGCACTCTGGTAGGCCAAGGCGGGAGGATCGCTTGAGCTCAGGAGTTCGAGACCAACCTGAGCAAGAGTGAGACTCCTTCTCTCTCAAAAAAAAAAAAAAAAAAAAAAAAAAAAAATTGTATAATCAAACTGTAGAGGGATATAGAAGTAGCTTATGCTTGCCCTATAGAAGTTACAGTGTAGCTAGTGATGTGGAATAGAGCACAGATAACAACCAGGGCCATGTAAAGTTATTGAAAACAGTACAGGCAGGCTAACCCATGCCTGCAATGTGAAATGGAGTTAATTGTAGGAAGGTTTCCTTGAGAGCATGTATTTCAAATCATCATGCTTTGGAGGGGGATTCAGATGGGAGCCATGGTACAGGGCAGATGTTTCTGGAATGGAGTCAAAATGGGCTCTGGAAAAACAGCTCCAGCTCTGCTGGCCACAGCCATCCAAATTCAAGACAGAAATGGGAAGGGAGTCAAGGTCTAAGCAGGGTGGTTTGGGTGTGGGAGAGGTCTACATTGAGGAACAATAAAAACAGCAGTCACTGTGGGATCTAGAAGGCCAGGCTGGCTACATGAGCTTAGAATTGGTATGACTGATGCTAGGAAGCCTCTGGAAGTTCTTAAGAGAGAAGTGACATTATGCAAGGGGGTTTAAAGAAGCCTATTCTAATAACTGTGTCCAGTGGGGTTGAAGAGGACAGAGACTATGTGTCTTGGGGGTGGGGGGTGGGGTAGGAAGAGCACCAGCTCAGGGGGTGTCTCAGTAAGCCTAGGAGCACTGTTGTCCATCTGACCCTAAAGCAAGTTTGCTGATTTGGGACTAAACCACAGGATTAAGCTTTCTGGTTTATTTTAGTAGGCATCAATTTTTCAAGTTAAAAAAAAATGATGCAGTCTCTTTATCTCTTGCTTCAAGAAATAGTTCATGGTACAAAAAAACCCAGCAGTGCTGAAATTGTGGCTGCTCAGTGTCACACATTATGTCAAATACAAAAATGTTTTTACAGGACCTGAAGTTTGCTAAAGATGAATGCTAGCACTCTGTAACCCTGCCAAAACAGGACGTTTATCCAGACGGGATAAATGACCTCACCAAAAAACTCAACTGCATTAGTTGAGAGAGTTCTACTTTTGCTGGAGTTGGCAGTATTTTGGTCAAAAATAGCATTATTTTAGAAATAAGCCCCGAGCAGTGAATTTACAGATCCAGGAAAGCAGTGACTATATTCCACATATGCAATCAACCTGTGTGTAGTCTTGTCACTACACTGTGGCATGCAGCTGATTGACACTCAGCAGGGCACAAAACCACAAGTGGAGCCACAAATGTTATGATGAGGGCCTCCAGTCCCTGTTTTTGCTTAGACTAGTGCTTCTCAGCCCGGGTTGGGCATTCTAATCTCCTGCGGAGCTTTTCAGAGAAAGGGGATGAAAGGCCCTTGCCTAAACCTGAATCTCCAAGGATGGAGCTTAAATTTGTCTATGTCTATGTCATCTTTTTAGGTCCCCCAGATGACTCTGGCACACAGCTGGAATTGGGAGCCACTGGCTTAGAGTGTGAAGCTGAAATAGTCTCCCACAAAAATACCTGTGTGTTTGCACACACACACACACACACACACACACGCACGTGCACACACACACACAAATTTCTGAGACAGCCAGCCAAACTTGCCCATTTTTTTCTTACAAACAGAAGTGTTTGTTCACAGATATTCTGGAAATATCAGGCTCTCAGAATCTTTAAATTCTTCAATCCATAGTAAGATCAGCCTCCAGGGTTTCCTTAAACCTGAGTACTATTGCAATATAGTTTGATTCCAAAATACCATGACATTCTTACAAAGCAGTTCTCCTAAGAGTAGATGAGCCTCACTCACTGTCCTGTGGGATAACTAGAAACTCTTTTTCTTGCACTCCTCATTTTAAAGCCAACTCTTCTTTGCATTTCGTCTTCTACCCTGCAGTATTCTCTGAAATCCACATTCCTTGTTGGTCCCTCTTCCAAGAAATAAGAAGTTGGAAGGGGAATCTGGAGCCTGTGAGAGAAGAAGAATCAGCCTCCCCGGAATAAAGTCGCAGAGGAGCCACTGACTTCCCTGAGGTAATCTCCACTGGAGCGAACACGGTGAGGGAGGCTGATTCCATTAGCCAGTGGTGCCTTCTCCTAGAAAGAACTCTTTGGACTACTTAGGGAGCGCGGGACCCCCAAAGACTGGTGCCCACACTGAAAACGAGCAAATATTAAAAACACTTACAGTCTGCCATCCAATAGGTAGTGGCTGTTCACTTCAATATTATTTATTGAAAAATTACCGATGTGTGAACACAGAGCTGTGTTCACAAGATAAAGCACACAGATAACACATGGAGATAGAGAAGGGATAAAAATATTCTTCAGGGAACTGGGGGCCTGCAGTACAAAGTTTAAGAGCTTTAGAGGAAAATTTCACGTTCTGGCTTTTAAGTAAATTGAAAACACAATTCCTGAAAGAAATGTATCTTGAGAGTGCACTCAGCAAAGAGCAGCGAGTTTTTATAGCATAATTTTGGGGGGAGTTGTTTGTTCAACACTCAGCATGGTGTCTTGCGTGTAATAGAACCAAAGAACTGTTTGTTAAATTGAAAATTATTTCATATAGTTTGGGGTCATATCTTCATTCTACAATTTGAAAAAGATACTCAGAATATTAGAGGTGAACAGGATCTTGATATTGTCAAACATCTTATCCAGAGTCCCAGTGCTTACTCTATTTAGATGGGATGCGCATCTCATTGAGGGTCTGGGTTCTGCCTGTGGGGGCTTCCCTCTGCAGTGGACCCTGCACAATCTTGAAGAAACCCAAAGGCTTGGAGAACATGGTTTGGAAGCTTCTAGTCTAGCACCTCAGTTTTTGTAGGTGAGGAAGCAAAATTCAAAGAATGTGGGAGTCGAAGCCAAGTGCTCTTTCCACCGTATCAGGGTGAAGTCCTATTAGAGGGATTCCTGTCCACATTTTTTCCATGCCTGTGGATGTTCTGTCCTGGATGTGTGAGGCGGCATGGTGCAGTGGACAGAGTGTGGGATTCGGGATCAGTCAAACCTGGGTCTGAATGCTGGTTCTGCATGTACTTGCCTTGTATTCTCAGGCAAATTATTCCTTTATATTTCATGGTAATTTTTTTTAAACTTTATTGAGCTATAAATTGATATAAAAATTGCATACATTTGATATACACGTCTTGACAAGTTCAGACAAATGCTTATACCTGTGATATCATCACCACAACCAAGGTACTAAACATATTCATCACCTACAAAAATTTTGTTGTTTCAAGTGCAGGGACACAGACCAGTGGAACAGAACAGAAAATCCAAATATAAAACCATCCTCATATAGCCATCTAATCTTTGACAAAATAGACAAAAACATACTCTGGGGACAAGAATCCGTATTCAATAAATGGTGCTGGGAAAACTGGATAGCCACATGTAGAAGACTGAAACAGGACCCACAGATTTCACCTC
Source organism: Lemur catta (assembly GCF_020740605.2). Lineage (NCBI taxonomy): Eukaryota > Metazoa > Chordata > Mammalia > Primates > Lemuridae > Lemur > Lemur catta. The sequence goes on along the minus strand of NC_059128.1, from coordinate 55,133,902 downwards.
TCACAAAAATCAAATCACGGTGGATAACAGATTTAAACCTTAAATGGGAAACGATTAGAATTCTAGAAGAAAATGTAGGAAAGACTCTTACAGACATTGGTCTAGGCAAAGAATTTATGAAGAAGACCCCTAAGGCAATCACAGCAACAACAAAAATAAACGAATGGGACCTGATTAAATTAAGAGGCTTCTGCACAGCCAAAGAAACAGTCACGAAAATAAACAGACAGCCTACAGAATAGGAAAAAATTTTCACATACTACACATCAGATAAAGGACTGATAACAAGAATCTATTTAGAACTCAGGAAAATCAGCAAGAAAAAATCAAACAACCCTATCAAAAAGTGGGCAAAGGACATGAATAGAAATTTTTCAAAAGAAGATATAAGAATGGCTAAGAAACATATGAAAAAATGCTCAACATCCGTAATCATCAGGGAAATGCAAATCAAAACCACAATGAGATATCACTTAACTCCAGTGAAAATGGCCTTTATCAAAAAGTCCCAAAACAACACGTGTTGGCGTGGATGCGGAGAGACAGGAACACTCATACACTGCTGGTGGGAATGCAAACTAGTGCAACCCCTGTGGAAAGCATTATGGAGATACCTTAAACAGATTCAAGTAGACCTACCATTCGATCCAGCAATTCCATTATTGGGCATCTACCCAAAGGAACAAAAGTCATTCTATAACAAAGACACCTGTACCCGAATGTTTATAGCAGCACAATTCACAATCGCAAAGATGTGGAAACAACCCAAATGCCCATCAATCCACGAATGGATTAGTAAACTGTGGTATATGTATACCATGGAGTATTACTCAGCTGTAAGAAATAATGGTGATACGACATCTCTTTGGTTCTCCTGGAGAGAGCTGGAACCCATTATATTAAGTGAAGTATCCAAAGAATGGAAAACCAAGCATCACATGTACTCACCAGAAAATTGGTTTCCCTGATCATCACCTAAATGCACATCGGGGAAGGGTACCAATTGGATATCAGACTGAGACGGGGGGTAGGGGGGAGGGGATGGGTGTATGCCTACATGATGAGTGCTCTGCGCACCGTCTGGGGAATGGTCATGCTTGAAGGTGCTGACTCAGGGAGGTGGGGGGTGGGGGGAGGGGATGGAGCTATGACTACATGGTGAGTGCCAGGCGCACTGTCTGGAGAATGGACGCGCTTGGGGCTCTGACTCAGGGGGATGGGCGGGACATGGACAATGTATATAACCTGAGCTTTTGTACCCCCATGATGAGCTGAAATAAAAAAAAAAAAAATTTGTTATTTCATGTGTGTGTATGTGTGTGTTAGTGTGTAGTTTTGTTTGATAAAAACACAACATGAGATCTTTCCTCTTAGCATATTTTAAAGTGCACAATATTGTATTGTTAACTATAGGTATTATGCTGTACATCAAATCTCTAGAACTTGTCTTGTATAACACAAACCTTACAATTTAGGCAAATTATTTAGTCTCACTGAACCTCTACTTCATTTCCTGAGGGAGGATAAAATTCATGTTTTAGGTATCAGCAATGTGTGAAAAGTGCCTAATCTATGTTAGTGCCCTTTTCCAGGCAGGCAATTGAATATTTGAACATAGAGACAAGAGAGGTAAGGGGCACTGTCATAATAATAGTAACATTAATAATAATGATGATAGGTAATACTATGTGCCAGGTTCTTTTCTTGGCACTTCATATCTTCAGAACAACCCCATGCAGTAGGTGCTATTTTTTAATCCCCATTTTACAGGGGATAACTCTGAGGCACAGATTAGATTGGTGAAATTACTTGCCCAAGGTCACAAAGCAAGCAAGTAGGGAAGTTGGAATGTCAATCCCACCAGTATGGCTCAGAATCATGCTGTTAATCACCGTGCCAATTCTGCAAAGGTGCAGATGCGAGGTAAGGGAGGGCCAAAGTGCGGGGGAGATGGGGATGACGCTTGGCTGGCTTGGGTGAAGTCGAACATGTAGACCTGGCATGAAAGGGCATCTTTACATGGCCAGAGACATCTAGAGAGCAGAGAACTCAGGATTCTAAGCAGGGCAAACTGAGATCTCTCTTTCTTTCTCTCTCTCTCTCTTTCTCTCCCCCTCCCCAATATACATAAAGTCATGCATTGCAAAAGGATGGACCATATATACAACGGTGGTCCCATAAGATTATATTGGAGCCAAAAAATTCCTATTGCCTGGCAACATCTTAGCTGTCATAATGTTGTAGTGCAATGTGTCACCTTTTCTATGTTTAGATACACAAACGTAGGTTTACAGCCTATGAGCAATAGGCTATACCATACAGCTTAGGTGTATAGTAAGCTATACCATCTAGGTTTATGTAAGTACACTCTATGATATTCACACAAGGACAAAATCGCTTAACAGTACATTTCTCAGAATGTACAAGGGCTGTCCGGAAAGTATCCAGCGGTGTATACTGTTTTCATTATATTAACAATGGCTGGATACTTTCCGGACAGCCCTTATATTCCTATTGTTAAGGATCACATGATTGTACAGTATATATAAAACATATATATGTATTTTTTCAATACCTTAAACTATCGTATACTGAGTACTTACTATATGTTGGTAATTTTATGCATTACCTTACTTAATCTTCACAACAGAGTCCTAGGAGATAGGGATGTTATCCAGACCTTACAAGGTAAAATAACTTGCCCACAGCCACATGCATAATAAATAGTGGTGCTTGTATGTGAAGCAGCCAGTGGGCTCTTACTGCATCATGGACCCCCACTTGTTTTCTCCTATACTCTTTCTAAAACTACTTTTCACAACCCTTCTTTACCTACAACTTATTTTTACCCACCACTATTAAAATAATGCATACAAGGGCTGTCCGGAAAATATCCAGCCATGTAATAAGAAAAATTATTGCTAGATTCTTTCCAGACAGCCCTTGTAGATGTCAATGGTTATATAAATCTTCACTTGTGGCCCCTTGGGCCCCCCTTTTAAGTTCACACATCACATTTTAATACTTTCCTTTCCTAGGGAGAGCCTCTTCTAGTGGGCCACAGTCACAAACCTCTTTAAACATATGACCTTTGCCCTATCGTAACTCTTTCGTATAGCACCACAGTGGGTCAAATCATCTCCGCTGTCCATAAACAACTGCAGTTGTGAAGTAGAAATGACTATTAAAAAGAGTGGTAGCGACCCCCTGTTGGGAGTTCTAATAGGCTCGGCCAGGGACCAGGGAACATTACTATCACATCCATATGTGTCCTCTTACTGGGGTCAGCCTCATGGAAACAGGCACAATAATAGCTTCAGACAAAAGCCGGGGATGATATTGAACTGACTTTCCCAGGAGAAACCTTTCTCAGAAAGCCACCACATTCTTGATCAGGGGCAGCGAGCTCAAGGGAAGGAATGGATTTTTTTTTCTTTCATTTTAAAGCTGGTGAAATTAATTCATATATGCTCCCCTAGAGCTCTTTTTATTTTTTTAACCGAGCCTTTAGTTTGGACACTCAAAGTCAGGGGCTCCTCGTCACACACAAAGCCTGTTCCTTTTGCCATGAAGAGTGTAGCAGAAAGTACGCCATTTGTCCTCTATTGTCTAAGTGAGGCAGGCAAGCTAAAAACGCTCTGCAACATTAGCCACCTCACCCACCTTCACTCTCATAATATATTTGCAATCGCATGGTTTTTACTTGACTGATCAGAGGCCAATAGGATTTAAGAAAAGGTTTAAGAAAACTTTTTAAAGATAAAGCAAGTTATTTGCACCTGGGTTAAAAAGACCATTTGTTTTAAGCTTAGGGTGTCAATGATGATGAAAAATAGAAACCCCAGTGACATCTCCATTTCTGTGAATACACGAAGCAATTCTGCAAGGGCATTTTCTATGTGGAACCAGTTTTCTTTTCTGTTGCAATGAATGTAATTTTAGTTGTCATGTGTCAAAGTTTATACTCCTGCTTTAAAGCATCTCTTCAACTTTAACAGCATAAGTAAAATCACCCAAGTGTATGGCCTCACTGGTAATACGGCTTTTAAAATATTTAAGCCCTTCTCCTTTATACCCCTTGTCATTAACTGGTAAATTACTAATTTATTTCCTATTAGAATTTATATAGTTTGCAGCAATTAAGAAGAAAGGCATAATTGCTGACAAACCCAGGGCACTATTTAAATCACTTCCTTGTTGACAACATATTTCTCTTTCCTCAAACTGAATGTCACTGAAATCTGATTTGTGCAGAACCCTTGTGGACGAGCGCGCTGCACCTGTCACCTGGGCGCTAGCATTCTGCTAAGGATCAATTTACATAACCTCATTTAATGGTTCATAAATCATACCCATTAAGCCCAGCTAACAGGAACCAAGGGTTCTAATTTATGCTGCCTTTCATAGCAGAAAATTGGGAGGCTGGAGCCTGTGGATAAAGAACCCAGGTCTTGCCTTTGATTGTTGATTGTGATGGTAAATGTATGGATGATGAGAACACATTTTCACTTTATTGATTTCCTGCCAAAGCACAGCATGCTTTATTGTGAAAGGGTGCCTTTTGGCAGCAATGCTAAAAGTGGCAGTTGTTTAGGAGCCCTTTGCCAAGATTAGGTCTAAGACAATACAGAGTGGTAAATACTAAAATAATATCAAGCTGAAATGTTATTCTTTAAAAGAAAAAAAAGAACCTCTAACCTTTTGGAAATCAGTGACCTTTTCTCCTCAGCAGCACCCCTCCCCCCCAAAGCATGGGAAGCCAAGAATCAAGACAAGATGGTTTTAAGAAATGGAAAAAAAAAAAAAAAACCAATGTTTCCATACACTGCCCTAAGTCACTTGCTGATGGCAGTGCATGCAAAATAATGCAGATGTCTAGAATCCTTCAGATAATGACATTTCAGCCAGCATGCTTGACTGGGCCAAGTCTGCAGACTCCACACTATCTCTTCTGCTGCGAACTGCTTTTTGGTTGAAAATCGGAAGCACCATTTTTCTTTCTATTTCATTTTCCCCTCTAGGTCAAGATATTGTATCCAACTATATATAGTTCTCTGCAAAATGCAATATATAAAAGGTCATCTTCTCACAAGTGCTTGGGCTGGATTTCAAAATAGCAAAAGTGGTCCCAAGATCATTTTCCAGATGAAAAACATCTCTTAAGTATTGCTGAGGCATATTGATTCCCTTCTCGCATCTCAGTTCTGCCCCATAATGGACAATGTATATTCCCATTTTAGCTTGTTCTCAAAATCTTTGTTAAACATGGTGATTTTTTTCCTGATAAAATGTAGTGCATTTCCCCGTATCTCTCTCCTCAAGGCAGGCTTTTCCAAAACACTGCGACTTTTATTCCAGGTTGGATGTTGCTGTGCTACTTATTAACACTGTGGACTCCTCCCTAACCCCATCTTTAAATTCTAAACCTGCCATGTAGGCTACTAGTTGGCACCAAGCAAGAACCAGAAGCAAACTTGGCAATCACTTCTGCCTGGCCTGCTTTTTCACCCAACGTGAAATGTCCCCTGCTTTGTTACTAGTCTTTCTTCATAGCAATGATATCCATATCTTCCCTGTTATCTGAGAGGGTTTATCCACAGTTAAACAAACTGTATGGTATGGATAGTGCTACGAACAGATTGTAAGTAGATATCTAGAGTTTGAGTGTATCCGGAACACCTTACCTTCATTCTCCTGGTAACAAATCCCTCTTTTCCCAGGGGAACCAATTCTATACGATAAAGATGGGGTTGACCCTGCTCTCTAATTCCATCCAAAGGTATAGGCCCCCAAACCAGGCCTGGACAGTAGGATAGCCACGCCCCCTGGCCACACTGAGTAGATCAGGAAGGGGCATTGGGCAGGACCCTAGGAGTTGTCTGGAATTGCCATCAGGGAAGATCAGCTCTGTTCTCTGAAGTTATTAATCTGGTAGTGGATACGGTCTGTCCAAGAAATGGAGGGAGAACGACAGAGCTTCAGTAATGTCATTTGAGCCCCTGGATCCAGCCACAGCTAAAGTTGGGTGCACCTTTGAACTTGCTAGTTTAGTGAATCCATAGATTCTACCCCTCCCCTTTTTTTTATTAAGCTAGATTGAGCTTGGTTTCTGTCATTAGAAATCCTAAAAGTTGGACTTAATACACAAAGGACCTCAATACAGAAAAATGGTATAAATGTGGAAAACTGAACTTTTTTTGTACTGGGGTGAGAAGATCCAGGTTCCATTCCTGATATTGCCACTTAATCTCACTCAGTTTCAGTTTTCTCATTTGAAAAAAGGTGTGTGTGGGGGGCTATAAAAAAGGATGTGTAAGACCCTTTCCAAATCTACATTTACTCTTTCATTTATCTATTCCTTTATTCATTCATTCATGTAACAAATATTTATTGAGAGTGTATTGACTAGCACTATACTAGGCATGTATAGTGCCAGTCAATAGGATAGATACAGACAGAGGTGAACAAAACAGAAAAAAAATCTTGCCCTCACAGACCTTACATTCTAGTTAGTAGAGGCAGACACACAAATAATTAGGGAAGTATCATGGAAGGGTTGACATTTTAAATAGTGCTCCAATTATCTATAACTATATAATAAACCTCCCCAAACATAGTGGCTTAAAAACAACAAGCATTTGCTATTCTTCTAATTCTGTGGGTCAGTGATTAGGACTGAGCTCAGCTAGGGGGCTCTTTTGCTGACCTTGTGACAGTAAGTCATCTGGCAGATTGACTGGGGCTGGAGAGTCTAAGATGGTCTCCCTCGAGTATCTAGGGCTTTGATGCAGGCTGTCTGCCCAGCCTCTCCCTTGATGTGGGCTCTCATCCTTCAGTGTTTAGCCTAGGCTTCTTTGCTTAGCTGCAGGAGCATCCCAAGAGAGTAAAGGCAGATACTGCAAAGTCTCTTGAGGTCTAAGCCCTGAAATGCGCAAGCATCATTTCCATCACCTTCTGTTGGTCCAAATTAGTCATAAGGCCAACTCGGATTCAAGAGGTGGAGAAGCAGATTCCACCTCTTGATGAGAATAGCTGCGAAATATTATGGCTATGTTTTTCAATCCACCATAGGTTGGATGGCCAGAGAAGACCTCACTGGAAAGAAGATATTTGTGTAAAGGCCTGAGCTATGCATTTATTTGGGGGAAGAACATTCCAACCAGAGGGAATAAGTGTAAAGACCCTGAAGTGGAAGCAGGAGGAAATGCAGGAAGCAAAGAAAGGAAGCCAGTGTGGTGGAATGAGCAAGGTGGGGAGTAGGAGCGTATGAGCTCAAGGTGACAATGGGGAGCTGGGCCTTGTAGAGGCCTCTGCCTTTGAGTTCAAGGAGGGGCCACTGGGGAGTTTTGAGCAAAGGAGTGACACAGTGGAAAAAGATCACTGTAACTGTTGTGTTTGAATAGACTAAATGGGTAAAGAGTGAAGGGAGATCGGTTAGGAGACTATTGCAATGATGCAGGAAAAATAAAGAGAAGGTGGTGACTTGGCCTAGGTAGCAGTGGCAGAAGTGATGAGGAGTGATCTGATTCTGGATATATTAATATATTAAAGGTAGAAATAATAGAATTTGCTGATATGGTACGTGAAAGAAAGAAAAAGAAAAAAGAGAAAACAGTTGAAAGAATGGAATTGCCAATCGCAGTGGTGAAGACTGTAGGAGGAACAGGTTTGGGAAGGAGATTGGGAGCTTTGTTTTGGACATGTTGCATTTGAGATGTCTGATAGCGATACAAGCAGTGATGTTGAGTAGGCAGTGGCCATTTCATTAGGTTATTATGAGTGTCCACTACAACAATATGACATGCTGTGCAAATATATTTTTTAGTAGATTCCTATAAACACAGTAGAGTTTGTATTTATGTTGGCATTTTCCTGAGGGGCGTATCCACCTGTTATAGATTTCCAGGTACATTTGCCTGTAACTTTCATAAGCTTTCAAAAACTTGCCAACTATTCTAAAAAATTATCAAATTGCTGTTTTTTCATTGTCATTCTTTAAAATCAAATCTACTGATTTTTTTTAAATCCTCCTTGTTCAACTATTTTAAACCTAACCTTAATTTGGAAAGAAAGAACAAGGTGGGCCAATGAAGCACTGTATTACAGAAACCAAACCCAGTGTTAGAGATTTAGTAATACGAATTATAGTTTCTGAGTGCTTATCCTGTGCCAGACTGTTGACAAGCACTGGGGATATGGAAGTCAATAAAAAAGTACCTAATCTAAAGGGTTCACATTTTAGTGGAAAAAGCAGATGGTTATAGATTATTATAATATATGAAATTATTACATCTATGGTAGAAATATGCATAAGGAGCACAGGAGAGGGACACCTTGCCAAGCTTGTGAAATGATCAGATTGAGGAAGCTTTCCAAGAAATATAATGCCTGAATTGAGAAAGGATAAATGGAAATTAGCCAAGGGAAGGAATGGTGCATTTCAGGCAAGGAGGACAGTTCAATCAAAGGCCAATGACAAGAAATAATTTGGTGCATTTAGGAAACTATAGTTCAATGCAGTTGAACCACAAAATTTGAGACAGGAGCACAAGGAGCAACTTGAGAGGTAGGCAGGAAGCTCACCCTGGAAGGCCTTCTATGCCTTGGGAAGACCTTGGCTTGCATCCTGGAGGTGATGGGGAGACACTGAAGGTTGAAAGAAAATGAATTAGATTGCAAGATTTATGTCTGGGAAAGATCACTGTGGTGGTTGGATCAGGGTAGGGAGTGTGGGTGTCAAACAGGAAAGTGAAAGGGGCTTCTGCAGTGGCCCTAATGAGAGGATGGGGTGGAGGAAGGGGGTGAAGTTGGGAATGGAAAAAAGGGAAGGAGTTGAGAAATCTTTAAGATTATTAGGACCAAATGACTAATGGGGATGGAGGGCTGAAGGAGAGAGTTTCAGCGGGCAGTAGTACCACTAACCGATACAGAGAATTCAGGAACAGGAACTCATTCTGGAAAAGGAGATGAACTCAGGTAGAGGCTGAGGTGAGTTGGGACATCCACATATTACCTTCATTTAGTCTGTACAACAGCTCTGTGTTTGAGGCTAAAAATGGCGACTAGATTTGCTCATGGTTACCCAGGACCAGGATTACAAACTCGGCCTTCTTGACTCCAGTCATCACCATCCCATTTCTTCAGCCTACAAGCCCATGTGGCCCCTTGAGATTATGCGGAGATAGAATGGTTAAAAATACGATGATTCATCAAGTACTTACTCAGCCCCTAAAAATCTTAAGTTGCCCTGGTAACCTAAAGATGAACTGGAGACAGACCCTACCCACCATATTCCAATGGATATACAAACATACAACAATTGTGGTACCTATACTCAATGGTATACGAACTGTGGTGGGTCTTAAAACGTGTGGAATTTGGGTACAGATACAGGATGCAGATGGCAGTGGGAAAGGTATTCCAGATGAATGGAGCCCAGGAATAAAAACATGGGGATGGGAATATTTACCAATGGCTTTGGGCAGGTGTAGATGTAGGAACTCCGAGCAGTCTGATTGAGTTGGCACAGAAGGTGCACTAAGTGGGAAGAGTGAAAAATGAGTTCAGAAGGTAGTTTGGAGCCAGTTTGTGAAAGACCTGGAATACTAAGGAGTGAGTTGGCTTGGTCAGCGAGTTCCTCCAGGCTGAGACCCTGGATTTCTTATCGTACACAAAGGAAGTCAAGGAATATGGGAAGTAGGCACTAGTTTCAGTCTGTGAGCAATATTCACTATTTCAGAAAGTGTAAAACATTAGGCTTTTTTGCTTTTGGTTAGAATTATGCATCCCATTTTCCTTAGAGAAACTCTGGTTAGATCATGTTGACAAGAATCTGGGCTTGAATGTTGCTGTGTTCATAAGCATTTCTGGGATGGGATTGGGACACCTGGCTCTGATCTCAGATCTACAGGCCGGCAGTCACTGCAGAGCATTTCCCAAGCCTTAACTTCATTTCTTTTCACATTGTAGATTAGTGATTTTATGATATTATTGTGCAACCCTGATAACCATTGGTTATTGATGAAAACTTGACTCCATATTGAAGTGAAAATTGCACCAACACTTACTAAATAGTGTTTGTTTGGTACACATGGGTTTTCAAAATATGGCATCCATAGGCAGTGTGTATGTTGTTGAGGGAAGTGAATGAAAGAAATGCTTTGTGGAAAGATTAGGTAATACTGGTATATGTCCTGCCATGAGGACATTTCATAAAGCAATCTTTTAACTTAAATTGATTGCTGTTAGATAAAATTAATAATAGAAGATATAGATCTTTTATTGTATTTCTTTTTGGACCTAGATGGGGCATAAATTATAAGTAACAATGTACAATATATCTGATTTTTTTCAGTTGTTACATAGTTTTATTATGTCGGGGGGGGGGGGAAGAGGGAGAAAACAGTTTTCTTGCTTTTGCTTTTGAACTTTTCTATAAATGGTTTTTAGAGTCATTAACCTGATGAAATTATTTTTCAAGCTACTAAAACTTCCAAAGGTCATAAACATACAACAATAGGGGATTAATTGATATATTATGGAACATCTGTAACTGGAATACTATATAGCCATTAAAGATGATAATGTAAAACATTTATTGAGTGAACAAATTTAAACTGCAAGACATGATATGATTATGTTTTTAAAAATGTGTGTGTGTGTGTGAATATACATATGTGCACTTAGGAAGAAATGGAAGAACATAGACAAAATTTTTAATAATAATTATTTCCAAGTGGTGCAATATAAGGCTTTTATTCTAAATGTATTTCTATTTTATATTTGTATATAATGAGCATGTGTTGCTTGTATGGTTTTTACTACTTGACACAAGAGTTAAAGAAAAAGACATAAATATGGTAAAGTTACTTTTTATACCGGACATGCTAACTTTGGCTCATTGGATAAGATGGGTGCTAGTAAAAGGCAGCTGAGACCCTCCCAAGTGTTTCCTTCAACTACCACGTCTGACAGGGGCCTGATGGCTGTCTTTTGGCCATCCTGGGTCCCACATTGGATCCTTTTTCCTGAAACCCCTATTAACATCACCTAGGGACTGGGGTTCTAAGAAATCCAATTTGTGAAACCTGATCTAGACATTTTCAAAATTACAAATCACAGTCATCAAAACCCTTCTAGAAAGCACCTTCCCGCAACAAGACTGATTAAATACATTGTGGTGGGAAGGGAGGGGCTGACAGAGGTGAAGGAGGTGAAGAATTGTTAATGGCAATTATAATTGAGCAAGCTGGGAAATAGAAACCCTTTTCTTTTTTGTTCTCATCTTGTATCTTACAAACCAGTGCTATAACAGGTTAATAAAAGAGATTTGGTTGCATCTGCCAGATTGAACTGTTAAAAACTTTCGTTTAGGAGGTTTTGTAATAATAATTTTTATTCAGGAGAGTTTGTAATAATAAGAATTAACTTTCCTCTCTCTTTGCAATGGAAGCACATTTTTAGATTTAGATTTACTGATGGCCTTCTTTATTTATGATCCTATTCTCTTGCTCTCTGCCAAATCTAGAGAGTATAGTTATGGGTTTCTCTGAATCAAGAAGCTAAGGAAGCACCTTGAGGTCTCAGGAGTTGAGTGACATTTCAGAAACAATGCAGAAATAAGTTTCAAAGCTTTATCCACTTAGGGCATTAGCATTATGTTTGATATCATCAAATAAATAATATTCTTTATCAGTACGGATATTATTTTATTAATGTTGATTTTCCTTGATCACAGAAAATGCATTCTTTCTCTTTAGGGAATGATTTTTGGTCACCTGATCTTGTGAGAATAGAGAGGTTTGAGAACAGTGATGTCTGTGTTTCTTCTTTTAAATCAAAATAGCCCTGACATCATTTAGCAATTGGATTATATGAAAAATCCCAACACAGCATAGCTCTTCTATTGAAATTGGATTGATTTCTTTAGAGACCATCTGATCTCAACAGCAGTCTGTAAAAAATTCTCTAGACCTTGAAAGAAACTAAAATTAATGGATTTTTAAAAAATCTAAGCTCTCAGTTTTTCAAGCATGAAAATATCCCTCCCAGTAATTTGCATCTAAAAACAAAAGTGAAATTGTATGTGTCTGTACATATGAAAAACTTAATACTTCATTCTTATGCTGAACTTTTTTATTTCTCTATTAACTAAAGAGAATTACCATATTTTCAAACATACTAAAATTTTCATTGAAATACCCCACCAGCCAAAAAAACCAAAATTCCTTGCATTGTATATACTTTTCTTTAAAAAAAATGAAGTGCATACTTTTAAAAACAGGAATTATAATGCGCCTTCCACACTTATAATGTGCAGAAACTCATTAGATATCCCTCTAACCCTGTGTTAGGACTCTAAACTGGGAAGCATATGTCCTTCACTTAAAGCAATTTGAAGTCAAAAGATAAAATTCAGAGACATTTACTATAAATAGTGATTATATTATAGTGATGATTCAAGTTACAAAGAGATTTATTATAAAGTTTTTTAAATTAGTGAACTTCTTTAAAAGTTTTAAATAAATTTAATTTTGAAAACAGTTTTTACTTTTTATAAGTATGTATTATATGGAGCAACATTTCTCAAACATCAGTCTTTTGCATGCCACATTTTTTTTTGCCACATCTGCACATCAGTTGTTCATTATTTATGTTATGGTTTTCTTTAAAAAGAATTTAAACCAATTCACTTTTGCTGTTTTTTAATTTAGACTCATCCTAAGAAATAGCATCCATAAAATTTTATGTTTAATTATGTTGATCATTAATTTTTCTGATATAAAATAAAGTTATAACCATTAAAGTAAATATTTTGATGCATATACTCTCAGGAACCAGTGGTACATATATCCTAGTTTGGAAAATGTTGGCATTAAGAAGGTATTTCTGTATCTCCTTGCCCTTTGTTTTTGTTTTGAGACAGGGTCTTGCTCTGTTGCCTGGGCTAGAGTGCAGTGGTGTGATCATAGCTCATTGCAACCTCTAACTCCTGGACTCAGTGATCTTCCTGCCTCAGCCTTCCAAGTAGCTGGGACTACAGATGTGCGCCACCACACCCAGCTAATTTTCATTTTGATTTTTTTTTTTAGAGATAGGCTCACTGTTGCCCAGACTGATCTCCAACTCCTGCCCTCAAGCAATCCTCCCACCTTGGCCTCCCAAAGTGCTAGGACTACAGGCGTGAGCCAACATGGGCGGCCTCTCTTTGCCTTTTTAAAAGGGTCACATGAGTCTTCTTGTTTGTAGGTGGCATATGTGGAGTAAGCTTTGTCCTACACCTTCCACTGTTAACTGGGGGTTGTGCTTCAGTCTGCAGTCTCCTAGGCTAAAGGCCCATGCTGAGACCTTGGAATGAAGAACCACATGTCCCAGCATTCCCAGAGCAGGCTCTGCACACCAGCAGCAGCTCTCTGCCCCCCAGCTTCTCTCTGCTCAGGATAGGGATTCCCACTTACTGCGTCTTCTGTTCTTATGGTGATTTGGGGTCTATGTAGAAAACAGGAGTTGCCTACTTTTCCAAGTCTCTGTAATTACCTTTTATTTTTTAAAAAATAGATCCAAACCAACTTGGCAATATGTATCAAAAGCCTTAAAACTGCATGTTTTTGACCTACCAATTCCACTTTTAAGACTCTATTCTAGGAAATAATCAGAGATTTGGACAAATATTAATTTACAAGTATGTTGATTGCGGTATTGTTTATAATAATGACCATAAGGAATGTGAGAAACAATCTGAACTATAGGAGACTGATTAAAGTGTTATACATACATGTGATGGCATATTATGAAGATATTTAAAAAATCAAGTTACATGACTTACAAAAATGTTTGTGACATAGCAAGTAATATATAAAGGCCATGGGGAATATGGGAACTCTCTGTACTTTCCATTCATTTTTCTATAAACCTAAAACTGCTCTAAAAATAAACTCCATTAATTTTATAAAACTATGCAAACTATAAATAAATAAATTAATAAAGTTGCAAAGCAGTATGTTTTGTACTGTCTCTATTTATAAAGCCAAAAGCCTATATTCCAAAATATTAGTAGTGATTTTCTCTTCCAGGATTATGAATGATACTAATTTTCTTCTTTATGCATTTCTACATTCTCCTAATTTCTAAATGATAAACATAGTAATCCTAAAATCAGAAGAAAACTAAACAAGCAATAAGTATTATTTTTTTAAAAAAATTTGAGTGGGAGTAGGTTTGGAGAGACTAAAGTCCTGCCTGGCTGAAAGCTAGTCCAGATTTCAGGAACTAGCGGGAGAAAACTCAGGACTAAGTGAGCCCTGTCCCTGAACTTAGTCAAATTTATCGAGGGAAAAAATGTCTTCAGAAGAACAGTTTATAATTCCTAGAAGAATTCTTTAGAATATCAGACTGCTTTAAAGACCTGGACCCCAATGCAGCTTACCTCGTGCTGTCTGTGGTACCTTAACATATACCATCCCCTCCTGCAGTGACCTCTCAGAAGTCCCGTGGCCTCTTAAAGGACGTGGTCTTGGGCAGCAAGGACAGTCTGGAGAGCTGGGAGCTGGGTTTTTAAAGGTTTGCTCTGGGCTTAATGGAGAGACTCTAGTTTTTCTTGAGTATGCTTCCACCAGTTCCTCTGAGAAGGGGAAAAGGCCAGGATTCCTGACAGAAACTCTGTTCAGGAGTGAAATTTTTATCTTTGATCCAGATCTCTACCTACTGATTTGAAAATATCTCCAGTGTATGTTGTTAAGGAAGAAAAACTAGGCTCAGAACAACACATGGTGTGCTAATGTTAGTTAAGAAAAGGAGGGGGTAAAAAACAACAAATATTAATATATATATATATATGTGTATACATGTAGGTGTGTATGTATTTACTTACATTTTTGTAAAGAAACTAAATGTTCTTTAAGAATATACAAGAAACTAATAAAAGGATTTACCAAAAGTGGGGATGGGAAATGAAGTGGACAGAGACATAGCTATGAGCTATGAGCAAATTTTCTCAATGAATGTGTTTTATATCATTTTGAGTTTTGAACTATGTGACTATATGTCTACTAAAAATAAATAAAATTCTGCCAAAGATTAGGGGAAAAATAAGAAAATTGTCTCTGTTATGGGGATTGCCATATGCATCGCCCTCCGAAATCCAGCGTGGGAGGGCGGGAGACAGGAAGACTTCCAGGTGGCACAGCACTTCCATCACAAGTCATTTTCATCACAAGGTGGGGGAATGATCAGAGATCTCTTTTGATGGACAGAATGTGGCCACACTGGAGGTCAGCCTCACAGTACGCTGAGAATCTATTTAGTATCTTATCAGATTCTGACCCTTGTACCCACCCAGGTGTTTGGGCCCAGAGCTACTCCTCCACTAGAGGGTCCAAAAAGGCATTTAGCACCTGGGGTGTAAGCTACTGACCTGCAGCTCCAGGATGCGCAGAACCTGGGGTGTGTCTAAAACAAAGCACCTGTATCTAGGCCCAAGGTACAGGCCAGTTCCAGATTAAGTGGATGTGACCTGTGCTTCTTCCTCTAATTCAACAGCCCTGAGGGATCTGCTACTTCTAATGTGCTTCACTTGTTTATAGGCATGAAGAGATTGAAAGATGTGACTCATATACCTATAGGGATATGTGTTATGTTTACATGGACACAGTCAATTCTTGGTTACTCATAAGTGGAATTGTCCAGCTGGCAAAGATAGGGTCAGTCAGAAGAGGGTTGGGGCTGGATACAGAAAATCTGAATATATGCATATAAAGGATAACATAGCAAGTGTATAGAGGAGGAAGAAGAGTGGCATTAACTGCATGCCAAAAACAATAGAAAGGGTTCCGCTGCTTCCTTTTCATTAACCTGCATATGGAGAGGAGAGATCAGAGAACATAGAAGTTTAGGTATCGGAAGGACATTAGAAATAATCTAGTGGAGCTCCTTCATTTTATAAACAAGGAAACTGAATCTACAACATCTATGTGGTTGGAGGAGGGAAAGTGCATCTATGCACACAGACATAACATGTATGTGTTATCCATTCACATGAATCCTTTCCCATTTCTCAGGCAACTTAATTTACCCTCAGTTTCCTTTAAAATATTGTTATTTGCTCATTCCCATTGCCAAAATGAGTCATGAACACCAGGCTTCTATGTCCATTTATTGTTTTGAAGCAACTGCCAAACACTGTAGAAATGGTTTAATTTACCTCCAGAATTTGCCAAAAAAAAAAAAAAAAAAAACCAATGATGACTGAAACCAGTAATGACTATTTTCTATTTTCTTTTCCCTAGGTAATTGACCATTAATTATAATATCAATAGGCAGTGGGTAAGGAAAGCAGACCCATGCAAGGGCTACATTTCATTTGTAACTGTTTTGTATATATCATAAATCTCTAATATTGGGCTATTGTCACCCATGATGAATTATTGTAAGCATGTCAGCACATGGTGGAAGTCAAGTACATTCAAATACTACTCAGTCAGAATTGAATTTGGCATGATAGTCTCATAAAAGGGGGCTCAATTGAGAGTTTCCACTTGCCTGCTCTAAACTTGTCACTTGTAGGTGCTAAAGAGCTTGTTGTGTTGGTTTAATTAGTCAACAAATCGGTCCTTACTTGATTGCGTGGTCGTATCACATATGTTAACACTTCAGTGTTTGATGGAGATATTAACAAGTGACAAGAGTCTCTTGGTCTGTGGACTTTAAAGAAGAGAAGCTCTTCTATATTATTTCATTTGGCCCTGCCAATATTTATTAGATCATGCAGCCCTCAGGCTGCCAGTTAAAGAAAGACAACACAAACATTTTTCAGGGTTATGCTCATCTGTATCCCAAAGAAGGGTCACAGAACAATCGATGGGAGAAGAGCAGAAGAAAGATAAGTGCTTTCTTCCACTGCTTACAAATTCATTATTTGATACAGTTTGCTGCAGACCTCCTTTGAGTTTTTTTTCACTTAAAGATAATTTATGACAAGAACAGAGAGGTTCTTGAAAATGCTATAGCAACTGAAGCTGAATGATACCACTCTGGTGCAAGACTCGAGTCACTGGAGGTTGGTAAATAGGAGGTTTGCATTTGTATGAAGGACTGTATTAAGCATTCACCCATGGTGGGTAAAATACTCATATTAATAGCCAATAAGAGACGAAAGGAAAAAAATTCAGTAATCAAAATGATTACTCCCAGAAATGGGGGTAGGGGTAAAAAGTTGGCACCCTGAAAGTTTGCAAAAGACCAGTCTATTCACTTTTTCTATAGCAGGACAAACAAAAGGGCAGTGCATACTTTAAAGGACAGGCTTCGTTTGTTCTGTCACGATTCTGTTATGGCTTTTATCTGTGCATTAGTAAGAATCAGGTCTCCACACCATGTGCAGTCATGATGTGAAGTCCTATAGTAGGACATTGCTTTGCAAAAAAAACATTTAAATGACTGCTAACAATTCAAATGTTGCTGGCAGTGACTTAACTAATGAATATAGCAGGACGTAAAATTATGAGTGAAGAGTTTTCTGTTAAGACTCCCCAGTGGGAACTTTTAAAATCCAATGTATTTATCTTTGTTAGGAAACTGCCTGAAAACTAAAAGATCCTTGTCTCCTTGCCTCATGAAATACAGAATTTGCCATTCCTGTCCTTAGAAGAACTCACATCGATTTACCCAGTGTTTAATTACATGGTGGTCACTGTGTTTGGTGGGTGGGACACCGACCCTTATCTCTTCCTTAACTGCCATGTGGCACCCTGGGCCTGGCCTAAGTGTTCACCTACTGACAACTGGGAGTCCACGAGTAGCTGAGACAACAGTGTCTTTACACAAACTTCCTCTACACACACACAGGAAGAACATAAATAGCAATAGGTTAAGGAAGATTTTTTACCTAACTTAAAAGAAATACTCTTCAACTGTTACAGCATCTTCCCAAGGTCATTCCATTTTAGCCAAGCCCTGGGCTTGGAGCAGCTGCAGGGTCCACAATAATGCTGTTTTCTGCTCTCAGGCCAGCACAGAGAGACTTCATCGCTTACCTTCTCCTCAGCTTTTGCTCAACCTAAGCAGCAAAACTAAATCACCTTTAGAAAGTGATTAAACTTCATAACTTCCTCACCCAACCCCCATCATCACAAATACATTTCATTAAAGTTACAAATCCACTCCCCAAACCAGCCAATCAGGTTTTACAGGGAAGCAGGCCTTCTTCAATGAATGCTCGTTGATTAATTGATTGATTGACTAGGGCAAATTATGGGTGTTAGCCTAACCGATAGAAACAAAAAATGATTTGACTGAGTGACAGTGTTAATAGTGAAAGGTTAAAGAGGGCAAGATGGGGTGCCGTGTGGGGTAGAACAAATTGATGTGAAGAATGTGAAAGCTTTGGGAGAATATTTTCTTTGGAGGGGTAAGAGATGGGAAATGGGTTGGTTGGCCTGCAAAAGATACGGGTACCCTCAATGAAAGAATTTTTCTGCACTGAGCTCTAAAGAAAAAAAGAAGAAAGGCAAAGGATACAGAGAATAAAAAGCCATTTGATGTTAGGTGAAGAGGGAGGATTAGGGGGAGGGGAAGGGGAGTAAAGGCTGTTTAAGGGAAGCAAAGGGAGGAAGAAGGGAATCAGGCCCTGTGTGACTTAATTTAAGGCTCAAACTCCTAGCATTTCTCATTTTTTGCTATTACCACCATGCCGTAAATAACATTCTTGTATATTTTATAGCTTGGTGTACTTTAGAAAATTACTGGGGGAATGGAAAGAGAAGAACCTTCCTTACTACTTTTTGTGATTCTGTAATGTTGGAATTTTATATAATCGAAATGCATTACTTTCACAGTCAGAAAAAAAATAATGCAGAAAAATTAAATTAAAAAAAAAAACAACTCTTGGAGCTGTGACTATCTGCAAAGAGAAGAAAGTAGACATATCAAATAAGAGGTTTAGTGAAATAAAACAAGTCATGGCTATTAAAATGTTTTTATTTCATTTAGGAAAATTTACTTTGGCTTACACAAATGGTTTACTCTTTAAGCATCTCTACTTTCAGAAAAGTTTGTAATCTTCGGTTCTTTGTTTGCTGACTAAACATTTTCCCCAAAGTGGTGGAAAAACCTTATTTCAATTATTTCTCCAGTGCCATACCTCCGCAGGATGGGAAACTGTTCTTATAAGTGCAATGTCCTGACAGAAAGCAGATCCGTGGTTTCCTGAAGCCAGGGATGGGGGAGGAGACCAAATGCAAAGGGACCAGGGGAACTTATTGGGGTGACAGAAATGTTCTATATCGCGATTGAGGTGATTACATGATAGTATACCTTTGCAAAAATTTATCAAATATATGCTTAAAATCAGTGAATTTTATTGTATATAAATGATACCTCAACAAAACTACTTTTAAATTGCTTTAATAATAAGTGAACTAATAACTTTTTTGGTGCTCATTTGCAAGAATACTCCAAATTCTACTAAAAAACAGGATTCTCTTCAAAAGTCCAAAAGCTAATATCAAGTGGTGTGTTAGATTTGAAGAGCCGAAAGAACTTTATGTACTTAAATGCCATTTTAATATATTTGAATGTAGCACAGAAAGAACAAAAATACATTTTCTAAAATTACACATTTTTATTCAATAATTCTTTAGTTCTTTTCTCTTTTAATTTCCCTGGGGGTGGGGAGCAGGGAACTCTCATTCTGGTACTGATATTTTGATTAAAAACAAATATCTACCCATTCATTAAAAGTTTCTCTCATATAAAGGAATTCAATTTTTTTTTGATTGGTGCTAGACTCACAGACAGACAGAAATAAGCTGCCATTCTCCTATTTGATAGCCAGACGCTGCCAGTTGTAGCCAGGGCAGTCATGCTGTTAAATTAGGTCTAATGAAGGAGTAATTGCTTTAGATATAGTGAACCGTTTCAAAGAAAACAAGGATTCTAATTGATTTGCAATTTGTTTGGCACATTGCATTGTCTGTGGCTATTGATTAGTCTTCTGAATTTCACACTGCATGTGTTTCCCTTTATTAAGGGAATAACAGGTTACTGATTACTTTCTTTCTGGGTTTAATGTAGCGGTTAATGTCTACTTTGTTCTTGTGTCATGTCACAGGCAAGGAAGGAATAATAGGCAAGTGGGTGGCCCTTTGCTAAGCAACTTCCCTGCTGCTCTGGGCTGTGTGCTCTGAGACAGGCTGAAAAGCAGATCAAGAGAAAGGGTTAGAATAGCAGGACTCACAAGTTAAGGCCTGAGTCAGGCTAGACCCAGCTCGAAACTTGGCTTTCCCCTCCCAGTCAAAGCATAGCATGGGATGAAGCAGCTGGTGGTAGATTTGTTCTTGTATCATTTGATTATCTGTAGACAGGATATGAATCTATGCCCATTGTTTTGCTTAATAGGTATGCATACTAAATGGGCACAGAAAAAGAATATTTGAGGTTGAGGCCTTTTGGTTCATTTAACCCTTTGGAAAGTGACATTTTGTTGGCACCTGGGAAGCACTTGTTGCTGAGGTGTCGATATGATCATCAAAATGGCTCTTATGTTTATACCAACTGCAGGGGAGGGAGAAAAAGTTCTCAGGGTTGCAGTCATTTCATTGCCCTCAAAGCACAGCAGGAAATATTAGCTTACCCTGTCGTGCCCTTTTGTTTTCCTAGAGCTTTGCTCCTCCAGCAGATACTCATTTAAGGCGAATCCACCGCTTTCTGAAATGTGTTTTGCAATGGTGCACAGAACGGGCACTCACTTAGGGGATCTAATCCTTTCATGGCTCAGCTTGTTAATGTAGCAAACTGCTGAAAATGGGAAATGGATTCTTTAATGAGACTTGTCCCTTCATGGCTTTATTCTCCTGGCCCAACCCCCAGGCATTCATTCAAGTCCCCCCCACCCAGGATCAGGCACCCCCACTTCCTACCCAGCAAGGACCCATTTTCCAGTGCACAGTCCCCCATCTCTAGGCCCTGCCCTGCCCCACGACTTTCCCAAAGCCCTTGGAAGCTCACAAGTAACAAAGGAGTGTGGGCAGTAAAAGATTCCTTTTTCTGTAGCAGTTACCTCCTTCCTAGGCCTGAGCCCATCTTTTCCTGAGCTCCCAATCTCACCAACAAGGTTGTAAAGAAGAGCTTTTTCCTGCTAAGTTACAAAGTAGCGAACACCCAGGGATTGCTTCTAAACTTATCCATAAACAAGTTTGATATACCACCCAACATATTTATATATTTAATACCTTTCTTTAATACAGTTTTTGTACTATACCAGTTGAGTATTCTTGGGATCTGTGTTTCAGATTTTTTTGGATTTTGGAATATTTGCATATAGATAATGAGATATATTGGGGGTTGGGACTCAAGTCTAAACACAAACTTCATTTATGTTTCACATACACCTTATACACATAGCCTGAATGTAATTCCATCCAATACTTTTTATAATTTTGTGCACAAAACAAAGTTTGTGTTAAGTACTTATGTGTGGACTTTTCCACTTGTGGCATACTGTAGGTGCTCAAAAAGTTTTGAAAAAAAAATTTTGAATTCTGGAGCATTTCAGATTACCAATTAGGGATGCTCAATCTGTGCTAGATTTTATAATGAGGCTGATTCCCAAGCATTTGAAAATGGAGCCAATCAGTGAAGATAAACTTGGGCTCTTGTCTTAATTCTTTTTCTTTTCCCACTTTTACTCCTGTGGGTCTTCCGAAAGCCTTTGTACTTCTCTAGAAATCCATGCCCCCTCAAAAAAAAATTCTAACCAGGTAAAATTTAGGTTAAAAGAAGTACTAAAGGTAACTTGGAAGTCATGACAGGGCAGCCTGCAGTTTGAAGTATGCATTTAGTAGAGAAAATGAGGACAGTTATGCCCATTTTGCTTTGAAGATAGTTGGTTTGGGAAAATAAATTATTTATACATGAGCTCAGCTCTTCGTTTAGTCCAAGTTCTTAAAATTTTTTTTGTGTGTGCCATGGAACCTTTTGGCAATCTAGTAAAGCCTGTGTACCCCTTCTCAGAATATTTTAAATGCATAAAATAAAATTCTCAGGATTATAAAGAAAACCATTGCATTGAAATAGTTATTAAAATATTAAAAAACAAATTTATATTTAGGAAGTTCTTTATCATTATTTGTTATTAATGAATTTATTCCTTTAAATAACAAGATCAATGGATGGGTCTAGCAACTCTTATAATTTTGAAGTAATAATGAGTAATTAAATTTTGAATACCTGTAATAACTTTAATTTGTTATGAAAAAAAACCCTGTGATTTCTCTTGGTGACACAGTCACAGGTACTGATAATGATGGTTTTTGTTGCCTGCACAGGTAATTGAAAAAGGTTAGGAAAATAATTTTTTTCCCCATCCAAATTCATGGACCTCCTAAGTTCTGTCACACACACAGGATTTTGCCTCCTGATGTACCAGCCTCTGCCAGTGCTCTCTACCAGGTGACCAGCAGCCTGTCATGCTGTAGGGAGGGCAAAATGAGGAGACGTGAGCATTGTGGATGCCTGATTGGGGTTCCCTGAACCTGAACCCATCACACATTGTGAATATCCTGAGTTTCATGGAGTAGAGATTTCCATCAAATCTTCCCAGGCTTTTGCTGCTCCCAGTGCCCTCCCATCTATATAACTTACGTGTATGTAAGTCAAGGCCATGTTCCATGACACAGGGAGAGAGGAAAGTGCAGCAAAAACTAAACAAAACAAGCAACAAATTGTGCTTCTTTGCCTTATAGGAGTCTACAAGACTCATACAAGTTTACAAGAAGACATACAATTCAATAAATAAAATCATTCTGGGGATTAATAAACTGTGAAAGTGACAAAGTAAAGATGTTATCAAGGAGAACTTGGTTCACATTTGGTTAACTTGAGCTGCCAGATTTAGTAAATAAAAATACAAAGATTGCATGGGACATACTTATACTAAAAATCATTTCTTGTTTATTTGAAATTCAAATTTAACTGGTTGTTCTGTATTTTATCTGGAAATCCTAAATTAACATACTATGTAAGGCAAGTAAATCTAAGTGTAGATTATAATTGACATGAGAGAACTTTTGTCTTATTAGTCAAATAATTTGAACTAAACTCAGAAGTAGCAAGTAAAAACTGCAAGTAAAAAGAAAGGTTATTTATTTTGAAATCAGAGAAGATTTTTGGAAATTGAAAGGGAAGTAAAGAGACAAGAGGGAGTTGAGAGATGAAGAGGAGGGATGAGATGAGTCAAAAGGCAGGAGGTGGGATAGCTGGAGACAAGCACCGAAAGGGGTCCTGACCGGTAGCACTCCTGGGCGTGGCAGCTGCTGGTTGACTTCATTCTCTCTCTTGACCACCACTCTGCTCTGACTTTTTTGAAATGTTGCTTGGGTTCTTGCTTAATCCTCATAAGAGATAAAGAAACCTAAGCACAGGGAGATTAAATAACTTGTCTGAAGTTGCCCAGCTGGGGAGGTGCAGAGCTGGGGTTCAAATCTAGGGCTGACACACTCGCCACCATACCTTGTTGTCTCTGTAGCAATGAATGCCCCAGGATTTATTATCCCTACACCTTCCACTGCCACCTCTCCTGTTTACTATGGAGGATGGAAACTGTCAGGGCCAGTAGGTGTGGACTCTATGTCAAAAACTATGAAAGCCCCACCATCTGGGGGCCTTTCCATTGTCCAAAGGAGAGAAATTAAGTTAATCAGCTGGAAAGCTCACTTCCTGGGAACGAAAAGACAAACTCAATCTAGTTCTTTATTAACAACAGCAACAGCAACCCAGCAAAGCCACCACATGCCAGCATGTCCCAGCCTTTCATTTACCCTTGGGTCATGTGCATTTAGACTTGGAGTTTCAAAACTGAAGAGGGTAGGTTCAGATCCCAGTAGCTGATGGTGGATCTGTGTGCTCAAAAATTGCTCGTCTCTCCCAATCTAGTGCTATACCATAGAGATGTCTGGAACAGCAAGTTTTAGAGCCCCCAAGATAAAGATCCCTTCCTAGCAAGGGAAAGTGTTATTTTTATCATTTCTTTTTATGCTCCAGAGCACAGCCATGAAAGTGACCACAGCAAATTTTAGAGACTCTCTCTGGAAGTCTGCACTTTCTATAAAACATCTAAGATGGTGATGCTGGGGCAGCCCAGCCAGAGCCCCGCCATCTCCCTGAGGGGGCATGCCTGTGTTTCAGGCTGCTCCAAGGAAAAGCTTCCCTGAGTGAAGTCTCAACCACCAGACCTCATCTAAACCCCAGATCCCATCATCCCATGTTGATATTCTGCTAGTTCTCCCCTTTGTAGAGGCATTTTCTCTTGCTTTATCACAAGTGGTATCAATAGGTTATTTATATTTTGAACTCTATTGAAAAGAGGATTATACTAGGGCATTTAATTTTAGTTAAGAAAATATAGAAATTACTCCCATGTATGAAAAGCAGTGCTTTAAAATAAAAGAAAATAGTTCACTTCTCACTGTCACAGCAGTCGCACTGGTAAGTACTTCTAAATTGCTCCACTCTGCTATTGTCTGAGGTCCTTGATAAGCATTCTGCATTTTAAAGCTTTATCTATTTCTCATCATTAAAAAGCTCATTAGTTAGTCAGCATACTGGCACTTTCTTTATGGTTCATAAATTCAGATTATAACCTCATGTCCTATAAATGGTGCCACTCATTAAATCATCCAAAACACTAATATGGAGACACTTAATGGTAAGATATAAAATTAGATTTCTACATTTAGAAGTCTCAATAAAATACCCTGACAGCCTAAAGTTTTAAAAGGGAGTTGTAAAATCAATAGGATTTTATTGTGTGACTGGATTCTGAGCTTCACACTGAGCTATTGCAAAGATTAACTTAGATCAACACTACATATATAGTATTTGAATGAGGGCACTTGGAGTTAGTGCATCCAGGACTAAATTTCTAATGCCAAGATCTTTTTTTCCTGATCTAATTATCTGTTTCCACAGTGGTCAAATTTTGCAATGATGTCCCTTCCAATAAGGCTTTATTGTGAAGTGAATGTGTCCTCATTTGAACCCAGGGTTCTTGAACACTATTTGAACGGTCTGTATGCTAGAAGAAGCCCGTCAGTCACAGAGCAACAAACCATGGCACAGGTAGGAAGCCAACGACCTCATTGACCCTCATTCACATTCAGGTAACGTCTAGATGCAGAGAACCTTCCTAAGGAGATGGCATGGCGCTGGATATCTTGTTTTGGCAGCAGTAATTGGGAGGAAGCTGGGAAGGTGGCAAAGTGCCTTGGAAAACTGGGATACATAGATAAAACATTTATCTGTCATTCTGTCTTAAATGAAAGAGCAAATGCAGCCTTACCAATCTGTCTTCTAAATGGAAGCGGAGGAAACTAACCTCCAGTAAAAACTGCAGTTGACACCAAACGAAAAAAATCAAGAGAGTAAGCATTCCTGAGGGTCCTTAAAATACACACATGCAAGCATGCACACACATACACACACTTCCTCCAAATTCTTTCTATTTGATATTTTCCTCAGTGCGGGATACTGTTGGCCCGAATATACCCTTAAATGCATTTACACTGCCATCTTTCCCTCCAGGGGCCTACCCAATTCCACTTGGTGTGTTCTAGGAGTGCAGAGGGCTGAGATCATGAGGCTGAGGGATGATGGTGGAGCAGCTTGGAGACAAAGGTGGGAGTGGTTCAGGTGCATACCTGTGAGGCATGGTGTTCCCCAACAAACTGTTCTAGACTGGGTACAAAGTTTCTTATCATGGGTAACTTTAGGAATTATACTTCTGTCCTGAGCTGCACTTGACAGGTAGACAAGTTATTTGAGCATGAATAAACTTGACTCTTTATTGCACCCACTTAGAAAAACCTTCTAGAGTGAGGAGGGTAGTCCCTTCACTGGCTAGCCCTTTGTCCTTCCATTTCCTTTATAGTGACTTTCCCTCTTCTTGATGAAACCTTTTATTTTTTTAATTGACAAGTAAAAATTATCTATATTTATGGTGTATAACTTTATAGTGACTTGATAATTTCTCTCTCCTCAGCCAGCTGTTACCACAAGGTAGCATTTAGTAGTCTGATCATTTTTATCCATTGAAGCCTGTCTTTGAGAGTCTTCTATGATGCCCAAGACCTGGGGTTGCATGGCCCCTTGCCTCAGAAGCAGCATGTTCTCTGTTTCCCCTCCCCCTTCCCTCTCCCCTGCCACTCCCCCACCTTCCATGCTATACTTCTATATTGTGAACATGCAGCCCAAAGAGAATACCAGAGTATAATTCAGGAATTCTAGGCTCTATTCCCAGCTCCACCAGGCCTCTGGGAACCTAAACTATTTTCTAACCCACTGTGTCTTGGTGTCTCCACCTGTAAATCAGAAAACAGCCTGGTATACTGGTGAGGTATCACCAGTGAAGAAATATTGCTGGATCTCAGAGAATTAGAAAGGCCATCTGCATGCTCTAAGCCAATGTAGTCTCTCTCTGTAAGCCAGAGCTGTTCTTATGTGAAATGAGAAAAGTCCTCTAGCAGGATATCTTTATATTGGAATGCATTCTTCCTTAGACATGTTGCCCAGCTACAGTGCCATCATTCTAGTGACCTTGCCTCACCACTGGAGAGGTTTAGCCTCTCCCAAACTTTATTCTCACATCTTGGCCAGCCTTTTGAGTTGAGGCACATACGCTGAGGTTTTAGGAAAGCATTTTTAAGTTTTGGCTCTGTTCTTCCCCAAAATTGTCTTGGTCCCCTGTTTTTTTAAGAAACTTAGCCTCTATGGATGGCCCACTTTACATAACAGATGTGTTATTGGGGGTAGACAATTTTTGTGGACAAAATTCTATTTTAAGTACATCACAGGAGCTCACTATATCAACAACCTGTTTGATAAATTATTTTCTAGAGCAAACAATCCAACACATTTCTGTTTTGAAGAGTGGATTTTCTTAAAACAAGGCACACCTCAATACTCCTCTCTTTTTGCCATTTGGCAAGGAACATCTGAGACTGTGTGGTCTCACCCTGTTTAAACTTGGGAGTGATTAGCTCTCAGGATGTTTGACTCCTACCTGCCTAACTCTTCTGGGTAGACTCTGCCCATTCCAGTTCCCTCCCACTTAAACAAACAGAATGTGTTGCTATGTTTTCCCACTGCAGCCTCTGCCATAGCCCATTTTCCTGACCTCTCCTACTGAGCCAGACCCTCCTCAGCCTCTGCAGCAGGTCCCAAGGCCCAGATTCTCTAGGCCTTGCTGAGAAGCATCTGCCAAATCCTTGCTGAGCCCTGATATTTAGCTCACACCTAAACAAGCTTGCAGCACTTCTCAGGAATTCTGCTCTGCCTCTCTGTCACTACATTTTAAGAAGTCAGGGCTGCAGTGGGTGGTGTTTCTTTGTGTGGTTTGGGGTTTCTGTGGACAGCAGCCTACGTTGCTCATTCTCACACTAAGCTGGAGGGCTGCAGCCCAACACTATAATAAAGCGCAGAACACATGATAGCTCTTAGCGAGGCCAAGCCTGCACTCTAAAAGGCGGCACTTCCATCAAGAGGGTGGAAAGGCCCTCCAAACTCAGAAGCCTGGGAGCAGCAGGACAAAGCATGGCCTGCACTGGCTCCATGCGTCAGTTAGGGACCTGGCATGGGAGGGCCGTAAAGAGTTATTGTCTACGGAAACCATGGAAATCCACTACTCCAACCCCGCCATATCTAAATAATCCAATTCCCTGTCATTAAATGTGCAATGATGTAGCAGTATAGGGAAGCACAGACTTACCACGTGTATATTCTTCATTGGTTTGTGTGATAGGCGGAATAGTGGCCCTCTAAAGATGTCTATATTCTAATTCCTGGAACCTGTGAATATGTAACCTTACATGACAAAAGAAACATAATTAAATGAAGGACCTTGAGATGGGGAGATGACCCTGGACTATCCAAGTGGGCACAAAGTAAACACATAGGTCCTTAAAATTAGAGAATCTTTCCCAACTGTGGCCAGAGGGAGATGTGACCACAGAACAGTGAGAGAGATACAATGTTGCTGGCCTTGGGGATACAGTGTTGCTGGCTTTGGGGGATACAATGTTGCTGTCTTTGGGGATACAATGTTGCTGGCCTTGGAGATACAATGTTGCTGGCTTTGGGGATACAATGTTGCTGGCCTTGGAGGTACAATGGTGCTGGCTTTGGGGATACAATGGTGCTGGCTTTGGGGATACAATGTTGCTTGGCTCCTTAGAGCCAAGGAATGCAGGCAGCTCCCAGAATCTGGCAAAGGCAAGAAAACAGAATTCTCCCCTAGAGCCCCCAAAAGGGATTGCAGCCCTGGTGATACTTTGATTTTAGCCCAATGAGACTCATTTTGGACTTCTGACCTTCAGAACTGTAACATAATAAATGCGTATTGTTTATGCCACTAAATTTGAGGTAATTTTGTTGGCCACCATAGGAAAATAATACAGTTTGGAACTGCGGTTTGCTAAATTTGTTGCCACGATTTATCTTACTTGAATTCTTTGAGAGCTTTCATTACATTTCTCTCTCCCAGAGGTTTTCTGGAAACAAATTACTCCTTTGCCTTTTAATTTTTTTTCCTTCATGTGTAGGCTGACATCTTATTCCATGCACTAAAAAGCTCTAGCAGTATTATCTCAGCATATAGCCCCTGACAAGAACAATCCAGGCAGGATGCTACATTTTCTCTCTCCGTAAGGCGGGGTGCGGGGTGGAGGTGCATTGTGCAGGGGCAGTGAATGCATTAACCAAAGATACACTCCAGGGAAGAAGAATGAAAGGAAGATGTTTTGACCAGCTTGACTGTGGCACTTCATCCCTGGAGTTGTTCCCTAGAGTCTAAATTGCTGCTGACTGGGCAGTTTTCCTTCTAAAAGCTTCAGGATGCCTGAGTGTGCTGCCCTGGAGGAAGACCCTAGGGGAGAAGACAATAGCTATGAAAAAGAATCATAGATCTTACCCATACCACTCTCCTCCCTAACAATGAAAAGTCAGAAAACAACCAAATGTGTGCCTCACAAAAATGCCTAGTCAAGCAGTTGTTTCCTTTCTGCCTGTTGAACATTTGGGTCGCTCGATGCAAATGTTAAAGCTGTGTTCAAACCAGAAAAAATAAAAATAATAAGCTGTCAGAATAATTACTAAGAACATGCAAGGATTCTACAAAGTAAACTGCAGCCTGCAAAAAAGAGAATTGCATGTTAGCTAATTGTTAATTTTAGCAATCGCCGTGGCTAATTACCGCAGCACACATTGACTATTAGCTTGATGCCCCGGCACCTGCTTTCTCCAATGAACAGATTTCTTCATCGCTAGCACAGGAGCAAAATGTGTAATTATTGGCCATCATTGGGGCGATTTTTCAGTGATTCTTTTGTGCGATGTGAATAAAGCATAATGACATATTTTATTAGAGGGCAAATAGCTGTTTGTTAATGGAAGTGATTTGAAATCCAAAAAACTAGAAGCTAGGAGCATGTTTTCGGTATCAGCATGAATTCAAATGTATTTTCTTTTAACTCTTTATAAAAGGAGCATAGAAATCAAATCTAAACTGAGTATAATATATTTAATGATATGTACAAACACAGCATTGATTAATTACCTCAAATGCTTTCAATGGTACACCATTTATTTTGTTTCAGTCATGTATTAAATTTTAGTATTTCATATTTAAATTCTTATTTCTTGGTCCAAGAGTCTTGGTGAAGCTGGCCTGCGTCACACCTCATTTCCTGAAGAACTCTCTTTTTATTGGTATATGTGGCATTTACAGGGAGTGCTCTAAAAATCCAGCTTTCGCTGCTTCCAGAGCTAGGCACGCCAGCATCACCCTGAAGTGAAAAGCATGAATTATGTTATCAACACCCTACTCACTGTCAGCCAAAGGGTGGATTGTACTTTGTAAATAAGGTGCCCTGGGGACAAGACCAGAACTCTTGCAGGCCTGGAAATGATATTCTATTCCTTTTGATGGCAAAATTAATAGATCACTGCTACAGGACCCTATTTAAGCATAAAGCAACATCTATCTTCATTGGAGACATATAAATGATCATATTTGAATGTATGTGTGTGCATGTGTGTGATAGGGGAGGCGGGGAGAGGGAATTTATCTAACTGGAAAACAGAACTTCCACTGGCAATGAAGCAACATAGGAATTAGGGTTTTTCCTTTCAACTCTGTTCCTGACCTTATGCTCAAACCTCTATATACCTGCATTTCTCCTTCTGCCCAATCTTTATATATTTTCATGAATATGGTACTATGGAGCTTAAGTCTAAAGACTTCTAGAATTCTCAAAGGAAAAAAAACATTTGAGAATGGATTAATCCAGAAACAGTACTAACGTTACCAACATATTCGTATTGTTTTGATCAAGCTCAGGTAAAAAATTGGTTTGAAGAGAGTGTTTAATTCCACCACAGATTTATACCTTATTTGTATTTCTAACTCTGAACGCTCTGTGCTGAATTCCTCCTAAACCTTGACATAAGAAAACGCACCTCTTGTTCTCAGCAAAGAAAGATTAAAGGGCTGCGCTTGAGATGTGTGTTTGCTAAGCTTTCGTCACTTCGTTCCACTCTTGGGTTCGGTTATGAAAGTTGTGTATTTTCAAAGGTCATTGAAAGGCAACCATCTCTGTTTTCTGAGAGTGGAGAACTTGCTCATAATGACCAGGCTTATTGTTTTATTGCCACTGTTTACAAACAGGGAGAAACTCCCTTGAATGGGCACTTCCCCTTTTTACCACTTGCTTCTCCACTATTTTAAGATGTAGATAAGTTCAGTATTCAGGTTCACTGTTTGACCCATTAAACTGGTATTGAGGTATAATTTGTGTGTTTTCCCAGTACCATTGCACATAGAATGGGGTTCATTTCCACACGTTTGAATAAATTTATCCAGTTCAGTGAACCTGTTGTGAGGCTCAGCAGAACTCAGTAGGTGGCTTTAAAGTCCTGTAATTAGCCCATTACAGAAAATCTGTACTTTAGATTTTTGTACATTGGTTAATAAGCATAACATGCTTCATATATAAATAACATTACATTAAATGATGCAATATAAAGGAATTAAAGGCCAATGGAGTTAAACAAAATGCTTGAAAGAGACCTCAAATTAGCATGTTTAATTCCAACTCACTGCACAGGAAAAGCCTCCTGCTCTTACTGTACCAATTCCACACCAGCTCACAATAACATAGGCCATGCCCAAGGTGCCTGGCTCTGCTTTACACATGCTACCTGTCTTCTGTCAGCTCTGTGAGCTTGAGATGGACTTACCTTTACCACATTTCCTTTCACTTCTGATCATGGATAGAGGTGAGTTGAAGGGATAGAGGGAAAAAAAGTAAAGAAAAGAAAAGAAAACTTCAGCCCCACTGTGACTTTCTGGGTTGGTGCATGAGCATTTCCTCCATGATCCATAGAAGCAGAGTGGGCCAGGCTGGCTCTCCCTTCCTCTCTGCTTGCTTCTCTCACTCAAGTCTGTTTGTCCATCACTTGGGGATGAAGTGTTGTGCATGCCACATGGGTTTTAAACATTTTATTAGAAATTTTACTGTCAAGCAATGCTGTGTAATATTGCCCACTATGGCGTATTTGAAAAGGTATTTTCATCTCTCTATGAAATAAAGTTATATTTCCACTTAAATTGTCCCTAAATATGACAAAACAGTAAAGTTAAACTGTTCCTCTGAATCCAGGAGTAAGTACAACATGTAAAAGTTACACTATACTTATATAATCAGTAACAGAAAATAGACTCTATTATAACTCACTCTATGCTAGAATGTAAGCTCCGTGAAGCCAGGAATACTAGTAGTATTGCTTCCATTTGTATTTCTTTTGTATTTCCCTCACTTAGAACAATTCATTCATTCATTTGTCAACTATTTATTGAGTTTCTACTGTACCAGGCATACAGTTGACTTTGGAGATACAATAGTAAAGTTGACCCCCTCCTAAATAAAAGAAATAGACCAGTTAGCAAAAAATCCACTCCACAAAATCAATTCATCAAATGATCAAATTACTGAATCACTTGTATGTCAGATTTATCAGATGCAATGATTTGCCAAAAACATGTTTCTTTTAACTATTTATAAAATTTGCAACAATTTGTATAGGATTGTTTTAGTTGACCAGTTTTCATTTGCTCTTCATAGCGGCATTGTTAAAAGCTAAGGGTAGTTTACTCTTATGAATACATTTTGTTTTGATTTTTTTATTTTTAATTGACAAATAATAATTATATATGTCTATGTGGTATAATGTGATGTTTTAATATATGTTGTTTACGGTGTGAAATGATTAAATCAAGATAGTTAACATATCCATCACCTCATTTACTTATTTCTTTGTGGTGAGAATTTTCAAATCTAATTTTTACAAAATTTTGAAATATACAATTCATTATTATTAATTATAGTCACCGTTCTGTGTAATAGATCACAAAAGCTTATTCCTCCTGGCTAGCTGAAACTTTGTGCCCTTTTATCAAAAATCTCCCCTCTCCCCATGTATCCCCCTTTCCCAGACTCTGGTAACCAATATTTTTCTCTCTACTTCTACGAGGGGAATAAATTTTATATTCATGAAATACTTCATATTTTTACCCCAAATTATAGTTAGTGTCCTTATAAATATTCTGCCTTGTACAGATTTTTTAAAATAATTTAAGTTTTGTCAACTACTTAGCATTTATAGGATGATTTTTGCCAATTTTAATTAAAATTTTAATTTCTAAGAGTAATATTGGATTTAGTAGAATACTATGTTTTTTATTTGTTTGTTTGTTTTTGAGACAGTCTCCTTCTGTTGCCCAGGCTAGAGTGCCGTGGCATCAGCCTTGCTCACAGCAACCTCAAACTCCTGGGCTCAAGCAATCCTACTGCCTCAGCCTCCCAGGTAACTGGGACTACAGGCACACACCATTGTGACCAGCTAGTTTTTCTATTCTTTTAGTAGAGATGGGCTTTCACTTTTGCTCTGGCTGGTCTCAGCCTCCTGAGCTCAAGCAATCCTCCTTCTCAGCCTCCCAGAGTGCTGAGATTACAGCAGCTACTTCTCATTTCTGTCATTTTCTAATTTTTTCAAATTTTAATCATGATTAATATTCTTTTTATAATTGATCAGTAACATAGTGGACTTAATTTTTGCCTCTAGCAATTAAAATTTTAAATTTCAGCACGACACATGGGATGAGATGGTTTCCCCTAAGAGTTTTTCCCCATTTTTCTGAATATCATTCATAATTTCTCTTTAAGCTTTTTTATATTTTCTCCAATATCTCAAATGGCATATCAACTTTGGTTTTATATTACCAATAATTAGTATCCCAAATCTCTGCATCTCATGTTGATTTAGTTGCTCTAAATCTTTCTTTAGCAATTTCATACTTGAGGGCATGGATGTCAGAATTGGGATACTAATCTTAAGTAAAGTTTGATTACTGATTTCTAAATATCATTTCCTAAATTTAAATGTATACTCTAAAAGGCTAAACCATCCTATGACCCTTACCTGTTAATAATTGAACACCCTTAAAATGACATTATGAAGATAAAATTAAAACCAATTAACTAACCCTTCACAGAGATCATTAAAAGTTGTTAAAACATTCTATCCAATACAATTTGTTGTATAATTTATAAACAGAAAAATAACCCACTCTATTAAACTAGCACCTTGCTAATTGTGGCAAAGTGTTATTTAGAAAACTGGATTTCAGTACATTATTTTTAAGTGACTTAGTGCTAAAAAACAGGATCTCTGCCCTCATGGATCTTACAAGCAGGGTACATGGACCTTAAGTCAGGAATCATATTTGACAGGTTCATGATGCCAGGAGGGCATATCCTGGGGGAATTGACCTCACTAGGAAGGCCAGGTCTGGAAGAGTAAAGTTAACTTGGCAAAGTTGAAGGATAGTCATCTTCCAGTAACAGAAAGAAGCTTGAGCAAGGCTCAGGGCCTAAAACATAGTGCATACTAAAGAAGTCCCCTACAGCTGCAGAATGAATGAATGAGTGATGGGTTGTTAGAGGCTTAAGATACTCTGAGCACTCCTTCACAAGACAACCCTCCTTGAAGCTAAGGGGCAACCTCCCTCCATCCACCTGCTTCACTTCTAGAGTGTGCCTAGAAGGCCTGCCCCGCTAAGGCCAGCAGGGAACACATCAGAGCGCCACCTCACCCACCCTCAGTCCTGCCTCAGAGTTCTAGCAGTAGATGTTGAGGAGTACAGGAGACTTTTGGAGTGTAACCATAGATACTGTCAACCATTGTCAGCTCTTCAAAAATGAGCATTCCTGGAGAATAATATTAATAGGCTTTACCCTAAACAACCCCACAGAATGTCAGCTTTCTAAGCACTTGCCTAACTCCAACGTTTTTTTCTCAGAATTAACTTCTCTGATGAGGGACATGAGAATCTCTTTGGAAGAGTATCCAAAACACCGAGTCCAGGAAGGAACTCATTCCAAACCCACAGAATCAGAATTTTAGAGGATCTGAGTATATATATTTTAACAACTTCCCCAGGTTATTTTGCTCCCTAAATTTTGAGAACCACTGGTATAAATGCTAAATAAACAAAACTTGAAGGGAATACTGTGACAGGGTTTATCAGCTGGGGCTTGACTTGATCGTTTGAGTGAATTGTTTAGTTTTACTCTTTCCCTCATATTGGAAAATGGACTCTTGAGCCACCCCGCTCCAGCTGGCCAGCCCCCCTTTGTTCCCTAACTGTGCCCCCCACAACACACACACACACAAAATTCACACTATGTAGAATTAGATAGATGTAAGATTTTCTGGCAATTATCTTTGGTTGAAAATGCTGTGTTTTACTGGTCAACCCATGCATCATTGCCCGTAGCCTCTGGAGTCTGGTTTGCTCTCAATAAACAGTTCTCATATAGGTGCACAAACACCCCCTCAGGTAGATCATTCTATGGGAAGTTCACTGAGGATAGAAGGTGAAGAAAACTGTGAAGCTGGAGAGAAAGTGCAGCAAGGATCAAGATCTCAGAATCTGGATTTAAACAGACCTGGGTCCCGATTCTGCCCTTTCTCAGGACTGAGAAACTTGGCAGCCATCCAGCTTCTGAGCTCAGCTTCCTCACTGTCATGTGCAAGTAATAATCATCTCTCCCTTGTGTGGTTGTTGTGAAGATCAAATGAGACAATGTTTGTGAAGTTCTCAGTGCATCTCCTGCCACACAATCTTCAAAAAATGTTAGTTAGCTTCTACTATTTTTTAAAAATAAACTGTCTTTTTCTGCCAGATGACCAGAATGGTAGATAAATATCCATGAAAGAGGTTAGAGTTTGTTAGGGTTTAGCTACCTTCAACAAGGCACGGGGACACCATGAGTGACCTCATAATGTCATCCCATGTTGTACACCAACTTTTTGCCATAGGAAAAGGGACACTGTTAGAACCTAGCCATTTCTCAGGGAAAGAAGCACAATGAACTTCCTGTGCACCTTGAAGCTTTCAGACTCTAAACATGAAAATTGAGGCTTTATAAAGCAGAAACACCAGTAATGAATTGAAAAAATGTTCAAATTTATATTGTGGTTATTCAAGATAAAAATTGCTTTTTAAAATGTTTAAAATTTGGGGAGAAGAGGAAAAGAAATCAAGTATAGGAAACTGTTCTGAAACAAGTTCAAAGCCTAGCATGCTGGTCCGAATGGGGAGACCATTTGATAAGTCTTCTATGTGTAACTCCAGAGCCCTCATTTGTAAATATGTACCAAAAGCTAGCTCTGATATCTTTCCAGGAATCCCATCTCAGGGAAGTGGCCAGAAAGCCAAAAGTATTAATAAAACAATTTTCATTGTCCCTTTAGGACAAGAAGGTTACAAATCCCAACCATTTAGAACACTATGCAGAATTTCTTTTGCATCTCAGAAACTTAGCCCTTTGTAGCAGCCTGTGGTTGTTTGATAAATGTTTTTAAAAATACTTTAATCATGCTAATGCATACCCCATTCAAGAGAAGATCAATTTCCATCAACAGTCCTATCGTTCAATAATCCAAGACTAAAATAGAGTAAGCTCTATTTCCTGATTGTATGTGAATGAGCTCTCACTTTGGTGTACACATGTGTGGATGTGACTTTTTTCTGATAACTACAACTCAACCTGCCACCTCTTGTGTGTGTTGAGAAGAAACAAGTAGCCAAAATGTGATGGGGACACATATACAACTCTTCATTCATTTAACCAGATTTTATTGGCACTTACTATGTGCCAGGCCACAGACAGGCACAAGGGATATCAAGATGAATAGAATCTTGGCCCCTGTCCTCATGTTGTGCACAGTCTAGTACTGGAGGCAGAAGTGTTGTCAGATAATTATAATGAGATATGTGTTAACAAGAGTAGGCTGATTCCTCAGAACTTACTCAGGTTACAGGAAGAGTGCCAGACAGCTGAAGTGCCAGACTTTCTCAGACAGCTAAAGATAAGAAAGCTCCACCATCCTCACTGCCATTTTTGTCATTAACATACTGGACCATCATGTGCAGTTCTGGAGTGCAAAAGGGTGCCATTCTAAGGTGGCACCACTTACTTTATAAACATCATAGATTTGTACATTTATTAGGACATAATTTTCTGATAGATGGGAAATGAATGCCTTTTTCTAATAAACACAAGAGCATCACTTTGCCTCAATGGTCCATTTTTCTATCCATTAGGCACTTTTGTCTTATTTAATCTCATTTAACCATGGAGGCAGGCATTATTGTCCCCAACTTATAAATAGGGAAACTGAGCATTAGCAAGATTATATAGCTTGTTCAAGGTCAAAAAGTTTCATCCATATGATATTCATGATTGAGGGCTGGTTGAAAAGAGTTACCAATTAATTTATATTTTAAATTGCTTTGCACAGTGGCCCTGGTGATAGCATAAGATCCCAGGTGAGTTGCCAACTAGTTTGTCTTTGATCCAGATAAGTCCAAAGCACCAGAAATTGTCTGCTGTATGGAAACATATGAGAATGTTAGCAAAGCTCAATGTTGTGTTCTAGAGAGCAAATAAAGTAATTCCTGGAATGTTTATGTTTCCTTGGTTGTTTGGAATTCTTCATCATGTATAATAATGAATCATTGGCCAGAAAAAAATTTTACCAATTGAGTCACTCAAGAAGTATTTATTGTATGCTCACCATGAGTAAGGCCCTGAAATTTGGTCAGACATGGATTCTACTCCCAGGAAGCCTATGGTCAAGCAGGGGTGAAGAAATGTGCATAAATATAAGAGGCAGAAAGGTAAATTGCTCTGCTGATTTAGAAGAGGGAGGAATTCCTTCCAACTAGGACAGCAGAGAAAGCTTCACGGAGGAGAGAACATTTACCTAGGCCTTGAAAGAGGAGAATGAATTGGACAACCAGAAGTAGAAATGAGAAGCAGAGTCCCAGAGAGGAGACCCCTCTCGAGTAGTGAAGGCAGGGTGAGGAGAGTAGGAGCAGGTACGGAAATGGGGAGTCATCCAGTTTGAATGGATGATAATGAAGCCATCACCTAGAGTTTCCTTCTGGCAGGAAAAGTAAGGTTCTTTCTTAAAGTAGACACTTAAAACAGGAAGCATCCCCTACATAAGTATTCTACTCAAGTTTTGAAAGAGAAAGGTTATACCCCAGTAAATCTTCCATGTGAGAATGTCATCAGCTTTTATGGCAATGATATAAAACCTTCAATAATACTGAGAATACTGACTCAATGCACAACAGATTTTCACTATTTTTGTCATCTTTTTTTTAATGAACTATCCTTAAAGCCACCTGCTTACATTTCATGATGTGGTGAAGATTTGTTAGATGATCACAATGGCCTGAAATATCTTATGAAAAGAATTATCCCAGAGATCACCAAGACCAGGGCATCATTCCTTAATAACGGCAAGATGAAAACACAGTTAACATTTCTCTCTGTGTTTTAACATGCCAACATCTTTACCCATATAGTTATTTGAATGGCACATATATACACCCCACAAAGATGTGGATGAAATTTTGCCCTTATTCCGCCATTTTGTTCTCCTTTGGAAGGTGTCAAGAGGAACACTTCAGAAAGGAATAATTATAAAGAAAAATGTTGTAATTCACATTCTTGCATTTCATATATAATTTAAAAAATGAAATTTACTCTTGCAGCCAACTACCTGGGTATACTATAAATCGTTTCGAATGTTAAAATTGTGATGTGTTATTTGGCCCATTGGAAAAAATCATTAGGAATTAAAATGGGTCAGAAATGGTATACAATTCTTTTTGGCCAATGGTTATGCAATTTGCTAGAGATCTTGAGCATGACCATCAGGCAAAGACAGTAATGCAATGCTCAGCACCCTCCCTGGGGCTTGATGTGAGGGAGTATAGCTGACAAGCCTTGTCTGTAGAGCAATGAAGGATTGGTACTGCTTGCTATGTGAGAACATCACTTTACCCAGATTAGATTAACAGTAACTAATTGGGGTTCTTTCCAATTTTGTAGAAACTCAGGTTGGATTTAACAGATGAGCTTCTTCATTTGAAGTTGGGATGCATTCCTTATAGCATTTGGCAGAGACATTTTTGGCATCATTCAATGGTAGAAAGAAAATTAATTTGAGTAAAAAGTTGTGTGTGCTTAGCTCTTAGGTAAAATGAAAATTAGGGAGGACTGGAATTAATTTTGTGAAAAAACAATCCAAAAAGATAGGCTTAAGGACCAAAAAAAAAAAAAAATGTTCTTGAACTAGAAACTTTACCAGGGCAAATTTTTTTCTATTCTTGAAACTTCAGATATTATGTAGAATATATGTAATTAGAATATGCAAGTAAAACATATGAAGGGCTGGAATAAGAAGAAAGAACTTCAAAATGTGGAAAGAAAACACACAAAAAACTGGCTAAGGTGGTTACATCTGGCAGGAGAAATGGGAACTGGTAGTCAGTGGGTAAAAGGAACTTTTTTTAAAAAACTATTTGAATAGTTAACTTTTAAATGACTATATGTTATCTTTAAATTTTTTTAATTAAAAAATAACTTTCAAGGCATTCATCAAATGTTCTTAGTATTGGTAGTGTTTGCTTTTAAAATTATTATTCACTATGTGCTTGCCTAAAATCAATTTTTGGAAGTTGTTGGATTACAAATGTTAAGTGAAGAAATAAATGCACAAAACCCTGTGAGAAAGTAGCTGGGGTTGGGTGGGGTGGGCTGAGGGAGGTTAAAACAAACTATTTCTTTGCTCTAAATTTTTTATTCATCCTTTTATTTTTGTATCCTACATTCTAAACCTCATAGAATCTCTCTTCAGATTTCATAATTTCAGTTTTACCCAGCTCATCTACCTTATAATTATGAATATATGGACATAATTAACTGAATCACTTTGAGAGAGAAAAAAATACACTACTTAAGGCTAATTAGATGAATCATGAATGCCTGGAAGAATACATTTCAATAAGGTGAAAAACTTTGGATAAAAATTTAATGAAGTTTCCAATTGACCACAGAGAATATTGATAATCATTCACTCCATGCAGATTATTAAATTGTATTGATTTAGGATCCTAAACTCTAAACATAACCGCTGCCTCCAGAGGAGACCTGATTGCACTTACATGTCACATTCATAAAAAACATGGTGCACTAATTGGGAGTCTCCCGCCATCTGCACACTTGCTTCCAGGCGCACATGAAATGATCAATGGGAAAGCAGGTCAATCCAGGCAGACTGTGAGTGAAATTAAAATAATAAAATGTCTAAACATTTAACTGCAAATAGGAAATCTTTATACCCACCCACACCCTATTCTGTAGCATAAAGCTAAGGCACAATTATTCATATACCTCAAGTAATTTGCAGGCTCCATACAAAATCTCATTTAAAATAAGAAATTGCTATTTCTGCACATTTATTCTACCAAATGCCAGCTAATTGCTGCAATGGCCATTATAAAGAATAATTTCGCTTAGTGGAAAAAAAAGGAATGAAGAGAACATTTTCTGGTTTTGTTCCACTGCGAAGGCTCTATTCAGTGAATACTGAATGCACAGCGTTTCACTGCTACATTTATTATGCTGAGAGGTCAAGTATTACACAGCATCTTGTATTACGCTTTGCATGCTAAGTATTTCACTTCACAAATTGACCCTCCGGTGTACTTACTACATAATGCTTTAAAAACCCAGCTAAAACGCAGGACAATTAGCAATACTTTCACTCCCAGTTAACAATGGGAACACCAATGTAGGTGATTGCATTTACAGTGTAGCTTTCCTCACAAAACATTTTTGACACATTAAGGTACTTTGGAATTGTGCAGTACCAGTCCTCTCTTATGAATGGCTTTCCAGCATTTGCAGAGAGAAACAGTTACTGTATGTTAGAGCTTAATTGAAAAGAATTCAGCCACGGCCTATGAAGCACCAATTAGAGTGATATTATATCATAAAAAGCTGTAATATCCATTTTCAGACTTGTGCATCAGCCAATACAAAGTAGGACACAATTAAAAAGGTATACAGTTTAAACTCTTGAAACTGTTAAATTTAATTAGGAGTTCAGTATGAGGGAAAAAAAAGTGGGGGAGGGTGGCGGTGGCAGAGAGAAGGAAGTTCTCCACAGGGCTGGAAGACCAGCAGACACTAGCCGCTCAGGAGGACCACAGAAGTTGGTCCTTCCTTAAACCACCTTTAGTTAATGGAAGTGTGGGGTGTTTGCTTTGCCCAGAGACTAGTTTCTCAGGTCAGATGAATATTCACACAAGTCAGTAATTTCCAGTGATACTGGTGTGCTGCTAACGTCTTGGAGGGAGAGAGGGCAGAACCTGCTTAGGTGCAGGGAAGAGGGAGCATGGTATTGCAGTTTTCTTGCCCAGACAGTTCAAACACAATTAAAAGGGAGTTGACTGCGTTGCTTTTCTTTTTCTTTCTTTTTTTTTTTTTTTTGAGACAGAGTCTCGCTCTGTTCCCCGGGCTAGAGTGAGTGCCGTGGCGTCAGCCTAGCTCACAACAACCTCAAATTCCTGGGCTCAAGCGATCCTACTGCCTCAGCCTCCTGAGTAGCTGGGACTACAGGCATGCACCACCATGCCCGGCTAATTTTTTTTTTTTCTGTATATATTTTAGTTGGCCAGATAATTTCTATTTTTTAGTAGAGACGGGGG
This sequence comes from Lemur catta, assembly GCF_020740605.2. Lineage (NCBI taxonomy): Eukaryota > Metazoa > Chordata > Mammalia > Primates > Lemuridae > Lemur > Lemur catta. Next base: position 55,092,726 of record NC_059128.1, on the reverse strand, counting down.
TCTCACTATTGCTCAGGCTGGTCTCGAACTCTTGACCTCGAGCGATCCACCCGCCTCGGCCTCCCAGAGTGCTAGGATTACAGGCGTGAGCCACCGCGCCCGGCCTGCGTTGCTTTTCATGAAGAGAGACACAGATAATTGTGAAATAGAATAGACATGGCCAGATTGGTGTAAGTGTCTTTGCAGGCTTGGCTCCGAATATAATATTTAAATACTGGAACCTGCATGAAATCCCACTTTGAGGTGACAGCCGGCAGGTAATTATCAGTAAAACAACATTATCAAAGTTCTCGTGCATAGCATGTTTGACTGACTGGAGTGCTTCTCCTTACAAATCCCGTTAATATCCATTTCAATCTGCTTTAATATGTTCACAAGTTGCGGCTTATTTTGAATTCCACTGGGTAAATGAGGACAGCACACTTTGAATTTGCATACTATACACATTCCTTTCATTTATAAAGGGTTTCCAGAGTGTTTTTCTTCTTAAAGGAAACTACTAACCTAGAATTTTTTTAAAAACCCCCAAAACTTCACCATAACTAGAATGAAAATAAAAAGAAGCTTACTTATCTATTGTATTTATTCCATTTGAAGTTATAAAACAGATCTATAAAAATAATCTTTATTAATGTTTGAGAAAGAAAAAGTTATTTTAATAATTTATCAGGGATAATACAATTTTCTAAGGAGATTTTAAAAGTCTGTATTTGAAAAATGAATTTGGAAAAGTCTTCATTTCTGATTTGAGAAATGAAGTCATAAGTTTATTCCAGAACTTTTTAAATTTCCTTCTCTTTTCTGTCCATCAAAGAAACAGAACTGAAGTGATACTTTATTGATAAGATAAATTTGAGTTTTGGATGATGTAACACCAGATATTCCAATGTCCTCTTTTTTGGCAACCAATTCTTCAAGACCTTTAAAATATGAGCAAGCAGAAAGGTATCTCATTGAAGATCTTAGGATGCCCAACTCTCAAACCCATTGTCAGTGCCAGATAATTCAGAAGACACAGTGGTTACTTTGGCACAATACGTGGTATTCACTCTTGGTTTCCAATACCTTGAATTGATTTAAGACATTAATGAAATATTGATAAGTATAATACCATGGGAATCTTCAGTAAGGTTACATTAAATTGTAAAGGCTCTTTTTATTTCATTGGTTGAATATGAAACAAGAGGCATATATGTCCTGGGAGAGTCTGTCTTTGAAATCTGGGTCGATTAGCAGACCCTAAGGTGGTAGTGACAGGAAGATGTTTTTTTCTTTTAATGAAAATGAAGCCAACATGATGAATGTGATTAACATAAGAGGGATTTCAAGGGATATGAAAGTGAAGAGTTTTAGATAATGCTCAGGCAATTGCATAGGAATTATACACTGAACAATCTAGATTCTAGACCTTTCTATCCAATTCCTTTCTGTTATGATCCCCTTCCTAAATGAACAAGATGGAGAAGGTTCAGTTTGCAGGTTTTAATAACAATCCAGTAGCTTATTGTATTAAGATCCTTCCTAGGTGATAAGAGATTTTGCAAATGTTTTCCTAAGTTCATTTTCTGACTAATGGTGTTTCTGGACTTCACACCCTATGAAGGGGCTGAGAGACTTAAATAGCCCATGTAGTCTGTAATTGATTTGATGATGAAAATTGCTTCTGAGGTATCAAAGATCCTCAGAATGTCTCTTTCTCCACTAACCAGTTCTATCACAAAGATACAGCATGCTTTAGATATCACTACCCCACTTTTCCCTCCATTGTAGTGTTTTATCTTATTTGTACCTATACCCTATAGGTACTATAGGTACTCACTATACCCTACTGCTGAATAACTACAGTAATCCCCCCTTATCCTCAGGTTAGCTTTTGGCAGTTTCAGTTTCCCATGGTAAACTGTTATCTGAAAATATTAAATGGAAAATTCCAGAAATAAACATTTCATAAGTTTCAAGTTGTGCACCATTCTAGGTAGCATGATGAAATATTATGCTATCCTGCTCCATCCTGCCCAGAGTGTGGATCATCCCTTTGTCCAGCATATTCATGCTGTATAAGCTACCTTACTGTTAGTCACTTACTAGCCAACTCAGTTATTAAATCCAAAAACCATAGTATATACAGGGTTCAGTATGATCCACAATTTGATGCATCCACTGAGGGTCTTAGAACATATCTTCCAAGGGTAAGGGAGGACTACTGTACTCAAATTTTTATTCACTATAAATACCTAGAGGTCACCTATTCCCATAGAACTCTGGACCAGAAGGAAATGTAAATGGGAGAAGTGGACCAGGTATAAGACAACAAAGGGTGGAGGCTGGTGAAACTAAACGATGCAGTTATTTAGCTCCAGAGATTTTGGTCATGCAGAAATGTGATTTTATTTTATTATTATTATTTTTTAAGTGTTTCACAAAAAAGTATTTATTCTTTGTGCGATAAGTGATGATATTTTCAAATCTATTCTATTTCACAAAAAAGAAAAGATTAATTTAACCTACAACATTTATGGCAAAACCCACTAATATATTTTGGGTTTTTTTGTTGTTTGTTTTGTTTTGTTTTATTTCAGCTTATTATGGGGGTACAAAAGTTCAGGTTATCTATATTGCCCATGTCCCGCCCATCCCCCTGAGTCAGAGCTTCAAGCATGTCCATTCCCCAGACAGTGCGCCTGGCACTCACCATGTAGTTATACCTCCATCCCCTCCCCCCACACCCCACCTCCCCGAGTCAGCACCTTCAAGTATGACCATTCCCCAGACGCTGCGCAATGCACTCATCATGTAGGCATACACCCATGCCCTCCCCCCTCCCCCCGCCTCAGTCTGATATCCAATCGGTATCATTCCCAAATGTGTATTTAGGTGATGATCAGGGAAACCAATTTTCTGGTGAGTACATGTGATGCTTCTTTTTCCATTCTTGGGATACTTCACTTAACATAATGGGTTCCAACTCTCTCCAGGAGAACCAAAGAGATGTTGTATCACCGTTATTTCTTATAGCTGAGTAATACTCCATGGTATACATATACCACTGGTTACTATATACTGGTGAAAGGCACAATTCAACAAGAAGACATAGCTATACTTAATATATATGCACTCAACTTAGGCGCACCCAGATTCATAAAGCAAACCCTACTTGATATGAACCAAATGATAGATAACAATACTGTAATAGCTGGAGACTTTAACACCCCACTGACAGTACAGGACAGATCCTCCAAACAGAAAATAACAAAGAAATAATGGACTTAAATAGAATGCTAGAACAAATGGGCCTGACTGACATCTACAGAATATTCTACCCAAAGTCCACTGAATATACATTCTTCTCATCAGCTGATGGGACATTCTCTAAGATTGACCATATCCTAAGACATAAAGTATGTCTTAAAAAATTTAAAAAAATAGAAATTATGCCATGCATCTTCTCAGATCACAATGGAATAAAAGTAATAATGAACCCTAACAGAAACTCTTATTCCTACTCAAAGTCATGGAAGCTAAACAACCTTCTCCTGAACAATTATTTTATAAAGGAAGAAATCAAGACAGAAATCAAAAGATTCCTTGAATTAAATGACAAAGGAGACACAACTTATCAAAATCTATGGGACACAGCTAAAGCAGTCCTGAGAGGAAAATTTATTTCCATAAATGCCTATGTCAAAAAGACAGAAAACCTACAAATAGAAAACCTAATGAATAGACTCAAAGAGCTGGAGAAAGAAAAACAGACTGACCCCAAACCCAGCAGAAGGCGAGAAATTATTAAGATCAAATCAGAATTAAATGAAAAAGACAACAAAAATACCATAAGGGAAATTAATAAAACAAAAAGTTGGTTCTTTGAAAAGATAAACAAAATAGACACACCTCTGGCTAGACTAACCAAGAGCAGAAAAGAAAAATCTCTAATAAGCTCCATCAGGAACATGAAAGGAGAAATCACAACTGATGCCACAGAGATACACGATATCATCTATGAATTCTACAAGAATCTTTATGCACACAAACTGGAAAATGTGGAGGAAATGGACAATTTTTAAGAAACACATAGCCTTCCCAAGCTCAATCAGGAAGAAATAGAATTCCTGAATAGACCAATATCAAGAACTGAAATCGAAACAGCAATAAAAAACCTTCCCAAAAAGAAAAGCCCTGGTCCAGATGGGTTTACACCTGAATTTTACCACACATACAAAGAAGAATTGGTGCTCATCCTACATAAACTATTCTCCAATATCGGGAAGGATGGAATTCTCCCCTACACATTTTACCAAGCCAATATAATATTGATACCAAAACCAGGAAAGGATGCAACAAAAAAAGAAAACTACAGACCAATTTCTCTTATGAATATAGATGCAAAAATTCTCAATAAAATCCTAGCAAATCGTATCCAAGTGCTTATCAAAGAAATAATCCATCATGACCAAGTGGGCTTCATCCCAGAGATGCAGGGGTGGTTCAACATACGTAAAGCTATAAATGTAATTCACCACATAAATAGAAGCAAAAATAAAGACCATATGACCCTCTCAATAGATGCAGAAAAAGCATTTGACAAAATTCAACACCCTTTTATGATAAGAACACTTAACAAAATAGGCATAGACGGGACCTACCTAAAAATGATACAAGCCATATATGACAAACCCACAGCCAACATCAAACTAAGTGGGGAAAAATTGAAAGCATTCCCACTCAGAACTGGAACCAGACAAGGCTGCCCGCTGTCCCTATTACTTTTCAACATAGTATTGGAAGTCCTTGTGAGAGCTATCAGGCAAGAGAGCAGAATCAAGGGAGTCCAAATAGGGAAAGAAGAGATCAAACTCTCACTCTTCACTGATGATATGATGTTATATCTGGAAAACCCCAAGGATTCAACCAAGAGACTCCTGGAATTGATTAATGAATTCAGTAAAGTCTCAGGTTACAAAATCAATACACACAAATCAGAGGCATTCATATATGCCAATAACAGTCAATCGGAAAACCACATTAAGGACTCAATACCCTTCAAAATAGCAACAAAGAAAATAAAATATCTAGGAATATATTTAACTAAAGAGGTAAAGGACCTCTATAGGGAGAACTATGAAACACTGACGAAGGAAATTGCAGAACATGTAAATAGGTGGAAACCATACCATGCTCGTGGATCAGAAGAATCAACATTGTTAAAATGTCTATACTACCCAAAGTGATCTACAGATTCAATTCAATCCCTATTAAATTACCAACATCATTTTTCACAGATTTAGAAAAAATAATTATATACTTTGTATGGAATCAGAGAAGACCCCATATAGCAAAAGCAATTTTAAGCAATAAAAACAAAATGGGAGGTATTAATTTGCCAGACTTCAAACTATACTACAAGGCTGTGGTTCTTAAAACTGCCTGGTATTGGCACAAGTGCAGGGACACAGACCAGTGTAACAGAACAGAAAATCCAAATATAAAACCATCCTCATATAGCCATCTAATCTTTGACAAAGAAGAAATGTGATTTTAGAGTTGCAAAATCTTACAGTTTTTTCAAGAGAAGCCAGAAGTGTGTATGTGTGTGCCCGTGTGTGTGTGTGTGATTTCCTGATTTTTTAAAACACTGTGATCAAAATAAAACATATCTATAGCCCAGGTTTAGCCCAAAGGCTACTAGTTTGCAATTCTTGACATAAATCATGATCTTCAAATATGTTTTAAGTTTCTTTTCTTGTATTAATGGACTGTCATCTTGCCAATGTGAAATGGTTAGCATTTTAACAGACACTAAACTTTTAACTATAGTATGGAGCAATGTTCAGTAGGCAGAACAGATATTTCTTCTAGTACACATATCTTCTTAACCACCTGAAATTAAACCATATGGCCAGAATGTCCTGCCTCAAGACACAAGAGTAGCTTTACTATTGTTGTTATTCTCTAATAATTTTAATGATATTGGCTAACATTTATTAATCTGTAACTTGATTCCTGACTTTGGATACATGTCTTTATATGTATTTAACATAGGCCTCACAGCAACCTCCTCAATCAGCATGAGCTAGGTGATACTGCAGTAACAAAGCATCTCATAGTCTCTTTGACTTAACATGACCAACTTTATTTCTCTCTCATTCCCTCTGTCCAACATGGATCACCATGGTGGCTCTGCTCATCCATGTCACTTGAAAATCCAAGCTGAAAGTTTTATCTCAACAAGTCCTTCTGCCACTGTCAAGATAGGAAAAGGGGGTGAGGCACATCACATTTTGGCTTCTAAAGCTTCTGCCCATTAGAAACACATATAACTTCTATTTACATTCATTGACCTTAACATTTACTTTAAAAAATCAATGCCTGAAAACACCATTTTTAAGTAGAAGGAAAAGAAGAATAGTTAGGAGGGACATGCTTTATGAACTATCAGAAGATATCATAAAGGTTCTAAAAAAAATCAAGTATTCTCAGAGGAATAAATAAATAAGTGGAATGGGACCTAGAATGCAGAAATAGATCCCAATATATATAAGAATTTAATACACGATAAAAACAATAGTCCAATTTCATGGGAAAGGTGGATTATTTTTAAGCCATATAGAAAAATCAAGTTGAACGCATAAAAAAATAATTTCAGATGGATTAAATGCTTAGATGTAAAAATAAAAGAATAGAAATTTTTCAAGAATGTACATGTATAGGGAAATCTCCATAAGACAATAAACCTAGAAGCTGTAAAATAAAAGAAGTATAGGTTTAGGTATATTAAAATATATGTATTCCAAATAATAACAAAAAATAGGCAAATGAGAAATTTAAAAAATATTTTAACATAGATGACAAATACAAGATTAATATATGAGCTCTTTGAATACACAATCTAAAATAAAAAGAAAATAGTCAACTCTCAGAAGAGCAAAACCAGATGGCCTACAAATTTATGAAAAGACATTTAAACTCACTGGTAATTAGGAAAACAGAAAATAAAGTAACAATGAGGTTTAAATCTACCAAGCTGTCAAAAACAAAAGAGTAATAATATCCATTCTGGTATGGATGCAGGGAGTGAATGGTGCTCTCATTATTGCTGGTGGAAATGAGAATTGTTACAATCCTTTTAGGAAAACAATCAGCAACATTTATTAAAATTAAATATCCATATCATTTTGACTCAGGATTCACACTTCTGGAAATCTATCTGAAAAAATAAAAGCCTCAGCACACAAGGACACATATGCAAGGGAGTTAGTCACAGCATTGCTCAATGTAGCAGAAAACTGCAAATAATGTGAATCATGGTATGTCCACACCATAGAAGTAGAAAGTGAAGTAGAACTGCAGGAGCTGACTTGGAGGGATTCTGAGATATATCCTAATGAAAAAGAAAAATATGGGAAAGGGATATATAACATGATCTGGTTTTCTAAAAAATGGCCTAAAAAACCTTATGCATGGAAATTTGTATAGATTTTAATGTACACATATATATGCTTATATAGCATTATATGAACATGGATTAAAAATATGCAAAGACACATGCTAGTTTTATAGCATAGCATGGGTTATGGTGGGGATGTGGGCAGCAAGAAAGCAGATAGGGAGGGAGGAGGCTTGCCAAAAGGAAAAAGAAAAAAATACCTGTGCAACAAACCCCAACATGTGTGTAATAATCCTATTTATTCATTAATGAAAAGATCTATATGTAGTGTATATGTATAAATAATTTCTAGACGGGAGGAGGCGAGCTGGGGATGGGTATATACATACCTAATGGGTGCAGTGCACACCGTCTGGGGGATGGACATGCTTGAAGCTCTGACTCGGGTGGGGCAAGGGCAACATATGTAACCTAAACATTTGTACCCCTGCAATATGCTGAAGTAAAAAATAATAATTTCTAAATACACTGTGTAATAAAAATGCAAACATGGTCATATATAAACAAAAGAAAGTTTTCAAACTAATGTCACTTGACTAAATTATAATTTAGGCTTTAGATTGAGGGAGGTCAATCACTTGTCCTATCAAACAGTAAGAAGGACTTAAATGATCTCCTTTTAACAAAAGAAAACTAACACTTACAACTGAGTCATATTCTTTAGTATTCCAAGTCCTTCCTGCAAAAAGTAAACCCTCTTTTCTTTTTTTCTTGTAAGTAGATTACTCTGTACAGCCTTCCACAAAGTAATCTTACATAAATCAGATTATCAGTATTCATTATTCTCTTCTTATAGTTAAACCACCATAATTTAATTTTATTCGTATAATTTTATTTCAACAACTTTTAAAAATATGAAAATTTCATAAGCCTTGCTTTCCTATTACAAGAAATAGAAAACTTATTTTAAAAATAAAAAATAATATCGACCTTTATAATCACGTCTAAATTTTACTCATGTTTATTATGAAAACACAGAGGTGAATTGAAAGAAGATATCATTGCACATTGTCAAATGAAACAAAGATTTCCTTACCCAAAATAGAAACGGTGTAGATGTGATTACTTAATATAAAGCAAAAGTTATGTCTACCAAAAAGCAGACATGTAGTTATTGATCTGGAATTGGCATGATGACAAACTACTCTGAAATTCTTCCTCTTCCCAATTAAGGTGTCTCTCTTGAACTGATTGAAAGCCGTTTGATAAGTATACTTTTTTCAAGATAGTTTGCTCAGTTGGGGGTCTTTTTATTACACTGAAATTCCATCATTAGCTTTGACTAACACCAGCTGCTGTATAAATTCTGTGTTGATGTAGACCTCCACTGGTATTCCAAATGTTGCAGGTGAATCTCTGACTCTGAAATCCTCAATCGTGCAGCTTGAATAATTAACATCTGATAAATGCAGAACAGAAAGGACTCTTATTAGAAGATGTGGTACTGGGACCACAATCCCACCCTGGCTCCTCAGAACAATGAACCAAATAGGTCTTCAGATCTAGAAAAAAAAAGGAAAGAAAAGAAAAAGTGTTTCTGAATCTCTCCACTTCCTAATTTTTTTCTGTACTAATGAGAAATGAGAAAGGACACAAATGAAATGTTTTAGCCTTACAGCAGTTAAAGACAGAATCCAAGCTCTAGCATATTCTAACTAGTATTTACCTGAATGTTCTAATTCCAGATAATTTCAAAGCATTTGGGGCTCTTACCTGCCAGCATTGTTCTCCCTTCTAATTAGCTCACAGTCCATCACTTAAACACAAAAGAAGAACTTTCCCATACATGTAGCTAATATTATTTCTATGAGATATATGGTAAAAATATAGCACAAAACAGTGATAGGAAATGTCCATAGAATGTTGAATTTATAAAAAATCTGTCTTTTGTAGGAGGTGTGCCAAGTAGAATTTTTCCTAAGTGTATTTGATATATTTCAGGAGCTATATTTTAAACCATGATAAACTTGAGTCTATGAAATAATGAAATAAATACATTAAAATAAAATATACCATGATAGTATAGTGGTTAAGAATAAAATGTTCTAGAGATCAATTTCTGAGTCTGTTTCTTCATCTGTAAAAGAAAATATTAGTATCAGGCTGATGGAGTTACTTCAAGCACTAAGTGAAATAATGCATATATGATATTTAGCACAGCACAGTGTATTTGTTTTCCACTTCTGCATAACAAATTACCATATACTTAGTGGCTTAAAACAATGACCATTTTTATTATCTGAGTTTCTGTAGGCGAGGGCATGGTTTATATGAGCCCTCTGTTTAGAGTTTCACAAATCTGCAATCAAGTTGTCACCTGGGCTGTGTTCTCATCTGGAGGCTTGACTGGAAGAAGAAGCCTCTTTCAAGCTTGCTCCATTCTTCGCAGAATTCATTTCCTTACAGCTCCGAGACAAAGGATCCAGGCTTCTTTCTGGCTGCTGGCTGGAGTCTGCCCAGTGTTCCTCATTTTGTGGGCTTCCCCAGCATGACCACTTACTTCATCAAGCCAACACAAAGAATCCCTAGAATGAGTCTGCTAGCAAGACAGAGTCTTATGTAACACAAGTACAGGAAGGATATCTTATTACTTTTACCATATTCTATTGGTTAGAAGCAAGTTGCAGGTCCTGCCCACACTCAAGGGTGAACATCAGGAAGCAGGGGTTACTGGAGACCACCCTAAAGTTTGTGTAACACACATAGTAAATGAATAAATGAATGAATGAATGAACTTAGGTTTGAATGTAAGCCACAAACCCCCTTGGACAACAAAAAACATGGGAAATAGTTCTAAATACAGGATAAACAGGTGGATGGTAGACTCTCAAAGTAGCTACACAGTTTAAATCATAACACAAATGTTCAACTTTTGTGAAAATAATGCATTGAAGAGTAATTGGTAATCAGACTTTGAGGCCCAGTGAATGTCAGAGTAATATGTCAGGAATGGTGGTGAATAAAACCCGAAGAAAAGACTAGGGCTTTTAATCTCACTTTAAAGTGATAATTTTCTTAAAATTGGAGCAAATAAAGAAATTAAAAATGAAGTAAATTAGTCAAATATAGGAACATAAATTTTTAAGCAATAGAAATAACTAACAATAAAATTTTTTTTACCACAAATGGAAAATAGAGTTATCTTCTCCAAGTATATAAAAATGTATTCAAACATGCATGTGAATTCTAACAATATTCCCAATAGTTACATGGGCAAAGGACGTGATTATATGATTCATGCACAGGAAGTATGAGTAGTGAAATAAATTTGAAAAAAAGCTTAAATCTAATATGGATAGGGCAGAAGCCTTACAAACAAAAAGATTTTAAACTTCTTTTCTGACCATGGGTTCATACTGACATGAATCTAACAGGATAAAAAAGCTATTTAGAATTCTTTTAATTTTACTTCTACTACTCTGGTAGGTGGAAAACAGCAAAACAAAGATCAGACTGTGGAAGAACAAGAACTAGGAAAAGGGGATGGATATTCCACAGGAAGAGCATTTGCCCCAGGATAGTCACTCCTGCTACTTTTAATGCATATTCTCATGACAGTGCCTCAGCTTCTACCGACCTCCTTCTCTGTGACTGCGTTGCCAGATGCAGCAGGATAGGCACTGTTCCTGGACTTGGCACCAAAGCAGTGGCACAGGTAGGCGTTCATTTTCCCCTTTCCGTTGGGCCTATTCTGCGTAGATGGAGGATACTAATTTTGATGCCAGGGATAATATGCCCGATATGGTTGTCCACATGTGCCATTGAGTCTCTTCAGGAGTTAAGTTATAGCGTACCTCTTGTCATGGCCAGGAATGGAAGGGCCAATAATTAAATGAATAATAGCAAGCACTCACTAAGGATCCATTGTGGTTATTAATGCTGTTTTTACCTTCAGTGTGAATGAATCAAACAAGGATGGGTTTGTTCCTGGAATCTAGATGAGCTCCTTTGTTGTGGGACACCTGAAGCGGAGGTAGAGGAGGAGGCCCAGGCTGAGGGGGACAGCACCCGAAGATGATGATGATGACAGCAGCAGATGGTGTTTGGGAGGTCTGACAGCCACGGTCAGGGCCTGAGGTTTCCAAACACAACTCCAGGCTGACTAGCTACTAGGAGATCTAGTACACTCTTCAAACTAGTGCCACCCACCACCTCCACTGACTAAGGGCAGGGTTAGTCTGGGATCTGAGGCAGGGCTGGGGGCCAGGAAGGTGATGCAGCAAAGGGGAATCAAGAAGGAAATGGGGGAGGAAGTTAGAGAACCGAGCAGGTGATGGTTACAGTACCTTTCTGAGAGCAGCCATTGGTTATTACGCTCTGCAAGAGAGGAGGAAATAAGTTACAGCAGAGGCCTTCAGAGGGAAGGAGCAGACTGCACATCTGTCCTTTACATTTGCCCAGGTGAAGGCTGGGTGTCCCCTGGGCTCCAGTGGTCTCCTCCCTTCCTCAGTCTATGTAGTGAATGTACTTTGGTCCTGATCCTTTAAATTTGATTACCTTGGACTCATTTGGAGGGCCATCCATGGGGTAGTTGTAATAGCTCTTGTCTGCATTTGATGAATCTTCACATCAGTATGTCTTCCTTGGATCGTAAACTTTTGGAGGTTGGGCATCAGATCTATGTAGTTCTCTGAACAGTGTATAACACTATAAACAATTAGATGATCAATTTTTTAGGATGAAGAAGATGATGCTACTTGTAAAACATAAAAATTAATTAGATTCATAAAGCCATTCTTTTTAGTCATAATATCAACAGGATGTGAAAAGTTAGTACTCTGCTGGTGAGAAAACAGCAGTATCATTTCCAATTTTTAATGTGAGACTAGCGTTCTATTTCTCTTAAAATGCTTAACATTGCAATGCCACTTCTAGAAGACTAGTGTAGGGAAATAATCAGCAATATGAACAAAGATTTATGTGTAAACACATGAGCACTTAAATACTTAATTATGGGAAAATGTCCAAGGGAAACTTGGTACATCTGTAAAATGGAATTTCCAGTAGTTATCAAAAATCATAGTTAATAATTTTAATAGGAAAATACTTTAAAATAGCAAGTGAAAAAAGAACATGCAGTATGTTTCCATACATTTTTTCTAAAGTGTAGATAAATTGGAAAGAAATACACCTGAATGCTAAAAAAAAGAAATGGAGAGGAGTCATAAATGATGGCAGAGAAATGGCTTAGAGGTGAGCAATAAGGAAATGGGATGTGTCAAATAGCACTAAGAAAAGTGAAACTCATTTTTTGAATACTGTGTGCAAGCAATGGACTAAGCATTTAACCCTATTAATAATTGTTTTTACTGATTCAAAAGAGAACAAAATAAATAAATGGGACTTAAACTAAAAAGCTTCTGCACAGCAAAAAAGTAATCAACAGAGTAAACAGACAACCTACAGAGTGGGAGAAAATTATTTGCAAACTATATATCCAACAGAGGACTAATATCCAGAATCTACAAGGAATTCATACAATACAGCAAGAAACAAATAATCTCATTAAAAGGTGTGCAAAAGACATGAACAGACATTTTTCAAAAGCATATACACAAATGGCCAATAAACATAGAAGAAAATGCTCAACATCACTAATCGTCAGGGAAATGCAAATTAAAACCACAAGGAGATATCACATTACCCCTGTCAGAATGGTCATTATTAAAAAGTCAAAAAACAATATATGTTGACACAAATGAGATGAAAAGGGAAAGCTTATACACTGTGGGAATGTAAGTTAGTACAAACTCTATGGAAAACAGTATAGAGCTTCCTCAAAAAAACAAAAATAGACGTACCATTCGATCCGGCAATCCCACTAGGTGTCTACCCAAAGGAAAAGAAATCATTACATCAAAAAGACACCTGTACCCATATGTTATTGCAGCACAATTTACAAATGCAAAAATATGGAATCAATCTAAGTGTCCATTAAATGATGAGTAGGTAAAGAAAACGTGGTACATATGTATACCAGGGAGTACTACACAGCCATGAGAAAGAATGAAATAATGTCTTTTGCAGCAACTTGGATGGAACTGGAGGCCATTATCCTAAGTGAAGTATCTCAGGAATGGAAAAACAAATACTGTTCTCCCTTACAAGTGGAAGCTAAAAGATGGGTATGCATGGTCATACAGAGTGACATAATGGACACTGCTGACTCAGAAGGGGGGACCAAGGGGAGATGAGGGAAGAAAAATTACCCATCAGGTACAATGTGCAAATGTATACTATTCAGGTGACAGGTACACTAAAAGCCCTGACTTTACCACTATACAATTCATCCATGTATCAAAAAGCCATTGTATCCCCCTAAATCTACCAAAATAAAATTTTTAATTAAACAAATAAAATAATAATTGTTGTTAACAATTAAATATAAACATTGAAACAAGGCTATGAGGAGAAGAGAGCATCTTTCCACAATGAACAGAAGCCTCCCATATTGACTTAGTGAAAGAAACAGGAAACTAAGGTTCTTTGAGCAAAGTCTGTGTGAATACATGATATGACTCAGGTGTAGTTAGGAGCCCAGCACCTCTGCTGAGCAGCTGAATGTGACAGTGAAAATGAGAGTGAGAAGTTGCAAAACAAAATTCCTGGTAGGCATTGTGGACATATATGGGAAGAAGGGACAGGCAAGATAGGCCAGTCTCTACTAGTTTCTAAACCTAGATGCCCATCCAGAATTAGAAGGATAAGTTCCTAAAACCACAGGTGTGCAGCCAGGAAGGCACAGGCCAAAGTAACCATATCAGGTCGTGGATAAGAACAAAATGAGACAAGGTAGGTGCCAGGCAGTGCACAGAGAATGGAAGGAACGAATAAGCCACATGCATGCGTTGTGCTTGGTGCTTATATGGGCTTACTCATTTATCCCCTCATAGCAGTGTTCCATAGCTAGCATGAGTTTCTCCATTTAACCCCCACCTTATTACCTCCCTTGCTTGCACTTGCAGCCTTAACCTTCCTACAGACTGATTTCAGCAACATTCAAATATGTTCCTCTTCATCCCCTACTCCATTTTCAGCTACTTCACTCTCCTACTCTGTCCTGCCTTTCAAAACCCCAATTCTCTGATTAACCACACAGTCACTTCCTCATGCCCATGCATTTCTCAACCCACTACTATGGGGCTCCTGTGTCCACCTCGCTTCTAAAATGGCTTTGACCATGTTACCAGGGAGCTCCTCATTAATAGACTTCATTGCACACTTTCCATTCCTTACCTAATGACTTTCTGGCCACTTTAATCTCTGAGATCCAGTTTTAAAGTTACATGTCTAGCAACTTAATGGATGTCCCACAGCTTCTTTTAACCACAAATTCAGTATGTTCTAAGCTGCACTTATCTTCCCCCAAACCTACTTTTGTTCCATGTTCTCTATTTCAGCAAATGGCACCACTGCCAAAGCTGAGCCTCCCTCTCTCTTTGACCCACAAAGTGCACTTGGTCACTGGCCCCTGTGCAGTCTACCCTTTCCCTTCCTCTCAGAGCTGCTGTGTGCTCATCCGGATCCCTCTAGCACTGCCCCCAGGTCACCCTCACTTACCTGACGAAGGAAGTCTCTGGACTTCCCTAGCCCTCATCCCTCCACTGCCACACCACCTTCTCTCATCTAGCCCCTGGAACGCAGCTGGAAGGATCTTTCTAAAATGAAAATCTGATTCTGGTTATGTCAGTCCCCCAAATTCAAATTTTTCCATGGCTTTCCACTGTCCCTAAAACAAAGTCTAAACTTCTTAATGTGGTTTACAAGATCCTCTCCAAGCTTCATCTTCAATACATCACTTCTGCCGCTGTTCCTCTATTGTAGGTGTTCTCTCTCCAGCTGCTTCCAGTGCCTGAACGATGATTTCCTGGATTTTCTTCTGGTTAGGTCCTTCTACACCTTTAGGTCTCAGTTTTTGTCATGTCCCCTGGAAAGGCTTTCCTGAACCCCAGTCCAGGTTAAGTATCCTTTTTATGGGCATTCATCATATTCTAAATGCTCTCAAAATGACCTGTACTTAACCAACTCACTTGATATGCATTATTTCCTTTGCAAAACACACTGACTGTAGTCCTGGCCTCACCAGTGCTCAAAGCTGATAAGCTCTTCCCTAGTATACCCATCTTTCTTCTACTCCCACTTGGTGAATTGAATTGTATGCCTAACAAAAGCCAGATGTGTTTGTTTTAGGCTTTTTTTTTCTGCCAGTTTTACTTGTTATTATAGCTATGCTACTCAATGAAAATTATGTAAATGCATAAAAATATGAGTACAGAAAGTTGTTTCTATGGGAAGTAATGTACAAAGACATAAATGTGGGCTGCTAAAATAATTGTTCTCATGTATGGATGTAAAGCTATAAATGGAAAAATATAAAAAAACTAAACAGATTCTACTCTTAGACTTATAGGTTTCTAAGTTCTTGCTCCATTATAAAAAACTAAAACTGGAAATCAAAAAATATCTGCTATAGGTGTGTCCCAGAAAGATGACCTGAGACTTCAATCACTAGACACATACCTAAAGAAAAGTCCTCAGCCCTACATCAAAAGATTGGTAAAATAATGTACATTTACATTTTCTTTATTGATGTGAAATTCACACAACATACAATTATCCATTTTTATATATTTTTTTTATTTATGGCAGCTTTATTTATAATAACCCAAAACAGGAAACAATCCAGATGTCTTTCAATGGGTGAATGACTAAACAAACTGTGATATATCCATAACATGGAATACTACTCAGCAACCAAAAAGAACAAACTATTGATACACACAACAACCTGGATAAATCTCCAGAGAATTATACCAAATTGGGGGGAAAATTCCCAAAAAGTGACATATTGTATGATTCCACTTATTCCAATTAACCATCTTAAAACATACAATTCAATGGCATGCAATGCATTCATTATGTTGTGCACCCACCACTTCTCTCTAGTTTCAAAACTTTTTCATCACCTCAGAAGAACACCCTGCACTCTTTAAGTAACCACTTCTCATTCCCTTATCCCCTGTCTCCTAGCAACCCTAATTTGCTTTAAATTGAAATAGAATATTTAAGGCATGCAAATAACATTTTTTATGACTCTCCACTTTACGGACTTTTTAGCTTAATCTATCAACCATTGGTCCAACTCAAGTTGGAGAGATGTACATCTAAATCTCCTTACAGTTCTGTATCTATCATGGTTGCTTCTTTAGTTTCCTCCCTGACCTCCCAGACACTGAGTGCTTTGCAGGACATTAATACTAAGGAGGGCTTACTATGTGTCCAGCACTGTTCTAAGCTCATAGAACATATTACACTGTTTAATCCCCCTAAGAATGCTACAAGATAGATATTATTAGGCAGAGATGCCTGAATCCAATCCAAGTATTACACAACACCAGAGGAAGGCTTTGAGTCCAGAAGGTTAGTCAAATAACTGGAAAGGACCATCATTTTATCATTTCAGTAACAACTTTTAGGGCTAGTTTAGGAAAGAGGAAGTGAGGTGAGACGTCTGAAATGGAGACTTCCCTACAGTTTTTGCCTTCCTGCCTACACACGCACAGACGCACACACCTCTTGGACTGTGTCCCACAGGTGCCTAGGTGTAATTCTTGTGAAAGATACCATTTTTATGCTTCTTTGCTCTGTTGAGTACCACTGTGTCCTACAGGTACAACCACATCTACTGTAAACTGGAATCCTACTATGTCCCACTGCGCTTCAGGGATCTACTATGCATGTGCCTCTCTGGAAACTCTGCCCCCTGCACAGGCACCAGGCCATCTGCCCTCTGCTCGGCACCACCACTGCATGTTCTACTGGGCACTGCCACCGCAACTCTGGGGCAGATGGGCCAATGCGGCTCAGTGGAGGAGAATGCCTCTTTCCACTTACTCTCTGCATCAGATGTTCCCAAAGCAATATTAGCTGGCTCTCCAAAGTCTTAGGAGGCTTGAGTAAACATGAGTCTTCTGGTTTTTATGCACAGTCCTTTCTCTCTCCCAAGATCCAGAACTGCATCCATGGGAATCCAGGCCCTGGGCAAATGAAAGTGACCCTGAGATACTTCGAGTAACTACTCTGCTCCAACAAGTAAAATTTGATAACTGGGCATGGCTTATCCCACTTGATCCTCCTCCACTCAGTCCCTCAGGCAAGGGCAAATGATTCTAAGCTCTAAAGGTGGACACTTTTAGCCTAGAGCTAGAACACTATCTCACTTACTTTTAAGACCAAAGAAGTGAAAGAAGAGTGATTTGAGACCCTGTAAAGAAAGAAGCTCAGGATTTAGTGACAAAGACTTTTAGCACTAACCTAGATGCCTTGGTTAAAATGCATTTGTTTAGACCACCTCCATGAAGACCACCATAATAGGCCCCTTTGGGGGCTTCTGACAGAGTGGGATGAACTCTGCTCTCATAGAGCTCACAGCACATGTGGGGACACAGTGCAACACAAATTGACATCTTGTGAGCATTCCAAATCTCTGGAGGGTAGAGTTAGGAGTGATCATTATGCTCTTTTTTTGTGTTTATCTATATTCTCTAGTTTTCTATAACACATATGTGCTGGTTATATAATAAAACATGAAGTAAAATTAAACAAGGACAAATACTCTTCAGTTGGAGTTGACATCCAATGCCCCAATGGCTCAGCCCTCAGCAGCTGGCCTGGGAGTCACCTCCACCCTCCTTGAGCTAAAGATGCAAGTGCCAAACAGGAACCAGAGGGCATATGGTCCATCTTCTTCTCTTGCTCCATTTTATCACTGAGCAAATGGATACACTCAACACCTTATCAAAGCCTTATCTATACATTGAAAACTCCAATTTGTTATGTTAATAATAATGATAAGAAGTGTGTCTGAAGGGGCCGGGCACAGCTGGCTCATATCTGTAATCCTAACACTTTGGAGACCAAAGCAAGAGGATCACTTGAGTTCAAGACCAACATGGGCAACATAGCAAGACCCCGTCTCTACAAAAAATTTAAAAATTAGCTGAGTATTGTGGCAGATTCCTGTAGTCCTAATTACTCGAGAGTCTGAGCTAGGAGGATCACCTGACCCTGGGAGTTTGAGGCTACAGTGAGCTGTGATCATGCCACTGCACTCCAGCCTAGGTGACAGAGCGAGACCCTGTCTCAAAAAAAAAAAAAAAGTAAAAGGCATAAAACAAAATGTTCTCAGTGTTACTCTCTTTAACCATTTTCCAGTGTGATCCTAAATAAATAAAATATTCTACTCTGTCAATTTTTAGACACAAAATCTTTTAGTAAGCTGTTTTCTAAAAGTATATGGAATTGGGTTCATTTTTGGTGACTTTTTTTTCTTTTCTGCATCCATATAAGAACAATACTCTTATGTATATAGTTTTTATGAACTGAGAAGGTAATAAAATTTTTAGAGTCTAAATTAAAATCTCTCCTTAATAACTGTCTTCTATAATGTTTATGACCATGATCTTTATCATCATTACCACCACTACGAACATCTGGATTGAAGTTGATAAGTCATTTCTACACACGGTATCTCTCGTTATAGTTGTCCTAGTATCCCCATTTTATTGAGGAGGAAACTGATGGTCATGGGGGCTAAATGACCTCCATGGATCATGGATCATAGCCTCGGATCTCACAGCCAGTTCAGGTACAAAGGCAGGACTTGATCTCAAATCTGCCAACTCTACATTTCGTTTTTTATTATTTATTCTGCCATATTGCTATTCCATATCTTTAGTTGCTAGATTTTAATAGTGGTGGCATTTAGTTTGACTTGGAAAATCTTAAATTAAACCCTTGAATAGCTACCTTGACCACAGCTCCAAGAGACCAATCCAGGGGTACAAACCTAGTCTGAAAAGAGCCCCCCTGTCTCATTCACATCCATCTGTCCCTTAAAATCTAGGCACCAAACCTTAAGAAGATACTTTTGAAAAATCAAAATTGGCATTCAAGTTCAGTCAGAGAGAGAGAGAGAGAGAGAAACATAAGTCTTAGAATTTTCTCTGTATTACAATTAGTGACAAGGCAGTTGAAGTTTCTCTCCAATCACTAATGTTAACAAAATTTTTGAAAGTATGCCTTATAAACAAAATGTTCTATTAGGAGGAAGCAAGCCTAAGTAACAGGGAGTGTGGCAGTATTCAATAAGAGATTCAAACCATGGAGCTAGATTGAAATTCTGGATGTGGGGGTTTCAAATTTGCAAGGCATCTTTTCTCAGAGAGCATGTGAGAGATGGGGCACATGGCTGCATGATTGCGAGGCCCAAGTTCAGCCATGGGGGGCAGCAAAAGGAAGTATGTGGGTGTCTTTCAGCACCTGTGGGGTAGAATTACTTGATTTAGAAAAAAATAAAAATACAAGATACCCAATTACATTTGAATTTCTAATAAACAAATAATTTTCAGTATAATATGTTGCATGCAATATTTGTGACATATTTATACTAAAAAATTATTCATTCTTTATCTGAAATTAAATTTAACTGGGTATCCTGTATTTTTTCTGGCCACCTACCCTAGGGGCTAATCCATAAGGCAGACCTGAGCCAGGTTCAGAGAACACTTTCTTGGGGACATGCCTGATAAGCCAAGAACTAGAACTGAGCTCATTTGAGCAAGTCTGAATTAAGTACTTAGTTGTATACACACATAATTTTTTTATGTGATTCATCATCCACTTGGGCCTTTTGTCTTTGATTGAAAGTCTCTATAAACTGTGCCTGGATACCACAGCGTTAATCACAAGCCTCCTGAAGTATTTTCATATTGTGTGTAATAAATGCCCATATACTTAGGATTTAAAGTAAGAACTACTCACCACAATATTTAGTTAAAATTACAAAAGGAGTACAAATTAAGCCATCATTTTGTTAAGGTGTATATTATAAGTCATTTAATTTCCTCATGTTCTTACACGTATGTTTGTATAACTGTTGTGTCAAGACTTTCACTGATAAAGTATTTCAATTCTGCTAAAAGAATACATTTAAGGAGTTATAACTGATGTACATTTGGGCTAAATACCTATAATCAGAGTTGTTTCTCACCTGAGTTTCTCTTACTGATGTTATGTAACAAGTGGTCCTGATTGCTAGCAATAACTCGCTTAACATGTTCACACCTCTGTGGTAATCGCATAAAAATAGAATAATGACTCTATGGTACCTCAAAAAGAAACTGATACTAGGTGTGGGCTAGATAAGTTATATGGCCACTCTATCATGTCTGAAAGTCTCATTCCCAAATCACCAGGATTTTTCAGACTCTTGTCCACAGGACTGATTTGATACGAGCTGAGGGACTAAATGACATTTACGGGGGATGGAGGAAGCAATGAAAGAAACTGGTGGATGAAAGGCAGAGAGTCACCCACCTTCATGCTCACCTACTTCTATGCTTCTAGCCACCTGCCACCAACTTCCAGGGCTTATCACCTGGTCATGGTCTTGTGGACAAAAATGACTAAAACAAGCTGAAAACGCAGGGCAGTAGTAGTGAGGAGACAGTGCAGAGGTGTACAGGGAAGTAAAGTCTCCCTTTGAAAAGTGGCCTTTTGTGTCCTCGTGTGACTTATGTGATAATTATATCACTCCTCAACAATCTTCTAACACTGTCACCTATAATCATGAAATCATCAACATTTTTTCTCACAAGTTATTTATTCTCTATCACCTTCTTTGAAAACCTCCTACTTTCAGGTCATGGAAGTAACCAGATAATTCTCAAAATCTAATTCTATTCCACTACCTGTCCCACTAATCTACTTAACGTCATGTTCTGGAAAATTTATGGAGCACATCCTTGTTAAAGAAAAGGAGCTTTTCTGTAGCAAGGCAGCTAATTTCTCTTATTTGTAAATCAGCATGACATCCTCATTTAAAGCTTTAAGAAGAAAATATTCACATTGTTCAACATCATGACTTAAGCAGGTTGACTTCAGGGTACAGGCAAATTATGCCCTTCCTAACAAGTCATCATGGGAAATGTGAGGTGGCCACTCTGAATAGCCTTGCTTATAGGATATTTAAAGAATGAAATCTCCGGCCACGTGCGGTGGCTCACGCCTGTAATCCTAGCGCTCTGGGAGGCCGAGGCGGGTGGATCGTCTGAGCTCAGGAGTTCGAGACCAGCCTGAGCAAGAGTGAGACCCTGTCTCTACTAAAACATAGAAAGAAATTATGTGGACAGCTAAAAATATATAGAGAAAAATTAGCCAGGCATGGTGGCACATGCCTGTAGTCCCAGCTACTCGGGAGGCTGAGGCAGGAGGATTGCTTGAGCCCAGGAGTTTGAGGTTGCTGTGAACAAGGCTGATGCCACGGCACTCTAGCCTGGGCAACAGAGTGAGACTCTATCTCAAAAAAAAAAAAAAAAAAAAAAAAGAATGAAATCTCCTAAAATTGTTTCTGTGTCTTACGTGTGTCCTGTTTTTAAGAAATCCCATCTGTGAGAACTGTGGAGAGAAAAATATTCTCCTTCCTACCTCTGCTCAAAATCATTTCCATGAGACTGGGTCTATGAAAAACCCGGTGATCTCTAAGGTGGCTTCTTTCTCCTGTTCAGAGCCACCTTGTCCGGACCCATGTAATGTTCTTTATCCCAAGTAAATGTAGCCAAGCACGTCCAACTACCTCAGGAAATGCAGAGTTTGGGGGGGGGGGGAGGGAGGAAGAATTTCGTTTTATAATTTAAATTTATTTAATATAATTTTACATAGATAATACATTCACACAGTTCAAAAATTAAAATGACATAAAGGGGTATATGTTAAGAAGCTGCATTTCACCTTCTTTTCCAACCCACCCCACTAATGCATGATGTCCCCTATCAGTTAGTACTTGCATTGGCTTCTTTAAGGGTCTTCCAATGTTTTTATGTATATAAAATATTAATACATATTCTTATTTCCTAGATTTCTTATATAATACAGAAAGCAACATACACTATACATACTCTGCAGCTTGCTTTTTTCATATAAAAACATATCCTGGGGATTACTCCATCTCAGTACACAGAAAGCATTTATTAAACATAGTGTCCTTGTCAGCAGACAAGCAGGATATTTCTTAACACTTACCATTACATACATGCTGCAGTGAACAACTTCTCCATAAGTCATTTTGTACATACACAGGTATAGCTGTAGGATACATTTAAAGAGTGGGGACTTCATAGAATTTGGATTAAATACCTCTGTTTTTGTGCTTATCAAAGAGCGGCCTGTATTTTAATACTATATGACTGTCTCCTCACTATTTTTTAAGCTTCTGGAAGGCACTAACTGTGTTTCATTCATTTTTCATCTACAGGGCTGATCATAGTACCTAGCATGTTGATGCTGAATACAAACTAAACTTTCTAGTGTAACTATAACCTGCAGAACATTAAAGTAACCCCTTAACTTAAAGGCTGAGATCTAGGTATAGGTTAAGAGGCACTTCCAAGTTGCTATTTCAAGGTGAAAATAGGACTCATAAAGACAAAAGTATTGAATAAGGGGTTGAAGTTTCAAAGATGAAGCTGTCTCTGCAAATCCAGGGACTGGGTCAATGCTGGGTAAATCTTCTGGGTTAATGACACACGGAGAAGCTGCATGGTAAAATGGAGGAGAAGCCTAGAGAACTCCTGCGTGAAGATCAGCCACCGGTGACTGAGAATAGCACTTCCCTAGAAGTCAGGCCAAGATAGGAGGGAAAGGTAAATGCATGCTTGGATTATAATCTGAGCAGAGATGGAGATTAAGAGAGAGAAAGAAAGAAAGAACATGGTTCTAATTCAGTTACTCCACTCTCATGACAGCCTATGTGAATGGTTCCTGGTTTTGCTCTGCAGCCCCCACATTTGCCAGGAAAGCTGATAGCCAAGGGCCTTGGCGAAAACTCAGACACATTCCTAAACTGATGGCAGCCATGCCTTCCCAGCTATTTCCCTCCCCATCTCAGTGCTGTCTCTCCCCTGTGTGCTACCCAGCACTAGGTCATCACTAACCCTCCCAGGTGCCACTAAACCTGAGCCAAGTTTGAAGGGGTGGAATGGCAGGCAGACATGCCACACACAGAACTCAACTCAGCTCTTGTCAAAATCCCTAATTCTCAAAAACTGTCAGTGAAAGGCAAATTGGTACAACTTCTTATATCAATAATGTAGCAATGTAATTCAAAGATTGTAAATCTGTTTTTATCTAGTAATTCCACTTTAAGGAATTAATTCTGCATATACACTTATAAAAGTACAAAAAAGTATATGTATGTTTGCTGAAATATTATTTAGAAAAGCAAAGAGATTAAATAAAATAACCTAAATATCTATTAATATGATAATAATATATATTATGTAATATCCTTTGCAGCTGCTAGAAGAATGAGATAAATCCATGTGTAAGACATGGAGCAATAGCCAAAATACATTGCTAAGTGAATAAAAATAAGTTAAAATAGTAAATATAGGCCAGGTACAGTGGCTCATGCCTATAACCCTAGCATTTTGAGAGGTTGAGGCAGGAGATCGCTTGAGCTCAGGAGTTCAAGACCAGCCTGAGCAAGAGCCAGATCCCATCTCTACAAAAAAATAGAAAAATTAGCCAGGTGTGGTGGCGCACACTTGTAGTCCCACCTACTTAGGAGGCTGAGACAAGAAGATCGCTTGAGCCTAGGAATTTGAGCTTGCAGGGAGCTATGATGACACCACTGCACTCGAGCCTGGATGACAGAGTGAGACTCCATCTCCAAAAACAAACAAACAAAAACCAACCAACCAAACAAAAACCAATAATAAACATATTTTATGATTTTATTTATGATTTAAAAGAAGATACACTTGCATATGAATAAAAATATCCATAAAAATACTTGAAAGACCATCATGGCTACCACTGGGGAATGGGATTGAGGAGACAAGGAAAAAAGAAAGGAACCTTTTTTTCTTTATGTCTTTTTGTATTGCTTTTATAATTAAAATGTTCACTTGCAGCCAATATATTATTTCTTAGGTTCTTGTGGTATATAGCTTGTATAGGCTTTAGTAATCATTTTTTACTTAGAACGACCATCACTTTAAGTACCCTTAAAAAGAGTTTTTTATGGACAAGTAAACAGCTATGATTGACCTTAATTGAGATATGCAAAACCAACTTTAGCTTTGTGGGCATATATTCAAATCCCAACTCACACAGAAAGCTTAGTTAAATTTCCTGTGATTACAAAAATCAATGTATTGGGCCTTCAGACTGTTGATGAGCTTGTCAATAATTTTAGTGGACCACCCACAAACTTCCACATGTCACTTACCTGGGTGCATCTTTTAAGGAATGCTTTTTAGTTCTTATATTGTGTTTCCTGAAAAATCTCTCATGTAATAGGCAATAATCATGACATTTTTTTATCATATTTTACAAGGTCAGAGAGAAGTGAAGAAGAAAAGATGATCATATATTATGCAAGTGTCTTGTTGCTAAAGAAGAGACTGCTCAGGGCAGACTTACAAAAAGTGTTAGATTCTGATACGGTTTTCAAATCCTGACAATGGGAGCTATTCAGTCACTCTTTGTGCCTGATCCTGAAGAAAGAAAACTTGAGACAAGATGAGAAAATGTCAAGGCAAGAAAAAAACACTTGGTACGTACAATTGACAATAGACTCAACATACATTCTCTCGAGGCTAGGCTTTAATCAAGAATCTCAACTGTAACAGAATATTGTTTGAAACATCAACTTCCAGGTCACCTACCTTTTCCAAGACTTGCTGTTGCTAAGATGATGATGTCCTTGGTTACTAATTTAACAAAGTCTTGCAGTGTCAAAGTTTTCACAATTTGCCTTTCTGCAATGCAGGGGAAAAAAAGTTGTAGAGTATATGATGTTTATTTAATTGCCTTGTTGTATTACTGCTATTTTTTCTGGAATAGTAGTTTGTGTTTGGAAATGTAGAGAAATCTATATTTTCTTAGTAGTGAGATGACATGTGTACAGTACTATAGTATTAAGGGTCTTCAAAAAGCTCACAGAAAATGCACATTATGAAAATAACTATGCATGTATTTCAATTTTTTTTGTACCAATATAAACTTTTACTAACTTGTTATAACTTTTCTGAACAGGATCTAGTTTGAGGCTCTAAGAAAGATAAGACGTAAGTTTGAAAAGAGCCCCTATCAGAGGAATATGAATTCTGCTAAAATTGAAGTAAGAAGAAATATGAAATTTATGGTGAAGCTTGGGTGGAAGAATGGTGAAATCATTGATGGTTTATGATAAATTTATAGGCACAATGTGCCCAAAGAAATCAGCGGTTTACAAATGCAGGACTTGTTTTAATAAGGGATGAAATAATGTTGAAGATGAAGGCTGCAACAGTAGACCATCCACATCAATTTGTGAGGAAAAAATTCATCTTGTTTGTGCCCTAATTGAATAGGACCAATGATTAACAGCATGAACAATAGTCAACACTGTAGACTTCTCAACTGGTTCAGCTCACACAATTTTAACTGAAAAATTAATGTTGACCAAACTTTCCACTGGAAAGTGCCAAAACCGTTGCACCCAGATCAGCTGCAGACAAGAGCAGAGATTTTCATAGAAATTTTAAACACCGGTGATCAAGATCCCAAAGTATTTATTTGAAGAATTGTATCAGGAGATGAAACATGGCTCAACCAGTACAATCCTAAAGATAAAACACAATTAAAGCAATGGCTAGCAAGAGGTGGACGTGGTCCAGTCAAAGCAAAAGTGAACCAGTCAAGAACAAAGGTCATGGCAACAGTTTTTGTGGGATGCTCAAGGCATTTTGCTCGTTGACTTTCTGGAGGGCCAAAAAGCTATAACATCTGCTTATTATGAGAGTGTTTTGAGAAAGTTAGCCAAAGCTTTAGCAGAAAAATGCCTGGGAAAGCTTCACCAGAGAGTTCTTCTCCACTACAACAATGCTCCTGCTCAATCTTCTCATCAAACAAAGGCAATTTTGCAAGAATTTTGATAGAAAATTATTAGGCATGTATGCTACAGTACTGATTTTGCTCCTTCTGGTTTCTTTTTGTTTCCTAATCTTAAAAAATATATATCTTTAAAGGGCACCCATTTTTCTTCAGTTAATAATATTAAAAAAAAAAGACTGTTGACATGATTCAATTCCCAGGACTCTCAGTTCTTTAGGGATGGCTGGTATCATGTCTTACAAAAGTGTTTTGAACTTGATGGAGTTTATGTTGAGAAATAAAGTTTATATTTTTTAGTTTTATCTTTTAATTTTATCTTTCCATGAACTTTTTGAAGTCCCCTAGTATAAGCTAACAGACATACATATCAAATAAGTTGATATTTCATCTTGCTGTAATTATAACCATGTCTAGTTTATGGAAATAATCCAAGCCTGAAATTTATTAACAATCTTAAGAAATTTTCAGAACCAAAGTGTACTTTTGAAGTTAGTTCCAAACTTTTGAGAGTTTCCACTTTACAGCTAAATGATAAAGCACAACAACCACTGGACTATGATACAGGGGATTAAAAGATCAGCAAATGAGAAAAAAACAACAGAAATTAAGAGAAAAATAAAGAAAGCAGTGATATAGCAATAATGACAGTCTTGCTTGCCTAGTTCACTTATTACCAAATCATTCATCTTCTATAATTACAAAAACTAAATGTAACCTTCTAAGAAAAGTTGCTTCTTCAAAATAAATAGGTTCTAAGCACGTTTTATAATTTAATTTCAAATACATAATTTCACCAACATATGTTGGTGTAATATTGGCTTTTAAGGCACTAGCCCCCACCATTTAAATCTTGATTTCCAGAAATAAATTATCTTGACAACTAACGTAAAGTCCACATTGGCCCCAGTTATTGGAATGCTATGGATGAAAGTATTTCTTTTTACTTAGTTGTCCAGATAACTTGCACATAAATATACTAAACCAAAGTCCACAAGGTTGGGATACCTCTCCAAATAAATTTTAGTACAAACTATCTACTCCTTTAAACCACTCATCAACTTTACTATGTGCAGTTTCTATAATGCAAGTCTATTTGCCCCAATGTCTTTGCATCATAGTATCCTTTCATCAGAATATTGGTTAGGTTCCCTATTGTGAATCACTTATCCAGTTGTTCGCCTGATTATTCACATGTTTTTGAGGTTTGTGAATGTAGCAGATAAACAGGTTTATGCTGTGTGCAACTTGGAGGGCAGCCAATGTCTGTCTGCCTATACAGTATATTAACTCTCCTTCCTCAAATCTCTCTCCCATACAGAGAAGCTGTATTTTAAGACTAAAATCAGTGTAGAATGCAATCCAGTAATGTCACTGCAGAAAACAGCAGGTGCTCATCCACTCATTTGCAGTGATTCTTGCAGTGAAGAAAGTAAATCAATGATTCATCCAATGGACAAAGAAACATCACAGCGAACATTTAGAAAAGCCAAATGTGGGAAAGGAACATTCTCATAGAAAGGTGTGCTCTGATTTTAGAAAGCAAAGTCTCTCACAAGAAAATCAGGAATTTTGTTGTGCTCTGTTTTTAACTGTATTAAGCAATGGCATGCTCTCTCTCCCTGCTTCCTCTGTTTTATTGCTTTTGTGTTGTACTTCTAAGATAAATATCAATAAATCATTGCAGTTAGATACTCTAATATAGACAGAAATGTACTTGACTCCCTACAGTCATTACAATTGGAGGGGACTCTGATTAGGATGCTTTACTTAATTAAGTGATATCGTCTAAAGAGAGTTCTTCCCTCCATTTTCTGTTTAACAGTCTTATAAAACACCAACAGAGGAAATTCATTCTGTTGTTTGCTTTTCTTATTGTAAATGGTTTCTTCTCATTCATATTTCACAGAAGAAGATGTGGTGTTAATGAAATGGCTAATAAGCCAAAGACTGTGGTTCAGCTACGCAGTCTTGTTCAAACCAGCCCAAACTGTTTAGACTGACAACATTTTCTCCCCAAGTCCCAGAAATGGATTTTTTTATTTTATTTTTACAGTATCTATAACCTA